>NC_137675.1:26208564-26261864 GCF_963989245.1 Nansenia antarctica | reverse complement strand
TCTCAACAACAACTTGATTCACAGTTAATCATTCACATTCACATAAGGCTTCGTTCATATGTATCGGTATGAATCTTTCCACCACATACATGTTACATAAATTATTTTCTACGACAGAACGCATGCTGTATGTTTGATTGTGTGTATTTCCTGTGTGTTTTAGGATTCCTTCCAGATTGAGAATGAGGTGGATGCCCAGATTGTGCTGAAGGTGACCCAGAAACTGACACACGTGCTAGTGGAGTACAGGTCCACTATTTGTTCAGGTCCTCTATTTGTAACACCTAGAGAGAGAGAGAGAGAGAGAGCAGGGGATCTACTATCCAAAAGCTAGCAAATAAGATTGCTTCCATTGGGGAGAGACTATAGTTACAAAAATGTTTTGTAAATATTCCTAGATATTCATCCCTTTTGTGGCCAATCTTAATCTAAAAGGGTTAGGGTTAGGGGTGTGAGAGAAAATTATTATATGTCAAAAGACATTTTCTACATTTAAGATTCAACATTTGGATATCTAGGGCAAAGCTATATAAACTGATTTCCTGTTGTAACCACACAATGAAACCAGTTTCTCCACTTGAAGCTTGACATTGGCTAGACAACAGACACATTTAAATGATTACAATGACCTGATTGCTCTCTTTCACTTCTGACCTACATCTAGATGGACTAAGCCGTCTAGAACCGTTTTGGACCTTTGTGTTCCCCAGACCCAGTACTCTAGAAGTGGACTGAACCAGTTGTAGCCTTTTGTGTTCCTTTTCCACCTTTTGTGTCTAGGAGAAAGTGGGGGCCGATCCCCCCTTAACCTTCATCCCCCATCATCTTCCTCAATGTACAGATCCACACCCATTGCTCATGATTGGTCTAGACCTCACCCGAGGGCGGACTTCTTTTCTTTGAGTACCTGAGTGCATAAATACTGAGATGAAATGAATGATCTGGACTTTGAGAGGAACTTTGAATCGTTCAGGTGCATTTACATTTACATTTTTGGCATTTAGCAGACGCCTTATTCCAAAGCGACTTACAATCAATACATTTGAATACTAAGCATGTGAATCAGCAGTCCACTATTCGTTGCAGGAAGAGTACTCTAGCTCGGGCCCGGGGCCACTGATAGAAGGAAAAACCTTCTCCCTATTATCGCCTTCTACTAAAAGTTTTTTTTTTTTTTTATTACTGGAGAAACTGAGAAACAGTACAAGGGGGGCAGTAGAAGTTCTTAGGGACACAGTAGAGGGGAAAGCGGGTGTCTTTAGGAGACGTAGTGGTGAGGGTCAGAAGATGTCTCAGGAGGAGCAGTTAAGATGTAACCTGAAGAGATGGGTCTTCAGTCTACGACGGAAGATGGGTAGTGACTCTGCCGTTCTGACAGCCGTGGGGAGCTCATTCCACCAGCGGGGAGCCAGTGTTGTGAAGAGACGTGATCGGGCAGCCCGACTGCTGTGTAGAGGAGGTGGGGCCAGTCGGCCAGCCGAGGTGGAGGAACGGAGTGAGCGGGCAGGGGTTTGGGGGGTTACCATTTCCTTCAGGTAGGCAGGGGCTGTCCCTTTAGCTGCCTGGTATGCAAGCACCAGGGTCTTGAATCTGATGCGAGCTGCTATCGGGAGCCAGTGCAGGGTGCGAAGGAGAGGGGTGACATGCGAGTATTTGGGGAGGTTGAATACCAGCCGGGCAGCAGCATTCTGGATGAGCTGCAGAGGTCTAATGGCTGAAGTGGGGAGCCCAGCCAGGAGTACATTGCAGTAATCCAGGCGGGAGATGACCAGTGCCTGGGTCAAGAGTTGCGCTGCCTCTCTGGTAAGGAATGGTCGTATCCTTCTGATGTTGTAGAGGAGGAATCTGCAGGAGCGAGCCGTTGCTGCAATGTTCTCCGCACAGGATAGTCGGTTATCCAGGATCACTCCAAGGTTCTTGGCTGTCAGGGAGGGGGTTACAGTAGAGTTCTCCACTTTGATGGAGAAGTCTTGGAGAGGGCAGGCTTTCCCGGGGATGAAGAGGAGCTCGGTCTTGTTAAGATTGAGCTTGAGATGGTGGTCAGCCATCCAAGTTGAAATGTCAGCGAGACATGCTGAGATACGGGTTGCCACGTGTACATCAGACGGGGGGAAGGACAGGAAGAGTTGAGTGTCGTCTGCGTAGCTGTGGTAGGAGAGCCCATGTGAAGAGATTACCGAGCCAAGAGACTTGGTGTAGAGGGAGAAGAGTAGGGGCCCTAGGACGGAACCCTGGGGAACTCCAGTGGAGAGGGTTCGTGGAGAAGATAGCGATTCTCTCCAGGTCACCTGGTAGGAGCGGCCCGCCAGGTAGGAAGAAAACCAGGAGTGTGCGGTGCCAGAGATGCCCAGGTCTGAGAGGATGGAGAGAAGGATCTGGTGATTGACTGTGTCGAAGGCAGCAGACAGGTCAAGGAGAATGAGAACAGAGGAGAGGGAGGAAGCTTGGGCAGAGTGGAGGGCTTCCGTGACAGCAAGGAGCGCAGTCTCAGTGGAATGCCCAGCCTTGAAGCCGGATTGGTGGGGGTCTAAGTGATCCATCTTCCGGAGATAGTCAGTCAGTTGTTTAGATGCCGCGCGTTCAAGGGTTTTGGAAGGGAAGGAGAGAAGGGATACAGGTCTGTAATTGTGGACAGATGATGGGTCAAGGGTAGGTTTCTTGAGGAGAGGCTTGACTCTGGCTATTTTGAAGGCCGCTGGGACAGATCCTGTGGATAGGGAGGAGTTGATTAGGGTGGTAAGGTAAGGAAGGATGTCGGCGGAAATGGATTGGAGAAGGGGGGAGGGGATGGGATCAAGAGGGCATGTGGTTGCCCGCTTTGATGTGATAAGTGTGAGAATCTCATCGGGGGAGAGGGGGGGAAAAGATGACAATCCAGAGACCGAGTGTCGAGGAGAGAGTTTGGAAGGGGTGTTAGCATTGTTAGTGGGAGGAGGGAGAGGTGGGGGGGAAAAGGTGCTGCTGATGTCGTCCACCTTTTTTTCAAAGTAGGTGACAAAGTCATCGGCGGACAGGGAGGAAGGAGGAGGGGGAGGAGGTGGATTAAGGAGTGAAGAGAAAGTGGAGAACAGTTTTCTAGGATTAGAGGCAGAAGAATGTATTTTGGAATGATAGTAGGATGCTTTAGCAGCTGATGCCGAGGAGGCGTAGTTGGCAAGGAGAGAGTGATAGAGGTTAAGGTCATCAGAAAGGCCAGTTTTTCTCCATTTCCTCTCAGCTGCTCTGAGCTCTAGTCTACAAGCATGTAGCGTTTCAGAGAGCCAGGGAGCTCGAGGAGAGGATCGAGCTGGCTTCAGGGTTAGTGGACAGAGGGTGTCGAAGGATGAGGTGAGAGCGGACAGGAGGGTTGAGGATGCCGCATCAGTGGATAGAAGGGAGAAGGATTCGACAGAGGGTAGGGAGGATAGGACAGAAGAAGAGAGGGTGATGGGGGACAGGGTACGTAGGTTACGACGAGAGGGTCTTAAGTGGTTAGAGGCTGAGAGGGAAGAGGAAGTTTTGAGGGGAAGGGAGAAGGATATAAAGTGGTGATCAGAAACTGGAAGAGGGGTAACGGTAAGGTTGGAAGTGTGGGAAGATTTGGTGAAGACAAGGTCGAGCTGATTGCCTGCCTTATGAGTCGGAGGAGAGGGGGACAGGGTAAGGCCGAAGGAGAGGAGAAGGTCAAGTACTCCAGATGAGAGAAGCTTCTCAGATTGGAAATTTAAGTCACCTAGTGTGTAACACTGTAGATCCGCCACCACAGAACATGACTATGAGCATGTTCACCATGATTAGTACTGAAACATTAGGCAAAATTGTGTCACAGCTTAAACCGTCTACGTGTCCTCTTGACCCTATTCCTACCACCTTTTTTAAGTGTCAGGCTAGGAATCTTGGTGTCATAATTGACCCAGATCTAAATTTTGAAACTCATATTAATAATACTATTAAAACATCCTTCTACCATTTAAGAAACATCACTAAAGCGGGGTACACACATAAGGATTTTCTGGCCGATTTTCGGATGGCTGAAAACGACAGAAAACGCCCGATTATCAGATGGCTCTTAACATTTTCCTATAACAAAATCCTGTGGTGTGAGGTGTGTTAAGAGTCAATCTCTCCCGACAATCAATCAACAACCTGCTCGGAAAATGGGCGTGGCCGGCAATCGTAAATGTCAAATGTGTTCAATACTTACGACCAGAAATCATAGGGTTGCCAGATTGTTTGGTGGAATTAGCGGTTTTAGACTGTGGTTAGGGTGGAAAATGTCATTTCCATCTGGCAACCCTGCTCGCGAGTCCAACTATAACGTGGATGGAATGTAGCCAATCAAGAAGCGAGCTAACTTCTTCTTTTCGTTATTCGGCACTTTATTTGCCCTGTCGCACATGGTTGTCTCGTACAGGTCAGTCAGGGTACTACGTTAGATAATAATAATAATAATAACTTTATTTGTATAGCGCTTTTCCTGCAAACGTTGCGGCTCAAAGTGCTTTAACCATTATATAATCTTAATTTAATTATTTTGTCATTTAGTTTAGTTTTAGTTTAGTTTATTTATTTAGCACACAAGAGATTGTGCAAGGAGGGAACGAAGCCCAGAAGGCTTGTACATAGTTCCACTCCCGTCAATATTTATGTTTCAAATAAACATCAAGGAACACTTAATGCATGTCAATAAGAGAAAAGAAACCACAAACAAAATCATATCCATGAAGGCAATATTAAAAGGATGGGTTCACGCGAGATTTCTGGCTTGGGGAACGAGACTCATAGACCATGCCATCCTCTTTAATCGACTCCAGCAGGAGGTTGGCATCACCGACACCGCCTTGTCCTGGTTCAAGTCTTACCTCAGCAATAGAACCTACGCCGTCCACATAGCAGACAGCTCCTCCAGACAAGCCAAACTCACCTGTGGGGTCCCTCAGGGCTCCATCCTCGGTCCCATCTTGTTCACCCTCTACATGCTCCCCCTCTGTCTAATCCCTCAACGCTACCAGATCTCATTCCACTGCTATGCGGACAACACCCAGCTTTACTTATCAATCAACAGTGACGACCCCGCCGATCTGATGCGCCTGATGGACTGCCTCCACGATGTGAAGGAGTGGATGGCCCAGAACTTCCTACAGCTGAATGAGAGCAAGGGGGAAATCCTCCTCATCGGCAACACCACCGCCATCACTCAGCTCAGCACCAACATGGGAAGCCTGTCCACCCTTGTCAGACCACATGTCAAGAACCTCGGTGTCATCTTTGACTCCGAGCTTAACCTTAACCGACAAGTGAGCTCCGTCGTGAAGTCATGTTTCTACCAACTACGTATCATAGCCAAGATCAAGTCCTTCCTCACCCCCAGTGACCTGAGGAGGGTCGTCCTCATGCTAATTTCATCTAGGCTCGACTACTGCAACTCACTCTATGCTGGACTTCCTGATAAGACCATCTACCGCCTGCAGCTAGTCCAAAATGCCGCTGCCAGGCTGGTGTCAGGCACTAAAATGAGGGACCACATCTCCCCTGTCCTCATCTCCCTTCACTGGCTCCCAGTAAAGAAGAGAGTGAAGTTCAAGATCTGCACCTTTGTCTACAAAGCTCTCAACAGTCTCGCCCCACCCTACATCAAGGACCTCCTGGACCTGTCTTCCACCTCAAGGCCCAGGCTCAGGTCCGACGCCCAACTCAGCCTGAGGGTCCCCCGCACCAACCTCAAGAGGAAGGGTGACCGTGCCTTTGCGGTGATAGCACCGACCCTGTGGAACGCGCTCCCTTCCGCCATCAAGTCTGCCCCCACTCTGGACTCCTTTAGAGCCAAGTTAAAAACCCACCTCTTCGTCAATGATGTTCCCTAAGTCTACTCCCTATTTGTTGTAAATTGTATCCCTTGAGATGTTCATTTAAGTAGTCTGTGTCTGTTTGCTTTCTGTGTTCCTTGTCCTTGTCCTTGTCTTTATCTGTTCCTTTACCCGGGCTGCGCCCCGGGCCGCTGTAAAAGTTGGATGGGGGGCGCATTATAAATAAAATTAACATTAACATTAACATTATGTTGTTGTGGAGATAATGGACACTGCTGACCCGGTATCCAGTTCCATTTTCAGTGGGATGTTTTCTATCTCTGGCGTCACCCATATGATGTTGGTGCTTTCTGTAGACACTGTGTTTATCTCCATGGTTCCAATGAACTTCTCATCAGAATCACTGTCACTTCTCTCCGTCATTGTGTCCCTTCTCTTGATTGATTGATTGATTGATTGAAAACCTTTATTGTCCCCAATGGGGAAATTTTGTTGTCAAACAGCTCAGTTAGGGCAGAAAACATTCAGTACAGAAAACAGAAAAACATTCAATAAAATACATAAAACAGTGCAGGCTCAATAAGTAAAAAGTTCCAAAAGTTCCATCTCCAGGTCTCCCCCACCCTGCAGGGCCTGGTTGTAGAGTCGGAGTGCAGCTGGAATAAAGGACTGTCCAAATCTTTTTGTACTTTGACGGGGGAGAACAAATCTGTGGCTGAACTTGCTCCTCATCCCTGCCAGCTCGCAGTACATCGGGTGGGAGGGATTGGCCAGCATGGCCGCCAGTTTTTTCCCCATCCTCTGTTCTGCCACCACCTCTAGGCTGTCCAGCCCGGTCCCCACCACAGAGCTGGCCTTCTTCACCAGTTTGTTTAGCTTCGCAGCATCCCTGGCACAGATGTTTCCACCCCAGCAGGCCACGGCGAAGAACAGAACGCTGGCAACCACCGACTGATAAAACATTTGCAGCAGCTTGTTGCAGACACCGAAAGACCTCAGCCTTCTCAGGAAAAACAGTCTGCTCTGCCCTTTCCTGAGAAGAGCCTCGGTGTTGTCAGTCCAGTCCAGTTTGTTATTAATTTGTACTCCCAGGTACCTGTAGGAGTCCACCCTCTCGACTTCCACCCCCTTGATGGTGATGGGGGCTGGGGTCCTTCTCTTCCTCCTAAAATCCACCACCAACTCCTTTGTTTTGCTGGTGTTAAGCAAAAGGTCATTGCGTGAACAGATCCCTTTGTTTTGTCTGCTTTGTTGTACTTATCTTTGCATGCTGCTTTTATGTGGCCTCTGCGCCTGCATTTGTGACATATCTCTTCTCTGAATCGACACTCATCAGCTCTGTGACCCTCTCTATTACATCTGTAGCACCTTTCCGCCACACGGGGGCGCTGTCGGGCCTGATTCATTTTGTGAATTTGGGGAACAGTGTCAGTCACGTGGCTTCTGAAGAAATACGCTCCTCAAGGTTTTCCCTTCAGCTTCTGCTGCTCTGCAATTCCAACGTGTCTCTAGCGGCTATTTCCGTGCTTACGGCAATCTCTATGGCTTTCACGTAAGTTAACTCTGTTTCCGTTAGCAACCGTTTCTGTATGTTGTCACGTCGTAATCCACAGACAAACTGGTCTCTGAGTTTCATCAAACACGTCAATTTGACCGATCCGTGCCATCTTGCTGCCTGCGAGTCTCCGGGCCTCGTTAACTTCGGGCTCTGCCGTTTCAGTAGACGCCTCTTCAAACCTTTCACCGTCGGAATCAGACATAGAGTAGTAGCCTAACTGTCATAACAGTATCATTGTAATCCTTGGCCTTCTGGGGGTAGACATCATCTGTTTGGTGTTATCATGTTTGGTTCAGGAGATATGAAGCAAGATATGATCAAGGACCCCAATTGAAATAAGCCAGTGGCTTTCTTGGGTTTTTATCCTGTTAGTTGACCTTGTATGTAATATGTACTTTCATGTACCTACTTCTGCAAATCTTCTAATAAAGTTTTCAATCAATCAATCAATCAAAGCAAAATACACAATTTGGCTATGGCGGAAAGGAAAATGGCCGCCACGGCCACTAGAAGGAGTTTTTGCGAGGAGGGCTCCATGTCTGAAAATGTTCAGGACCCCAAACTGTACAAGAGTACCAAGTTTTGTGCTTTTATGAATAAGTGAACTATTTTTTCACATATTACCCGGACTACTTGTCCTCTTGAAGTGTACTGTGAGTATTTGATCCTGGTTTTAACCTCAAATGATGATATGTTCCTACTTTGAGTATAAGAGAAGAGAAGTTGGTATAGTGAAGGGTAGCGTATGATATAAGTTTATATATATACGTTTTACAGTTTATAACACTGACTTGGTCCTCCAAAGCACTTTCATGATGACTAATTACGGTTGATGTCGACCATGAATATTAATGTTATATTACTCTTTTGCAATTAAGCTCACAAAGCAAGTGCCCACAGTGATGACATGGTCCATTCCCTTCCCTTAGCAGTGTTCATAGTAGCTGAGACTAGTGTGGTAAAACCATGACAGTATCACTGACACACCACTGTATCCTCAAACCCTTCCTAGTTATGACCACCTCGCACAGCTGCTGACCAACGCGGTGGACGTGATAGAGGACCTGTATCGGGAGGTTACCCCCGCTGCACAACTCCTGGCAGGAGGTGGTGATGAAGGCGACCAAGAGGAGGAAGTGGTAGGACGAGATAATAATAATAACTTTTATTTGTATTGCACTTTTCCTGCAAACGTTGACGAGATAAGTCCTTTCACATTCATGGTAAATGGACTGCACTTATATAGCACCTTTTTCGCTGCTCCAAAGCGCTTTACAGCGGCCTCTCATTCACCCATTCACACACACCAATGGCGGCAAGCTACCATGCAAGGCGCCGGCCCGCTCACTGGGAGCAATTTTGGGGTTCAGTGTCTTGCCCAAGGACACTTCGACATGTGGCCAGCCGGGGCTCCAACCGCCGATCTGCCAACCTTGTGATCATTACGGCCAAGCTCCACCATGGCCATCGAGCGTTGCGTCAGCTTTGCGTCTAATGTGCGTTGCGTCCGAAATTGGGATCAAATGCATTGTAATCAATGAAAGGTGCTCCACCTGCTGCGTTGCGTCAGCGTTGCGTTGCGTCAGCGTTGCGTCCGATGGCTGCGTCCAAAGTAGACATTCAAAAAAGTTTGATTTTTGACGGTGGACGCAGACGTCACAATGAGACCAATTGGTAATTGACCAATTACATTCCCGTATACAAAAAATGCCAGTGGAGCTAGAGTAGAACGTTGACGTTGACGCAACGTTGACGCAACGCAGCAGGTGGAGCTTGGACAACGGGAAGTTGACGCAACGCCGATGGCGAGTTGACGCAACGCAGCAGGTGGAGCTTGGCCGTTAGACGGCAACTCTGCCTCCTGAGCCACAGCCACCCCATGGACTAAGCTAGACAACAATGTCGTGTGAAAAGCTGTAGATAGTCAGGAAGCTCATCAAAGATAACCTTTAGGGACAAAGTAGTGACTTGGATGGATCAATAATTTCTGTGATTGTCTTGTCTAGAGATGCAGAAACATAACAGGCTGTGAGGAGAGCTACATCATTTTACCACCTCTCCCAAAATGTAAACCAAATATAAGATGCCTCTGTATCTACAGAAACACGCTTCAAAGCTGTGATCATTTGACATTTCTTTGGATTATAGACTGATATTGTGTGAATCAAGGACACTGTAAAATTAACCAATGTCTGAGGTGATCTAAATATGAAATAAATAAAGTAGCCCCCTTGATTTGTGTTGTTGTTGATTAATCAGATAATCTATATTGAACTAACCAGTTTAAAACTGTTGGTTTTGATATTGTTACTGTGACTGAAAACAACATATAACAGACATTAACCAGGCCTATAATATGCTACTATCCATCATGTTCAGAAGGGCTAGGCTAGGCTAGGCTAGCTATCCTGTCTATCATCCTGGCTGGTACGATTCTAAAGGTTTCTGAGGGTAGTGTTTCATGGGGTCTGGGCCAGGACCCTTATTGCTTGACAATGACAATACGCCAGCAAGTGATATATGACTAGCCTTACATAAACATACATATACTGATTGAAGGGTTGAATAAATAAGGAATGTAGAATGATACAGACAGGAGAAAGGAATCAAAAGGAATAAGTTATTCAGGAATGTACACTTAAACATTGAAGAGATCTTGGATTTTAAAGGGAGATGATTTTGTCGTGGAGAGAGAGAGAGAGGTAATAGACACAGGGAACACAGATGGCAACCATTATTGTCACAAACATATTTCCTGTTAAAATGCTAAACGAAACACTGTCCCTCATTCCTTATCACTGTTTTCCACTCTCACACCATGCTTCTTCTTCACAACCCAGGTTGAGCCACCCATTAAAGAAGAAGTCGTAAAAGAGGAGGAGGCGGAGGCCATGGAGGAAGGACAGGCAGAGCCCGCTAGTCAGGAGGGAACAGGAGAGACGGTTTCACAGGTAAATCAACTCTACTTTTATTGGTGTTCCTGTGGTTGTTGTCATGCAGAATTTCTCAAAAGGGTGAAGTATTGAATAGATGAAACCAAATCACTTGTGTTTCTAGCAGGTGGAATTGCCAGATGTCAACGACAACTCCACATCACTTCCTACTAACCCAACAGAGAAAAAAAAAAAAAAGAAGAAAAGAAAAAGAAGACATTTTTTTTTTTAACCAATGGAGGAGTTACCTACCGAACCTAACGACCAATTAAAAGCCAGCAGCACAGAAGGGCTATTGCTAATGCTAGGGCTAATGCAACTAGTTTTTGGTTCAAAATCATCATAGAAAAAAAATGTTTTGTCATGAGTACAGAATAAAATGTTTGTACCTGTTTATGTCTCTTTTGGTTTTTCAAGTGCACTTTAAAAACGTGTGAAGATTAATATAAATAATTCTGTGACCTATATAGTGTACTGTGTAGCCTACTGTAGTAGCTGGATTCAATAATGATACTTCTTTAATTAATTGGACAATGAAAAATGTACAAGCTTGTGTGATTTTCCTAGTGGGTCAGAATGCACCATTTATCATCCCCGAGTTTTCCACTTCAAATAACAGTTGGAGGGCTCAACAGAGCCGTTCAAATGGATGATTTTTTAGCTTGTCCTTTTGAAGTGTACTGGTAGGGGGATTCAATCATAGTTCGTAAATTCGCTCTGGAAGCTGATCAGCCCTCATGAAATGCCTCTGTCCAATCAAATGACTTGGTCCCTTTATGATGTTGAACCCAGTGTGCGCTCCGGCGCTCTCAGAGCGAAATTACGAACGCAGCCATTGACTGGACGGCGGTTTGATGCAGTGTAACACCAGCATAGCAACGGTTTTGTTTTAGGAACTTAGCTAGTTTTTACAAGCTAACGGTTGAGATATCTGTCATTTTTGGCTAAAGTTTTGGCCATTGATGGTGTGCTAAATGTTATATGAACATGGATGGAAGTAGAAGGTTTTATGACATAAACAGTTGTAGTTGTCCAGAGCTCAGAGAGATGGAGGGTCAGGAGGCAGTCGTGCAGAATAGGGAAGCGTGTTCTCTCCGTACACTACAGTTCTATCGCTCCACTGAATAGGCAGGGTTCGAGTGTGTGTGTGTGGGGGGGTGTGTGTGTGTGTGTGTGTGTGTGTTAGATGCCCCCATAACAGATCAGGGCCCTGCCACTAGAATTTAAGTATCAATGAGGGTCCCCCTCTAAAAAGTCAGAATCAACCAAGTTGTGTGTGTGTGTGTGTGTGTGTGTGTGTGGGGGGGGGGTTGTGTGAGTTGAACCCTGTGAATAGGCCCCTGTTATACACACATTCATCTGCTTCTTCTCCTCCTCCTGGTGTTCCATCTCTAGAGAGTCTGGAGTCTGTCGTAACGAAAATCTTTATGTCTGTGGGGTGCTGAAATCGGCGCAGACCACACACAATACGATCAAGGCGGTTCAATCCAAGATTTTGTATCTTCATGTGTGAGATCTGTCTCAGATAAGATTTCGGTTAAGATTTTGAAAATCCTTATATGTGTACCCCGCTTAAGGTACAATCATTTCTCTCCCAGGCAGACACCGAAAACTTAATGCATGCGTTTGTTACTAGTAGGCTAGACTACTGTAATGCTCTCCTGACAGGTCTCCCCCAAAAAATGATTAATAGACTACACATTTTAGAACCTTAGATGTCGTTAGATCCCACAAAAAAGGTGGTGGAATAGCCTCTTTCTTCCGAGACAGTTTTAACTGCAAACAGAAATCCTTCAGGGAATTTTTATCATTTGAATATCTTTCAGTTGTTTTTAAATGTTCCACTCGAATTCTTTTTATAATTTTATACAGACCACCCCAATACTCTACTAGCTTCTTTAATGAACTTACAGAGCTTCTCTCCATCATTACTACTGAATTTAATGGTCTGATCATTGCTGGTGATTTCAATATTCATGTAGATAACTCAGAGGACAACAAAGCCAAAGAACTCTCTGTTCTGTTAGATGTTTTTGAACTTCAACAACATGTGAACCTCCCTACTCATAATCGAGGTCACACTCTGGACCTTATCATCACCAAAGGCCTAGATATTTCAAATGTTGTTGTAACTGACATTGCCCTGTCTGACCACTGTTGCATATTCTTTGACGTATCTATCTTTCCTGTTATTCAAACTATGTCTAAAACTATTTCCAAACGATATATCAATGAAAAGACCAGTGCACTGTTCCCACAGGCCTTTTCCCTAGCCCCCCCCCCAAACTTCTATTCCAACCTCAGTAAATGACCTTCTACACGATTTCAACTTAAAAATCACAAAAACCATTGATGATATTGCACCCATTAGATCCAAATGCATCTCTGGTAAGCAAAAAGCTCCCTGGAGAACTGCCCCATCCGTAAAGACCCAAAAAAGAGAATGTCGTAAAGCAGAGCGCAGATGGAGAAAAACAAACCTTCAAGTCCACTATGATATCTATAAAGAGAATCTTCAAAACTATAACTTAGAAATAAGAAGTGCCAGGCAATCATTTTTCTCTAAGATCATAAACAATAACATCAATAATGCCCGCATCCTTTTCAGAACTGTTGACAGACTAACAAATCCCCCAACACCCATTGCTCAGGAATTTCACTCAACTAGTAAATGCAATGAGCTTGCATCCTTTTTTAACAATAAAATAGAAACCATTAGACAAGGCATTAGGTCTTCTGTGTCAGGCATGAAAAACATGTCCCCATTAACAACCCCAAATAGGGCGGACATAACAACCATGTCACAATTTAACACCATTGATTACAAGACCCTAGATAAAATCATGTCACGTCTTAAACCATCCACCTGTGCCCTTGATGTCCTGCCAACAAGCTTTTTTTAAAACATATTTAGCTGCATGGCAGGCGAACTAATACAAATAAGTAACACCTCCCTTTCATCAGGAATCTTCCCTGAAGCCCTGACAACTGCAGTTA
The DNA here is from genome assembly GCF_963989245.1 of Nansenia antarctica. Taxonomy (NCBI): domain Eukaryota; kingdom Metazoa; phylum Chordata; class Actinopteri; order Argentiniformes; family Microstomatidae; genus Nansenia; species Nansenia antarctica. The sequence continues at coordinate 26,248,590 of NC_137675.1, read as the reverse complement.
TTAAGCCTCTACTAAAAAAGAACGGCCTAGACCCATTTGTACTAAACAACTACAGACCCATATCAAACCTTCCCTGTACAGGAACAATTATTGAAATGGTTGCCCACGAACAACTTAGCAATTATTTGACCCTAAATGATCTCTTTGATGACTTTCAATCAGGCTTTCGCGCCCTACATAGCACTGAAACGGCCCTTATTAAGGTCCTTAATGACATTCGCGTAAACACAGACTCCGGAAAAATCTCAGTTTTGATACTACTATATCTTAGTGCTGCCTTTGACACTGTAGACCATGACATTCTAATAGATAGACTAAAAACCAGTGTAGGACTTTCGGGCACTGCCCTAAACTGGTTTAGATCCTACCTACAGGACAGAAGCTACTATGTCTCCATTGGCAACTTTGTATCTGACCAAATTAAAATGACATGTGGGGTTCCCCAAGGGTCAATCCTTGGCCCCCTACTATTCAATCTCTACATGCTTCCATTGGGACACATCATAAAAAAGAACAAAACAGGAGGACATGTGGTTGCCCGCTTTGATGTGATAAGTGTGAGAATCTCATCGGGGGAGAGGGGGGGGAAAGATGACAATCCAGAGACCGAGTGTCGAGGGGAGAGTTTGGAAGGGGTGTTAGCATTGTTAGTGGGAGAAGGGAGAGGTGGTGCTGATGTCGTCCACCTTTTTTTCAAAGTAGGTGACAAAGTCATCGGCGGACAGGGAGGAAGGAGGAGGGGGAGGAGGTGGATTAAGGAGTGAAGAGAAAGTGGAGAACAGTTTTCTAGGATTAGAGGCAGAAGAATGTATTTTGGAATGATAGTAGGATGCTTTAGCAGCTGATGCCGAGGAGGCGTAGTTGGCAAGGAGAGAGTGATAGAGGTTAAGGTCATCAGAAAGGCCAGTTTTTCTCCATTTCCTCTCAGCTGCTCTGAGCTCTAGTCTACAAGCATGTAGCGTTTCAGAGAGCCAGGGAGCTCGAGGAGAGGATCGAGCTGGCTTCAGGGTTAGTGGACAGAGGATGTCGAAGGATGAGGTGAGAGCGGACAGGAGGGTTGAGGATGCCGCATCAGTGGATAGAAGGGAGAAGGATTCGACAAAGGGTAGGGAGGATAGGACAGAAGAAGAGAGGGTGATGGGGGACAGGGTACGTAGGTTACGACGTAAGTGGTTAGAGGCTGAGAGGGAAGAGGAAGTTTTGAGGGGAAGGGAGAAGGATATAAAGTGGTGATCAGAAACTGGAAGAGGGGTAACGGTAAGGTTGGAAGTGTGGGAAGATCTGGTGAAGACAAGGTTGAGCTGATTGCCTGCCTTATGAGTCGGATGAGAGGGGGACAGGGTAAGGCTGAAGGAGAGGAGAAGGTCAAGTACTCCAGATGAGAGAAGCTTCTCAGATTGGAAATTGAAGTCACCTAGTAGTACGAGCGGAGTGCCATCATCAGGGAAGGAGCTGAGAAGGCCATCCATCTCGCCTAGGAAGTCACCGAGCTGGCCTGGGGGGCAATAGATGACAACAATGTGGAGTTTGACCGGGGAGGAGACGAAAGCAGCATGAAATTCAAAGGAGGATATAGACAAGTGTGCCAGGGGAAGGACAGTATGTGACCACTTGGGCGAGATGAGGAGTCCTGTGCCTCCCCCTCGACCAGAGGGTCTAGGGGAATGAGAAAAGGAGTAGGCGGCAGAGAGGGCTGCCGGTGTAGCTGTGTTTTCTGGTGTGATCCAGGTTTCAGTGAGAGCAAGGAAATTGAGGGCCATAAGAGATGCATAAGCTGAGATAGCGTCAGCTTTCTGGACCGCCGACTGGCAATTCCAGAGACCGCCTGCGGCGATAAAGTCATGGTCAGTAGAAAAAGGTGGGTAGATGAGATTGGAAGGGTTGCGAGGGGGGGTGTAGCATCTAGGTGTCCTCCTGAGTGTCAGAAGAACAGGAATAGGGAGAAAGCACATTGGGATATAGGTCCGTAGAGGGGAAGAGGGCTAATGAACCAACAGAAGTAGGGGTAGCTAAGTGCACTCAGTAGACCGATGTGCCAAGAGAAGACAGCAACACTACAAACAACTGGAAGAGAAGGTACTAAGTACCCTGGCTTCCTCTCAGGCCTTCCTCGATGGACTCCCACAGATAGACTCCCTTGTCTTGTTGTCACGAGTCTTAGACTCCCACAGATAGACTCCCTTGTCTTAGTGTCAGGAGGCTGTCGCAGGGGCTGTCGCTCTCAGACAGGCCAGATATTTATGGACACTAGCAGGCTTGTAGCCACTCCCCACTAACGAGTACTAATGACAACGACTGACAGGTGTTCTCACAAGTCGCCTGTATGACCTCCCTGGCCTTGGTCTATCCACTATATAGGGGAGCTAGAAGTCTCCTCCTACTACAAGTTAACACCTACTTAGGTCAGAAACTGGTAGTTTCACCAGAATGACTCAGAAGCCTTTGTTTTGAAAACAGACAGCGTAACTAGATAATCTTAAAACAGACGGCAATCACCCTATTACTTTTCCTATCACTATTACTAATGAACAGACAGGTATCAGTAGTCCAATTTTAACTAGATAGCCTTAAAACAGACAGCTATTTACTCTATTACTAATAACAAGACAGGTATCAACTTATCAGAAGTCCAGCTTACTAGATAGTCTACTTACTCAGAATGGAGAGAGAGATGAGTTCACTGCTAGGTTTCCAAATGTATGACCTCCCTGGCCTTGGTCTATCCACTATATAGGGGAGCTAGAAGTCTCCTCCTACTACAAGTTAACACCTACTTAGGTCAGAAACTGGTAGTTTCACCAGAATGACTCTGAAGCCTTTGTTTTGAAAACAGACAGCAACTAGATAATCTTAAAACAGACAGCAATCACCATGACAAGCATGATTTCGATCCTGAGGGCTAATGAAATGCAGGACAGGGGAGACATGAAGTATCCCTCTCGTGATGAGGTGTCTGCCATGGCCAAAAGGTTGATTGAGTACTATCCAATGCTGCAAGATAAGGATAGCACTAGACAACCATGGGTAGGTAGAAGTTATTGTCATCTCTTGACATTTACTTTTCATAAGCACACCAATATTGTATGTAATTGATATCTGTCCATTTTGCACAGTTAATTGCGAAAGAATTTACCGACCAAAGATATTTTTTATTTGCTCAAAACTGTATTATGCAGTATTGCATTAAAACATATTTGCTTTATTTTTCTCAATGTATCTACCGTACCTTTTAAGTGTCGTCTCATCTCTCTTTCATATCTCCTAATGAGTCGCATGTCCATTTTTCACCACAGGATGCAATCCTCCGTCAAATGATCAAAAGACTGCAGAATGTCAAGTCAAGCCAGAATTTGATGAGCCCACCATCAACTCCCAAGCCCAGCCAAACTCCTCGTTCAAAGAAACGTCAAGAAAAGAACACTCATCCCCCAGAGGACACGACCACTGACCCCCCAGAGGACACGACCACTGACCCCCCAGAGGACACGACCTCTGACCTGGATAGTGATGACAGCACAGGCAAATTAAGAAGATGTCTCTGCTAATCTGTTATGTTCTTACAGTGGGGCAAAAAAGTATTTAGTCAGCCACCAATTGTGCATGTTCTCCCACTTAAAAAGAAGAGAGAGGCCTGTAATTTTCATCATAGGTATACCTCAACTATGAGAGACAAAATGAGAACAAACATCCAGAAAATCACATTGTCTGGTTTTTAAAGAATTTATTTGCTAATTATGGTAGACATTTGTCACAGTTTTGTGACATCTATATTCTCACTATACATGTTACCACTCGGGGACATCATTAGAGAGCACAACGTATGTTTCCACAGCTATGCCGATGACACGCAACTGTACATTTCTGCTGAACCAAATGATACTTCAGCTATAGACTCCATTACGAACTGTCTTCTAGCAATAAATAAATGGATGACCAATAACTTCTTGAAGCTAAACGAGGACAAAACTGAAGTCCTACTGATCGGCCCTAAAGCAAAGAGGGATATGCTGCTTAATAATCTAGGGAAACTGACATCATTGATTAAACCTGAGGTTACAAGTCTAGGTGTTATTTTTGACTCAGACCTAAGCTTCAAGTCCCATATTAACAAGGTGACGAAAACATCATTCTTTCACCTTAGAAACATTGCTAAAGTAAGACCACTTATAAACCAAAAAGATGCTGAAAAACTGATTCATGCCTTTGTCTCAAGCCGGCTCGATTACTGTAACACACTTTTTACTGGCCTTCCCAAAAAAACGACTGCAAGACTTCAGCTCATTCAAAACTCTGCAGCTCGACTTCTAACTAGAACCAAGAGGAGAGAGCACATTACTCCGGTCCTAGCTACTCTGCACTGGCTGCCAGTAACATGTAGGGTTGATTTTAAGGTCCTCCTCCTTATATACAAAGCCCTTAATGGGCGAGGCCCAAAGTACATTGCTAATTCCCTTGCCAATTATGCACCCTCAAGAACACTAAGATCATCTATCGCAGGTTTATTAGAGGTTCCCAGCAACAGTCAGAAGAAGATCGGGAGCGCAGCCTTTGCCAACTATGCCCCAAAGCTTTGGAACACATTACCTTTAGAGATCAGGGAAGCCAGCTCACTAAATAATTTTAAAAGAAAGCTAAAAACGCACTTCTTCAATATAGCCTTCAACTAGCTCATCTGCACCTGCCTACTGCTCATTTGCCAGCTGCTGCATTTTAAATGTTTTATCTATTTATTTCTTATATTTCTACACAGTAATGCACATGGTCTTTAAATGCTGCACTTTAAATGTTTTATCTATTTATTTCTTATATTTCTACACAGTAATGCACATGGTCTTTAACTCCACAGACTGTGGGGGGATAACATTGGTACCACAAAGCCAAGTTGGGCTACAGATCCATTTATTGTATTTTATCTTTACCTCTTCTTTTACTGTTTTCCCCTGTTTTTATATTCATTCTATGCTATGTTTTATTATATTCACTTCATGTTCTTAGCCCTGTTGTAAAGCACTTTGAGCTGCATTCATTGTATGAAAGGTGCTATATAAATAAAGCTTTACTTACTTACTTACTTACTTACATCTGGAACATTTGTCACAGCCACTGGTGCACATTGACTTGCTTAGGTTGCACCTGATTGGTCTAAAAATAATGCTACTAAAGGACACATGTAACATTATGCAAGTAACTGGACCTCTTAAAACAAATGTTTTTTTTAAAGATTTGGAAAATCACCTTGATGACACTTCATTTTTAATGGAATTTGCCTATTTTACCCCATATTGTCATGCTAAGAAGAAAACTATTGGGTTTTATAATAATAATAATAATAATAATAATAATAATACATGGGCGCCTTTCAAGCCTCTCAAGGACACCTTACAAGACATATTTAAAACCATATATCAAAACATTATAAAAGTACAAGGAATTTAAACAAAGCATATTATCTTGCCATTTCCCACTCAGTTTTCCATCTCAGGGGCAAGGCTGGACATGGAGGTTTAGGCGGGGAAGTATTGATGTTATATTTACATATATATATAATTGATGTTATATTTATTCCTTTATTCGTCCAAGGACCATGAACATGTGAGATTCACAAAACACATATAATAGAGTCAGTGGAACTCATATTGTATTCATATTGATTTGACTACTTTAATGGCTGACGGCGTTCCAAGTCTCCCAGAATGACCAGTACAGTGACCACAGGTACAATACACTATGCTATGGCGCCCCCAAGCGACCATTTCTTTCATGAACCTCCAGAAGGCCTTCGACACAGTAGATCACCACATACTGTTAGATAAACTGAAAGCAATTGGGTTCGATAGAACATCGGTGGGCTGGATGCAATCCTACTTAGAGGGGAGGGAACAGGTGGTTAGTGTGAACGGAACACTGTCTCCCCCCCTCCCAGTGACCTGCGGCGTTCCACAAGGAAGCATATTGGGACCTTTACTGTTCCTAATATATGTGAATGACATGTCATCAGCATGTGATTGCAATTTGTTCCTGTTCGCGGATGACTCGGCTCTGCTGGTCTCTGACAGGGACATATTGCAGGTGGAAAAAGCGCTAAGCACTGAACTGAGTAGAATCTGCATCTGGCTAGCTGACAATAAACTATCAATACACCTAGGTAAAACTGAAACCATCCTATACGGATCCCCATCTAAACTCAGAAAGGCTGAAAATTTTAAAATAAAAGTGGGTAACATTAATATCACAAGAAAAGAGGATATTACATACCTGGGCTCCATCTTAGAGGCAAATCTTTCCGGAGATAAAATGGCAGCAAAAGTAATCAAAAAAGTGAACCATAGAACTAGATTCTTGTACAGGATATCCTCACTTGTCAGTAAAAACACACTGAGGACCCTATCAGGAGCTCTCATTCAATGTCACTTCGACTATGCCGTAACATCATGGTACTATAGAACCACAAAGGCCCATAAAACAAGACTCCAGACAGCCCAAAATAAACTGGTTAGGCTTCTGCTAGGCCTCAACCCTAGGACACATCTAACCGCTGCTCATTTTTTGAGCCTTGATTGGCTACGAGTAGTTGACAGAGTGCAGCAGCTTGCACTGGGCCTGGTCTTCAAGATACGCTACACCACAAAGACACCCAAGTACCTGTCAACATACTTCCAAAAAGTGAACAACGTCCACACATACAACACCAGAGGAAGCTCCACGAACCACGTTCAACCGCGTTGCACCACAAACAAGGGGTTAAACTCGTTTGCAAACTATGCAGTAAAAATGTGGAACGCCCTTCCTATAATCTTAAAGGAGTGCAAAACACTGCCCACCTTCAAAACCACTCTCAAAAAACATTTACAGGAGGCTGCAATCCGTAACTGGACCCTCTAAATCAAAAATCTGATTAAAAGACCCGAACTACCCACTGTACATACTTTGTGTTTTGTCCCCCGCCCCCACCTGTGGTGTATGTCCCCACCTGTCCTACCCACTGTACATACCTGATGTTTTGTTGTATTGTATATCTAGTATTGTTCTTCCCATGATGGATGTATTTTTATCTTGTAGATAGTAATAGTTATTTGTCTGTATTATCGTGTAGATAGTACTAGTTGTTTTTTTTCCCTGTCTGTCTTACATGTAACGATGAATTGAAAATCAAGGACCCCAATTGAAATAAGCCAGTGGCTTTCTTGGGTTTTTATCCTTTTAGTTGACCTTGTATGTAATATGTACTTTCATGTACCTACTTCTGCAAATCTTCTAATAAAGTTTTCAATCAATCAATCAATCAATCAATGAAGCCACGTTGCTCTGCTCAGCTGCTGTTTAATTGTATGCTTCTTATTCATTCATTCATTTGTCATCGAACCATGATGAGATGTACTACGTAGGCTGTTATATATTATACAATTTAAGGCACAATGACAATTGAACATACGCCAATCAAATAATGTTTTGCACACACCGATTTAAAACAGACTCTCAATCAAAAACTTACATAGAGAGATTACAATAAGATTTGTGTAAGAACATTGAGATTTAGACATGGTTGTAGCCCATGGTCATGTCACGTGACAGATTGGAGGCCAGGGTTGCCAGATGAGGCGGGTTGGGCTACTTTTGATTTACTGGTTGGGCCGGAAAAAAAGCATTTGGGCGGGCTGGGCTGGATAAATAGCATTTAGGCGGTATCCAAATGTCAGTGCCTGAAAGTTACAAAATGCGTTAATTTACAACACACCCCCTAGTAGCTACATACAAAGTGCAGGTTTTTAAAAAATGTATTTTACAAACATCATTGGCAACTGACATACAGTTTAGGGCAGTGGTTCCCAACCTTTTTGGACTCAAGGCCCACTTGAAAGTCTCAAAAGTATTCGCGGCCCACACATGCATTTTACGGAAGCGTACATTTTTTTGGGTGTCTCATCCTTATTCTCTTATTCTTATTGGATGTTTCATATGCATCATCATACAGTCATCATACATACAGTGCAGTAGGCCTAGTAGTAGCACACTGATTATGCATTTTTGAAGGTTTTAAAGAGAAAAAAAAATACAGTACCATGCATGTATTTTTTTAATTAAAAAGTTTTTGTAAAAAAAAAAATATATATAAAAAATATCCTCAGCTCTAGGACGCGAAGGAATGTGCAGTTAGCGCCACCCAGTGATAAATTGGAGTATTGCAGTGGAGAACAGTTTCCAGTAGTGTGCTATACAAATACAATTTATTACTATTATTATTATTATTATTATATTATTAAAGTGTGCTATACAAATACAATTTATTATCATTATTATTATATTATCATTGAGACAAAGTTACTAAAGTACATGGTTACAATAGCAGATGCTAGGAGTTCTATGGTACCTTGGTTATGATTTCAGCAGAAAAATACTGTACAATACTGTACATAATGGGATCCCTGAGGGGAAATTAATGCGTTACAGCAGCTAAATTAAGAAACAACAACTAAATAAAGTGATAATATAAAAAACTAGACATCTGAAAACATTAAGTAACAGCAGTCTAATAAAGTGATAATATAAAAAACTAGACATCTGAAAACATTAAGTAACAGCAGTCTAGTATGGTTTAACAACCCCCAGCCTCACTGATCACCCTGATCAAGCCAGCCAGAGGAGGAGTTGTACAGTCTTATTGTGGCAGGCAGAAGATCCTCCTATAGCGCTCCTTAGTTTAATGTGGTTGTAGTAGTCTGTTGCTAAAGGAGCTTTTCTGCTCTGCCACAGTGCCCCCCCCCCCCCCCCCCCCCCCCCAGCATACCACTGTGTACAGCACAGCGCTACCCACCACTGCTGGTTACTCTGTATGTGTGTTTGCTTAGTAACCTGTGTTTCCCTCTGCTAGCTGTCATTGGTTATACTGCTGGCTAGATCTGAAGGTCTCATTATGTAATACCAACCCCTCTACTGCCATGGGTGGCCATTATCCCTTTCGTTACATTATGCCGGCTACTTGTTATAGAAAAGGCTAGTTCTTACTCTAACTGCATTAGGGCTTCTGGTGACAATTCCAGAAATCCATATGTACAACTTGTTACCATGGATATTTAAAACTTGCTCTGATCTGTTGAGATAATAATGTGTGGGCCATGTTCCCTCCTACTATGCCCCTGATGGCTTGTATGAGTGGATGACTCCTCATAGGCCCTCAATTGTCAGAAACTTGATTTCTCGCTTACTTCTCAAAAAGCTTCTGCTTAAAATTGACTTAAGAAATGTGTTGGGGCTGATCTGCTTGATCCAGGCCCATTGCCGTAGTAGACTGAAGACCCATCTCTTCAGGCTGCATCTTGACTGTCCCTCCTAAAGACATCTTCACCCCCACTACCCCCCTGTACAGTTTCTCTATTGTGAATAATAAACATTTAAAAAGTAATGCCCCCCCCTGGTCCTAGCATAGATTTGTTTTCCTCCTGATGAGTGATGTATAGATGATTCACTTACTTTAGACAAATGTACTTGTAAATCACTTTGGATAAAGGCGTCTGCTACAGTAAATGTCAAATGTAAATATAAATACAAAATTGAGAAAGAGTCATAGTCCTCTACACATGTGCTCTATGGGGGGGGGGGGACTGTCTCTCATGCATCCCTCCATAATGTCTCTTTCTCTCCTTGACCTCATATGCCAATGAAAGAGTTCTCAATAGTGGCAGGGGAACTCCTAACACTAGCATTATGATGCTTTTCAGTGGTCTAGTTTTTACCCTCTCTTAAAAGAGAAACACAAGCCACATGTTAGACCATTCCCGTGGTTACACAGTAAACCCCTAGCAGACGAAAGAACCCAGAGCATTTTATGGAACTCACCTAAGATCTTATGCATTTCCTCATGGCCAATCATGCGTGGGAAACACCTAGACGGAAAACACCCAACAACTGGCATTCTCCTTTATATACTATGTCCTTCATGAACGATTGATGCTCTCTCATGGCTGAACATTCAATACACACAATCAGTGAAAGTTTTTGTAAACCACCTAGACATGAAATGCTAAGTCTATTTCACGTGTGACATAATGCTTACTCCTCCCAAAAAAGCCAATACCTACTGTTGTTTACAAGAGGGAATCCAGTTGGATTCTATTGAGTTTATCATTGAACCATTGAGTTTAACATTCCGATTTGTAGAACTGACTGATGAAGTGAGTCAAATGATGATCTCTAGCATTTATGAATGTTACATCTGTGATTTATGCAATACTTAACATGAAGCCTGAAAGACTCAGCATAGATTGTGTATTAGTTATACATAATTGTGATACCAACCACATGTACTTGATTCCCTCATAACCTAGGGTTAGATGGCAAAGTGTTAACACACAATTGTTACCTATGAGGAACTACAACCAGAACATATACACACAAAGTCAAACCAAGAAATGGAACACGGATGGTGTTCCAAGTGCTATCCAGTTACCCCTAAACGCTGACCTTTCCTCAGTACCAAATCTTAACTCAGTAATGCAATACTGACGGCATCCTCTCGTGTTCCCAGTAGACTTCATATCAATAGGGTTTAGCTTTATCAACAATACAGGGCAGTTCTACAAACAAGCCAGAGGATATACATACTGTATATGAGTAAATTAACTATACTTCATAAAATGTATTTTTCTTTTCTTTTTGCTCACACAATATATTAACAATATAAAACTCATAAGTAGTCACTGCAGCCGTTATCACAAGCTGTGCTCTTCTGTGTTCACTTACTTTTCCCAAAACTGACTTGTAATCTAAGTTGCCTAAACCAGATTGTCTACTTTTAAAAGGTCAGAGGACGGAACAGGTTTATTTGTTTATTTCTTTTATTGACAATCCGTGGCAGCTAGGAAGGAGGTAGGGTTGAATAGATAGAGGGATGGATGGAGGGCGGACGAGGGCCCTGGAGGAACAGCTGGGGGACGGGCGTGGTGCTCAGGTATTGACAGGCCTGCTGTCATTATCAGCTGGACTCCTTCCCCTGCAGGAGAGAGAGAGAGAGAGAGAGAGAGAGAGAGAGAGAGAGACAGAGAGAGAGAGAGAGAGACAGAGAGAGAGAAGTTGACAAGACCCTGGCCTGTACCGACGTTAACGGATCCTAACGCACCTGGACTGGTTCATTAAGATTGTGCTCAAGAGTCTGGAGGGGGTCAGGTTTATGTGACTGTGAGGACCAACCGTTTCTCTCTGTCTTACCAGCTGTAGAACGAGGTGGAGGAATGGCTCAACCTGTGTGTGTTATGGGGTACGACCCGGGGGGACCAAAGAGGCGGCACAGAGCGAGAATCCGTTAGCCCGTGGGCGTGTTTATTCACAGGATTTAGGGAGGGGGTATGCGGGAGAATGTGTGGTGTGCTGATAGTCTTGGAGTATGGGATATGTGGATACCTATGTGTAATGCGTAGTCAAGACTATGTGTGTGGTCTACCGTGGGTGCGGGGTGACGTAGGCGGGCAGGGTGTTGTCAGTATGTGCGTGCGCCTGGCAACAGTACAGTCCGAGAGTCCAAAAGGGGATGTCCAAGGGAGGAGGCGAGGGTGGTACCGGGAGATCCGTCCAAGGGTGTCCAGGGGTTCGGGGGTGGCTCGAGGGGTTCTGAGGGTCCGTGGAGACGGGGCAGGGATCCGCGGGAATGCGAGAGCCGGGGCCGGGGAGACGCGAGGGAGGGTCCGTGGGAATCTTGGGAGAGAACACAAACGGGGTAAGGCAGGGTTTGGAAAGAAGGCAGGTTACTAGAAAAACACAAGGAGCAAGATAGTACCGTGAACATAAGGCTACGATCTGGCGATGAACTGCAGGTCTGGCAGGACCTCACTCTTTTCAGATTTCTCCTTGACCCACGCACCCGCTACCATTTTTACCACAGCAAAGCCGGCACCAAAAACCAACCCAAAAAATACCTTTCAATATCTTCCCTTTTGCTTCATTTCTTTGGCAATCTTCCGGTCAAATTCCTCCCTTTCACTGAAATAGTAGACATAAAAATCACAACTTTGTTGACAGAAACGTTGTCAACAGTTAAAAAAAAAAAAAAGAGTACATCAATAACAATAATCAATTCTTAAGGTATTATGCAACAGTAAATAGGGCGATAAGAGTTCAGGGCATTCTGTAAAAAAAAATATATTTATATACTCTCACCTCTGATGTAAACATGGACCATCAAGGAAGAGCTGTTCAGCCTGCCGCAATGTCACATTTTTGAGGAGGGCAAGGCCATGAATGATAGCCTACCAAAAAAAAGTAAGTAATTACATTTTTAAGATTTTTTATATCTGATCCAGTCTACCAATACAAAACACAAAGCCATTATATGGGTCCATACACAATGGCACTATTGCAGGCAACCTCTTTATATGTTTTGAAAGTGCAGGACCAGCAATGATTATCCCTACCTCCGGACACAGAACATCCAGGATGAACTTCACTTCATCCGTGAATTGCACCAGACATGGTGTTCTGTGTAATATTTCTCCAAGATGGCCGAAGAGGGTTTCCTGGTGTTCCTCGGTGCAGAGGTAGACAGGCACCTTAGGGGACTTCTTTAGAAAGTACTTCGCCTTCCCATTGAGTACATCCTGACAACAATTTTGTGGAAATTGGATCAGTGCATTGTGTGGTGGTTATGTGAATCAAAACAGGCATGAAATGTCACTTACATTCATACATTCATTCAAAAGATACAGTACAAGAAATGAGTCATAGTTAAATGATCTAAGTTGATCCTATTCCTAAAGACCCTAGGTGAAGCTTTACTTTGAGATCAAATATGAACATTTGCAAAATACCACCAAATGCCGTTCAGCCGCCTGTGATTGGACAATGAGGTCCACCAGTCTCTTCTCCTCTGCAGAGAGGTCAATGGCTGCCTGGACATGGGCTGGAAGTTTTGTCGTGCTGGCCCTCCCGCTTGGGACTCTGTAGACCGGGTTATGGTTACCCTTAAGCAACCCTCTGGCCTCATTGGTCCAAAAGGCAAACATCTGGCCATACCTTTCAAACAACAAAATACATTTTAAGTATTGGATAGCAAAAGGCTATGGCCTTGATGCCTGGGCTTTTTCCAATATCTTTTTAATGATGTTATACTGATAGAATGTGGGTGTTAACTTATGCATCCAACAAATGCTCCATTAAGTTTCAGATGTTTTACATCTTCTGCCAGTGACCCTATACATTAAGTGTTACCAAAATGAATACACATATTGGTCAGGGCTGTCATACCCTTGTATTTTGAAACACTCCATGAGAAAGAGACACCACCACTTGCGGATCCAAGGCATGTCCATCTGAAATAAATTACAGTGACGCGGATAATCTTTAGTCCATAATCTTCGAGATGAATAGTATGGTGCAACATAAACATTATTTTAACTAGTCTAATTGTTCTGTGGTTAAATGGTATTCTAACTTACCTCATGGAACTCAAACCCTGTGTTCAGGACAAGGGACAGGGTGTACTGGAACAGACAAAGCGGAAGGCAATTTTATTCATAATGTTGACAAAAGCCGGCATGTAATTACCCCCCCCCCCAAAAATAAAATAAAATAGACCTTACCATAAGCATAAAAACCCCACAGTCATTTCCATGGAGCTGGCGTGGTAAGTTCCCCATATCATAGCCAGTTTTTTCAGTCCAGGTCCCAGGGTCGATTTGCTGTGCTAGGTTGCTATAGAGAAATATACAATTATTGAGAGAAGGATATTATGTGTTAAGTAATGTAACCATTACAATTATTCAGTACTGGTGGACAAAAATCTACAGTGGCTGTCACATGTACAGTATGAGTCACATCAAAATGTACAGATTGAGGTTTCTTCTGTCTAACACAGAGTTGAAATCGGAGTTAACATCACAGATAGATGTTAATAATAATAAGATAAAATGAACAATATTCTTTTGAAAGAGATACATGTGACAACCAATGATGACATGTAATCAGAACATAGCAAAACCAGAGGCTATAGGAACATAGCCAAACAATTAGGGTTGGGTATGGTTTAATTTTTTTCAATTGTGGTGCCAAAAAACAAATCAATACTTTTCTAGTATTATACATGTTGAAACCAGTACCACTCAGTACTCTGTTCTGTTCTTGATACCCAACCCTAAAAATCATGCACACAGAGGAAATAGGAACATAGCCAAAACTTACTAGTACGTACAGGCTATAGGAACGTAGCCATAATGTAATTTTATATGAACTTGGCAACCGATATGTCTTATCTGTGGACCTAAACAGGACTCTGTAATCCGCATCTGCAAACCCGTATGGATGGTTTGCGTACTGAGAGTCCAAGAGGAGTAACTCTCTCCGCAATGGCTGCATGATCTATAATGCGGCAATAGGTTACGAGTTGCACAACAGTTAGTCATTAGGACAAGGAGTAGAGCTGGATTTCATTCTGTTGGAATACACATTATTCAAACTGCACAATAACCATACTCATATCATCTAATGACAGTAACAAAGCCTTACACAGAGAACGTAGTGGTCCGGCCCATTTGCATTGGTCCAAGCTGGGAAGACTAAGAAGTCTTTCATGTCTAACAGCATTAATATTTTTAACAGCATAAATGTTGTTATTTTATGTACACTGACTTACTGGAAAGTCAAGCATGGTGGGTGGTGTAGTCTTCCATGAAGGAACTACGAACATGTCCGCTATATAAATGTCTTTGCCCTACGGAATAAATGACATTGAAATACAAATGGTATAACAATGCATAAACAATTGCATTGTGTTTCATTTATGCTATAGTCTTGTTTGTATACTGTAGATTGACTTACATGTAGCCGAGCTACTTCTTTGATGATTGTCATGCAGGCATTCCCGATCTGCAAGAAACAAAACTCATCAGTGAACAAGCATGAAAGCAAATACAAAATATGCTTTAACCTTCCTTGTGTTCACCTACTTCCCACTACTCACAGTTGAATCCATGTCTCTTTGCAATCCCAGGCTCCAGAGTTCTTCACGCACCAGACATAATGGGTCCTTCTTTGACAATATATTCTTCCGCCAGCCGTCCCTTGTCCAGGACGTAATTGAGCTGCGAATAACAGTTATTAATTATAATTAGTTATTACCTATTGATTTATTTTGAGTCAGATAATGCTGTACTGTATACTTTGACTAAGAATTTATATTTGGATTGATTAGCTTACCAGTTGTTCCTGGATAGGATTCCAATCCTCGTCCCAGAACTTCTTTGTCGCTGCTGTTATGGAGGGCACAGTGGGGGCTGCTGCCACGCCAAGGGTCTCTGTCACGGGCACAGTGGGGGCTGCTGCCACGCCTGCCACGCCAAGGGTCTCTGTCAGGGGCACAGTGGGGGCTGCTGCCACGCCTGCCACGCCAAGGGTCTCTGTCAGGGGCACAGTGGGGGCTGCTGCCACGCCTGCCACGCCAAGGGTCTCTGTCAGGGGCACAGTGAGGGCTGCTGTTGGGGGCACTGCTGTCACTAAAAAACATAATGGAGATTTCCAGTCATTCATGTTAAGGCATGTTTGAAAAATCTAAATCATGAATTCCAAGAAATTCCTGATCCTGATATGCTGTGAGCCTCCAGCCATACAGAAAAAAAATAAGATGACAGGACAAGAACACCCCCACCTCCACCCCATTACTCACCAAGTGGTTCATCAGTGTCCATTGGAGCAGTGGCAGATGTGTCTGACAATACTGGGTTTCCTAAAAATAAAATAAATATTTCAACAATACTGTAATTAATGTGTTGCATTTTGATATAATTGCATAGCAAAACTAAATTTGGAAAGTTACCCAATACTGCCTGGCTGTGGATGTTCATTGCTATATCCTTTGTTCCAAAAGCCTTTTTGAGGTCATCCAGTCGTCGTTTGTTTTTGTTCATGTTATCGTGGTGGATATTATTCCTCATGAGGAATAGATGGGTTGATGGTAAACTCATGTTTAGGAAGTAGTTGGTTTTTTTCATCCTTGAAAACAACTGTTCTGCTACTTGACTGTTTACTTTTCCAGCAAGCTGCGGGACCAGGCGAAGCTTCCGAAGAGCATCACGGTCATCCTTTGTGTTATCTTCATGGAATCTGTCATAGAGAGCATAATGCTCTGCTGAACCGGTGATTGGATGGCCACCACTGTCTGGGACCAGTTTCTTACTGTTCAGCCAAGGTAGTGACACCTTCAGCTTTCCCTCTTTGGCCTGCGTTATGTTGTCTGGAGTTGGAGCAGATAGCCGTCCCTCAAAAGGTTTGAAAGGCAATATTTGTGGTTCTCTTAGATTCATGTGTGTTGCCAGTCCACGTGCAAAGTCATATATCACAATGTTTGGCATGTGTTTCCAAGAGAGGAGAAGATCTGTGAAGTCACGTGGGCTTTCCGCTCGAATGTTACATTTAATACTGTAAACGATGCCACATGGACACATAATCACAGCCCAGCCACCTGAAATATATTTTTAAAAGACATCAAATGAAACGGTTTTAAAAAGGATATGCTGCTAAAAATGTTTTCACCCTCAGAGATCATATTAATCAGAAGAAAGTAATCAGTAATATTAGCTCGGACATGTACTGTGTTAAATTGTAAGCTTACCTGACGCAGCCCAGATCTTTTGGAACACCTTGTCGTATGCCTCCCTTGACTTCATTTCAAGAGACAATCTCTGGAGGAGATCAGTGCGTGATCCAGATGAATCCAGTCCACACTCCTTACATAATGTGCGAATCACTTCAACCTACAAAATACAATATGTTCAAATGTATAGAGAGCTGCATGTTTTCAGGTGGAATCATGGCCTTAATTCACTCCTAAACGGAAAAATAAACAGTTATTTTTACCTTCTGCTTGTACAGTTCTTCTGTCTTCTGAGACTGTTATTTCCCGCACCTCAGCTTGTTTTGCTGGACGGATTTTCAGAAATTCTGTATTAATGACTTGGTTAGAGCGTCGTGTTTTTTTTCCAATCCAAGGAGCCCAATAGTGGAAAGTTGGCGGAACAGTAAATGTTTTTTGTTTGTTGACCTTTATAAAAGGAAAAGAAAAACGTTAATACATTCAAGAGTTGAAAGTGAAGTGCCATCTTGATAAACATCTACCACAACATGTATCTCCATGTGGTTGTCAGATTTCTGCAGTCATTGGAAAATGTTCAGCATGTTAGTGCCCATTAGTCTTGTCTTGCATTACTTGTTACAAATCCTCGGCCGATCCTTTCCCTTGAAAGTGCCTCCCAAAAAAGATCAATATCGACCTCTCCATTGAAGTCCTCAGGAGGTTGGGGAAGGTCACTCACTAAACAAATAAGGAGGAAATATTGTAAGTAAATTCTGAGAGCAATCCCGGTCTGCAATTAACATCTAAATCTGTCTATTCCATGAAAGCATTCTTACCTGACAAATTGAAGGCACCCTTCTTATGGAGGTCCATGATTACTGCAGGTGGATGATCACCACAGGTTACGCAAGAATACTCGTAATCATGTGCTGTGAGGGCTTCAAAGTGGAGGTAACCATGGAGCACAAGAAATTGTTATGCTACTACAGGAATCAAGTGATTTGACATTAGAAATGAATTTGTTTCATCTCTTGTGCAATGTGCTCTACAATCTGGGCACATGAATGATCGGATCGGTGAGCAGGGGCCAACTGTCGCGTCATTCATCTCATTAAGTTTCATAATTGGATTCAATTTTGTATAAGGCATCCTTTCTTTAGCGACAGTATAGGCTGCCCTGAACGAACTAGCTGTCTCCTTATACATACTGGATGTGAGTTCTGCTACTTTCTTCGGAAGCACTTGCTTTTGTTTGAGCTCTGCTATTTCAACAGTTTCAACGTTGGGTGTCATAAGTTATCACACTTCATGGACTGTGTTGTCTCTCATGAATGAATGAATGAATGAATGAATGAATGAATGAATGATCTTTATTGTCATTATAACAGGTACAACGAAATTTCAATGCAAGCCCTAGGTGCTAACAATCAAACACAGTCCTAAGATAATAAAAAACAAGAATGAGACATAAATAGACATAAATAGGGGGATAAGTGATCAGTAGACATCTGAGAATGTATCTATTATGTAACTTCTGTACTTCTATACTTCTATACACTATATGGCCTATTCACAGGGGGGAGTTTGCATGTAACTGTGTACTTTTATAAACATAATGAACTAGTAACTTATATACAGTATATGAACCTAACACAAGAATGTACATATTGCAGGGTTACATGGTACCCTCATGGTACATATATACCGTATGTCTACTACTGTGTTACAGTGAAAGCTCTGGCATTTGAGTTTCCCTCTTTTCTGATCGGAATCACAAGATCTGACTTTGCTTGAGCTCATGCCTGACATTAGGCTACACCAGGGTTTAGGGTTAGGCATGTGACGACAATTATTGACTTCCTTTCCTGGTCCCTGCTGTGAATGCTAACCTGCAGCTGGTTCCATAGCAGACTGACTGTCATCATACCCACCTAAAGCTGACAGTCAAAAGGAATGCCACCTTAAGCTATGTACTGAGATGGTAAGACAAGCTAATCTAGCAACAGATATGGCCAAACGTGAGACATCATACACAACAGTCAGCTAGCGCAGTTAGCTAGCATAATGCTAATGCCAGCAGCAAGACAGGATCAGCTGATGACAAAGCGATCACGGTTTAAATGTGTATCTCTGCATCCGATCTATAATAGATATAAACCTATTCATCGTTGCAATCTACAGAGCCACTTACCAGGGATCTTGAGACATGTTGACGAGAGTTACAGTTAATAGTGGTTGGTGGTTAAAAATGGTTATTTCCTCCTCGGACTGTGTGATCAGCTGTCAGCTCTGCTTGTTTGGGTGATACGTCACAACCGCGTCCTGTAAGGGACAATGTTCCCGAAAGAAAAAAAGAACGCAACTTACTTTTGTCAATTAGCATAGAACACCATAGTACAGTGTTATGTACTTTGTCAGATTTTAGTGAAGTGAACGTTTGGGGTTTGACATAATCACTGTCAATGTTGTGTTGTTTGAAGCAATGAGATGGTTATGTATTGTATGTTATTTAGTCGTAGCCTACATAATATAGGGCACATTATCATGGTTATAATCACTGGTTATGACTGTTTTCGGCATATTAAGACAACAACTCTTGTTTTCTTGTTGGAATATGACCTATGAAGCATATGATACTAGTATGTCCCATGGCATAACACTGTGCTAAGCATTCTGGCAGTACGGCTATCTGTCATCAACTCTGCCTTATTATGTGTTGTGGGAATCCATATATATGTTACGGTACATGTGGGAATACGGCACATGTGGGAAGGGTTAGGTTAACTAGGGTTAGGTGCTACGTCGACTTGGTACATGCTGGCATGTCTAACCCTACCCCTAACCCTAACCCTAGCACCTAACCCTAACCCTAGTTTTCTCACATGTAGTATTCCCACATGTACGGTAACATATTGTAGCGAACGGGAATCTTCTAGTGTAACTCGCCCCATGCGGGGATCGAACCCCGATCTCCCGCATAACCGACGGCCGCGCTAACCACTATACCAAGAGAGTTAACTCCCTTGGTGGAGCTGTTAACGGGGCCTCATACAGGATCGTTACACTATCCTCACCGTTCGGGAGAGCGTGCCCTCACGCTTCACTATGTCAAGTCCCTCACGTGGACACGCCTCTCCGATGGCCTTCCTTCCATCCCACTGCTGACACCAGTGTAGCGAACGTGAACTGGTAGTGTAACTCGCCCCATGCGGGGATCGAACCCTGATCCCCCGCATAACCGCCGGCCGCGCTAACCACTACACCAAGAGAGTTAACTCCCTTGGAGGAGCTGTTAACGGGCCTCATACAGGATCGTTACACTATCCTCACCGTTCGGGAGAGCGTGCCCTCACGCTTCACTATGTCAAGTCCCTCACGTGGACACGCCTCTCCGATGGCCTTCCTTCCATCCCACTTCTGACACCAGTGTAGTGAACGGGAATCTTCTAGTGTAACTCGCCCCATGCGGGGATCGAACCCCGATCTCCCGCATAACCGACGGCCGCGCTAACCACTATACCAAGAAAGTTAACTCCCTTGGTGGAGCTGTTAACGGGGCCTCATACAGGATTGTTACAATATATATATATATATATATATATATATATATATAGTATACAGAGTAGATTGTCCTACAAAGACACTTAGATTTAGATTTAAATGTATTGGACCCCTATACTTTCTTTTATTTATCTTTTTTTTCTTTTTATTATTACAACTTGATCTTTTCAGTTTGTAAAGCGTCTTTGAGTGTAGAAAATCACTATATAAGTCCAATGTATTATTATTATTATTATTATTATTATTATTATTATATATAATTATATATATAATAAGAGGATTATCTCATGTTAAGTCATTACATTATGTTATGTCATTACTGTCATGTACATTTCCTTCAGTCACAGGATCATGGGGTTTCTTTTTTCTTTTCTTTTTTCCTCCACTCCTCTCCGCAACATGTAACATGCCCCCATATGAGAAGTATTTGTAGAGGTTTTCTGTTTCATAACCAAACAATGTGTGTTTGGATCAAAACAATATCTGTTGTGTGAAATAATAACCTGCGCTAATTCCTGGAATTCAGAAGGCTTCATCTGGCCTTTAAGTCTGTCACATAATGTGTAATAAGCGTCATAGAACAACTTAGTTCCTTAAATTAGAGACTTAAAGTCGTCTTAAAGTGTTTCAGTAACTGCTGGTACAAGCCTAACGTCCGTAGAGAACTGACAGGTTAACCTAAAATGTAGTACATGTAGTAGTATATGAAAACATGTAATTTATGATCTAATAAACACAACTCTATGGTGATGTCATGTGAATGTGTGAAGTTTAAACATTTAACTATATATTAAACTTTGGCTTAAACACAGGTGTTGATGTCCTTCATTACTGATAGGTAATGAGCAATAAAGAACAATAATTAAAAGCATTAAAGCGTCGTTTTGTTTTGATTCTACAGACATTTATTGTGTATTGGGTGCTGTCCAGGATTATTCTGATAAGTCGAAGGAGACTCTCCATGTCGCCACAGTATCTGAATCACAGGAATTTTCCACTCAGATAACACAGACAAGACAACAACAAACAAACCACGCCGATTTTTTTCCTCTTTCTTTTCGGTCACATGACCACCATCCACCCAACCACACACAACCCTGTATAAAAACCCCCATCCAAAGCATTGCAGACAAGAGACACTCCCAGAGCCTCGCCTTGTAATTCCACAGAGGAGCGTTACTTTCCCGCCCGCCGGCGAGCATGATCCACGTTTCACGGACACCCGAGTTCTCCAACTGTAGGACCGTGAGTTTAGACTCAACATCTCCGATGGACACAGTCACCGACCAGGACCTGAGCTCACCTCCCAGAGACACGAGACAAAGGTCCCACTCCTACTACAGCCCGGAGGACGCCAGACACTACGGCTTACAGACGGAGACGGAGCAGAACTTTGTGAGGCCTCGCTCCAGGTCTTTTTACAGCTACGAGACCTCAACTGAAACCTCCTCCACCGAGGGGAACTTTACCAGGTCTAACTCCATGAAGCCCAGGTCCAACTCTTTGGTGCTGCAGAGTAACCTGGGGAAGAAAGAGAAGACCCCTGGGATCGTGGCTCGGCTCCTACAGAAGAAACCTCACAAACCCAAACCCAACAAGCACACATCATTACCCAGAGATCTTGATGGTATGGAAACAACCTTTTACAATAGAGAATTTCATATGGCATTGACTTGTCAAGTCAATAAGTAAGCCTAGCATTCACAAAAACTATTATTCTAATTGTCTTGCTTTTTTTCATTCTCAGAATTAACAAAAGTAACAGCTGGGGGGAAAAAACAGAGCAATTGATCCTAAACAAGAGAATCTTTGTTGGAAGAAGACAGAAGTTTATTATACATAGACCATAATCTCCTTTCCATGTTATCTTCTTCTTAAAAGAAGGGGCGGCGGTAGCCTAGAGGTTAGAGAGGCTGGCTAGCAATCGGAAGGTCGCTGGTTCGATGCCCCGCCTCAGGAGGGAGCTGCATGTGCCCTTGAGCAAGGCACTCAACTCCTAATTGCTCCAGGTGCGCCGACTATGGCTGACCCTGTGCCTAGAGCAAAAAATACCAAAATAAAAAGTTGATTGCATTGCAAATAAAACATTCTTCTTCTTATTATTATTATTATTATTATTATAAAAATGTCCTTCTCCTCTTCCATACAGGCGGCGGAGGGAATCTAAAGGGAGTCCCCATGATGACCATCTCAGAGTCGGACAACTGGGAGATCAGCTCCTGCTCGGGGATGAAGTACGGCCAGTTCGTGGAGTGGGAGAGGATCGACCCGGAGGCGGCGGAGCGCTACCGGAAGATCCTGCAGAGCGACCTGCAGCAGATGAAGACCATGGGCCGCTCCGGTTTCTGGGCCATGCCCCACACGCTGCGGGCCAAGGCCTACTACCACATCATCCACGGCATCAACACCCGGGCCATCACCCCGGATAGGGACATATACCAGGACGTGGTGAAGCAGCTCTTCGGGGAGCACAAGATGAGGACACACCCCTTCCCGGAGTACATGGAGGATGGTGTTATCCCCAGGTACTGGCTGTGAAAACTGCCACACATAAAATGGTGGCCTGTCCTGTCCCTGTTGAGGTGCTGCTCAGGGGTGAAACCATTGTGCACATTAACGTTTGATGGGTGGATGGATAGGAAGTGTGTCGTTATAGTGTTTATGTAATATTACCTAAACACTGTATTATCTCTCCCTCTCTCTCTCTCACTCTCTCTCTCTGCCTCTTTCTTTTTCTCTCTCTCTCTCCCTCCCCCTCTCTCTCTCTTTCTCTCTCTCCCTCCCCCTCTCTCTCTTTCTCTCCCTCCCTCCCCCTCTCTCTCTCTTTCTCTCTCTCTCTCTTTCTCTCTCTCCCTCCCCCTCTCCCTCCCTCTCTCTCTCTCTCTCTCCAGGTACTGCCTCAACAAAGCGGGCCTCAACTCCGTCAAGAAGCTCCTCCTCTGCCTGGGCAAGCACTTCCCCGACATCAACTTCTGCCCCATCCTCCCGGCCCTGGTCTCCCTCCTGCTGCACTTCAGCGAGGACGAGGCCGAGTGCTTCCACAGCATCTGCCGTCTCATCGCCTACAACGACCCAAACAAACGCTACATCGACCAGACCTTCCTCACCTACCGAGCCTCCTGCATGACCTTCGGCGACCTCGCCAACAAGTACTGCCGCGGCATCCGCAAGCTCATCGCCTCCTCCAACCAGAACCTCTTCGAGTTCTACTCCGACTGGATCATGTGGATCTTCGCCGACCTCCCCTTCACGTACGCCATCAGGGTGCTGGACGTCTACCTGCTGGAGGGCTACAAGGTCCTGTACAGGGTGGCGCTGGCCCTGCTCAGCCTCTACAAGACGTCCGTGTCGTCGCGAGTGGCGGACGTGGAGGACTTCCGGAGGGACATGAAGAGCTTCGTGGAGAACGTGGCGCGCCACTGCACGGCGGAGAAGCTTCTAGAAAGGGCCTTCAGTATCCAGATGCCCACGCGGTGGGAGCTCAACCTCCTGTTCAACGCCAACAAGGACTCGCTCATGCAGAAGGGCATCAGCATCGACCAGAAGAGGGGCGAGTAAGTGAGGCTGCAAGAGCTCTCTGATTACTATATAATAGACGTGTGATGACACGTACAGCAAAGTGTAATAAGCAGGTTGTATAACACCTCTTCACTCATATTTACTGTATTCATATCAGGTCTACTTTAAGATAAGACAGTTTTTGAGATGATACAGCATGACCTAATCTCACCCGAATACAAAATATCGTATCCTTTTGATCAAGAGTTCAGTTCTAAGAGTAAATGTGAATTCCTAAACTACATATTCTAATTTAGGGGGCGCTTGGTGGCGTAGCACACTAAGGAGTCAGCCATGTAATCGCAGGGTCCCCGGTTCGGCCCGATTACGGCCGTCGACCTATCCTGCATGTCCTCCCCTCCTCTCTCTCACCCATCTGTTGGTGTTCAACCCTACAGGCAGTCGTTCCACGTGGTGGACTTTGGCACCATCAAGTCCAGTGTCGTTACTCCAACTGAGATGAGGATCGTCTGGGCCTGGATCCCCGAGCGCTTCGCCCTCTTCAGCCCCATCAGGCTGTACAGCACCAGCCAACATGGCCGCAGCCTGGCCTCGTGAGTGACGCTCTCTTTCCACCATTTCATGTCCCCTCACTAGACATGGGCCTTGGGGTGAAAAAAAACTAAAAAAAGTATTCACTTTTTTATTAAAAATAGTGCAGAAATTGCTTTATACTACTACTAATAATAATAATAATACATTTTATTTATAAAAGCACTTTACATATAAAATCTCAGAGTGCTACAACACAGTAAGATAAAGCAAAAAACATTCAATTAAAAGGCTAAAAAAAGGCTCTATTAAAAAGGTGGGTTTTAAGGCCACGTTTAAAAGCATCCACAGACTGTGGTGCCCTTAGGTGGTCAGGGAGAGCATTCCACAGCCTGGGAGCAGCCGAGCAGAAGGCCCGATCTCCCATCGTGCGGAGCTTGGTCCTGGGGGTCTTGAGGAGGTTGGTGGCAGTAGAACGGAGGGTGCGTGAGGAGGTCTGAGGGGTATGGAGGAGATACTAGCTTATCCTGATGTGATTTTGGGTCAAAGAAATGTAAGGATACTGGGTGGTAGAACGCACATATCTAGGAAAAGTGATGAAAGGAGGGTCCTGGAATTCGATCAAGCGCAAAGATATAATTTATTGTTGTTTACTCACTTGGCCCCAACCGTGACCCTATTTCCCACCAATGGTTTAGGTTGAGATTTGGTAAAGGCAAACTGCTCCTAGATCCATGAGTATTGCCTTAGAGGCAACAAGAGGCAGCTCGCTGACTGAAATACAGTAGCTACAATAAGATATCCCTAATCTGACAACCTTATATAAGGTAGATGATCATGAAAGACTTTGTTGTTAGTATCAACATGTTTTTCTTGTACATGACAAAGTGTACTCCAGTTCACTGGCGGGAAGAGCTGTTTACGGCAAAAGGTTTATAGGGGATGTTTTTCACACACTTCTAGAAATGTTGATTGACTGAAAAGCTGGAAAAAGGTGCTGAAAAGGGAAAGTGAGTCTGATAACTGTCATTGGCAACCTCCTTTTCTTCAGAAACACTCTGAATTCCTATGGTTCAATTAGTTTTGTGTCATAGTCTCTCAACAGGTCAATAACTTGTGTCTCTCTCTGTCTCTCAATCTCTATTATCTATGCTGGGTGACGCAATCTCCTGTCCTTGAAAGCTTGATATGTGAATTCCTTGACTTTACCACTTTTGTCACTTGATGTTTACTGGCCCTGCCTCTGCAGACATGCTCTTGAAAGGGCACTTGCCATATGCAGGGTGGTCTTGACCAGACGCGACCCCAATTAGTAGTCTGGCCCTGACCAGTGCGTGACCTCTCGAGCGAACTTTCACCCCCACCCGGAATTCCGAGGACAGGGGTTTTCCTCACACGTTTAGCCACTGCTAGTCTAGACCTAACGCAGAATGATAGAATGTAGAATGTAGAATGATATAATGTAGAATGTAGAATGTAGAATGTAGAAAACGATTCTACTTGATGATCCAGCATGATTGATGGTGTAAAGTCAACATATGCTCTTGATTGTATTAGATTACGAGCTGTAGGCAGTTAATGTGGGGCGGCAGTGGCTCAGGAGGTAGCGCCGCCATCTAATGATCGCAAGGTCGGCAGTTCAGCGGTTTGAACCCCGGCTGGCCACGTGTCGAGGTGTCCTTGAGCAAGGCACTGAACCCCTAATTGCTCCAGGGTCGCCGTCTATGGCCGACCCTTGCCTCGAGCATAAAATACCACATTCAACAATTGACTGACTAATTGATTGCATGGCAATACAACTATTATTATTATTTCAATGAGTTGAAATGACAATGAATGCCTTTCATTTTCTCATTCTGTCAAGATTTTACTCTCATGTTGAGGGACACGAACCCGCTGTCTTACTTCTCAAAACGGTGGATGAAGAGGTGAGTCCATGTACTGTATATAATAACAACAAATACTTCTTCTAATGTGACACTAAAACAGAATGCGATGCAACCATTTCAACCCAGTGTTCCCCCACAGGTGTGTGGTGCTTTCCTGTCAACAGATCTGACAGAGAGAATGAGGGACGACACTGAGGGTCTCAACTTCTTTGGGACGGGACAGAGCTTTGTCTTCACGGTGAGAGACGCGGGAAAACTAAGATCTGAAACAGTGGCGTCGTTAAGCTTGGGTGCCTGGGGCTATAGCCCCGAATGTTTTATGTTTGATGGCCATCTAGCGCATCGCCATCAATTTCACGCATAGAAACCACCACCCAGTCGACAAAACGTGGGCTGGGCTAAGCCCCCAATGTTTCAAGATCCTAACAACGCCTCTGATCTGAAATAACTAATTACAACGGTTTCTTCTTATAGTTTCTTCTTATAACATTGTATATTAATTAAGTTTGGAACATGCTTGGCTGCTCTTTTACTGTCTCATTGCCATGGTAATTCTGCTTTCAACCAAAACTAGACTAAATTCCATTCCGATTAATTAATTGAATTGTGTGTTGTGGCCTGGGTTGGTCCAGTGGTCCAGGCTCTAGCACCACGGCCTACAGTGCACACACATAACCATGTCGGCATGGGTTCATATCTGGTCCATACTCTGACATACCCTGACATACCCTCTCCTGTTTACATTTACATTTACATTTTTGGCATTTAGCAGACGCCTTATTCCAAAGCGACTTACAATCAATACATTTGACTACGCAAGTGAATCATCAATCCACCAGTCGTAGCAGGAAGAGTAATCCAGCTCAGGCCCGGGGCCATTGGCAGTCTCTGTGATAGAAGGAACAATCTTCTTCTATCACCTTCTTCTAAACTTAGACTTATTTTTATTTTGTTATTATTATATAGACACTGGAGAAACAGAGAAACAGTACAAGGGGGGCAATATAAGTGTTTACCTCCTGTCTTTCTCTGCTGTCTCTGTCCAATAAAAACAGGAAACAAATACAAGAGTGGGACTACCCCGCTCCCCCCAAAAATAAAAAAATCCTAACTGTGTGTCCTTCCAGCTTCGCCCAGGCATGGAGCGCTACCAGCGGACCGTAGTCCAGCTCACGGCCAGGAGGAACACCCCTCAGGCTCAAGCCTGTAGCCGTGTCTCCTCCTCAGACAGAGAGGACCCCTCGTCTGCCGCCACCAACCTGACCTGCCCTGCGGGGACCCCCCAGGACCCCAGCTACCTGACCATCCCCTTCACAGCCCCCTCCTCCGAGGGACCCCTGTCTGCCACTCCCAAGAGAGCTAAGGAGCAGGGCGCCTCCATGTTCATTGCAGGAGACAACGAGAGGCTAATCATTGGTGAGCTGCTGTGTTCACGCTTCACACAGTGTTTTTGCTGATTAGACTCATTGGTATTGTTGTTGTTGTTGTTATTGTTATTGTTGTCGAACAGAGGCATGTTGGTAAAGAGATTGATACCTGTTTGTTTGCAAAGGCACAGTCTTTACCATACACAACTGTATAATATATGTAATACTGTGTCATGGTGACTGTTGTAGGCCTACATGGCCCTAAAACATGACTAAAACCAGCCTTTATGAAAAAGCCCTGCAGGGTATTCCATCGAAGAATCTAGGCTTATTTGGGTAAATCCTGCGAGACTTATCGAAATAAGCCTGGATTTTCCTTTAGCGACGTTGATGGAATACCCCCCTGATTGCAATAGGAGCATGTGTATCACAGTGCAATCGTACCAGTACACTGTACACAGTTTTTTTAAAGACTTTTAAGGTTTTCAGAAACCTCTCTCTTTGTATGTTTTTGGTATTGGTATCAACATTACAGTACCATTAAGTCTAGCTCGGGGAGGGCTTGCTAAAAGTGGTCTGTTGACAGTGTATATTCACTAATGACGTCTTTACAGTGAGTTTGATGCATGTACCTACTGTTTTCTCAGGCGGCGATGGGGGTCATGCTCTCTGCCTGCAGGCAGGCCTGGAGGGGGGGTACACGCAGCGCTGTGACACCTTCGAGAGCGCACCGCTCTGCAAGAGCCACTTTAAGATTCAGTCCCTGGAAGTCTGGGGGATACAGAACTCAATTTCCTTCTCGCACTACTTTTCGCGGTAATAGGAGGAGATTTGGTGCACTTTCACCTCGTCCGGGTTAAGGTCACATCGAACTGTTTTGATTCCCCTCCGATAACTCTATCAAGTCTGTTTGATTAGATTGTAATTTTTTCAGTGCTTTTCTCAAACATTAATGTTTATTAATAGACACTTTGTATGTAAACAATGTATGGCGCATGTGTGTATTATATCCAGAGATGCCACATTATTGAACATGTTTTATAGTATTGTTTCCAATTTCTGTCACAGGCCTCTCTATGTGATGTTTTTAATTTATCAGCATTAGGTATTTGAATTGTAGCCTATAGATATTCATAGGTTTGTTATCAAGATATGTATATCCAAGAGTCTCTTTTTGACATTGTTTGAATGTAAAACATATAAACGATGTATACGGAAAATAAGTTGAATAAAACAATTGTCACATATTTGTCTCATTTCTAAAGTTAAAATCATAACTTTGGTTTGGACGTTTTTGTTGCATTACATTTTATTTACATTCCTTGACACGAACTTCGTGCAGCGTGAGCGAGCTACTACGGTCACCATAGAAACGGACCAAAACAAGTCGTTGCTAGGTTACGTTTGGTCGTGGATGTCTAATGAGAAAACATTTGCTGCTGCGCGTTTTGTTTTCATGTAAATAACTAGTTTGAATAAAGTAAAGTTAGGAGAGGATTTTGTGAACCATGGCTGGAGACCCGAGAGAGATTCTGCGGCTTGAGTTGGAGGCTGTCATTGGGTTTAATGGTAATGTAAAGAAAAACATAAATAATATCATCCTAACTTAGCTAGCATGGCTAGCGCTAGCTCCTTCCAGCGGAAGTTACGTTAAGTTAAGTGTTTCTCTCTCCGCTTGCATGAATGCATGCTCGTTATAACTTGTATCTAGATAACTTAATTAATCTGATTTCACCCTCAAACAAACAGATACACCCAACCCACCTGCTTTGCTTCAACCTTGCTGAATGAATATCATCAGTCATTTCATTATTTCTGAGTAACGTCATCCAACGTATTTTATTTATGATTAACAAGGCACTCTCTCAATGTAGGACATAGCTACATGATGTCTAGTTATGTCTGTACAGCCTGTGGTCTAAACCTTATATACTTGCACACAGGACATGTCTTTTCCGGCCTCAAAGTCCACCCACACCAGGAACATTTCATCTACCCTCTCGGCTGCACGGTCATCCTCAAGAGCATCACAGACGGCAAACAGGAGTTCCTCCACGGACACACCAACAACGTGTCCTGCCTCACTGTCTCCCAGAGTGGACGATACATCGCCTCTGGACAGGTCACCTTCATGGGCTTCAAGGTAAACAACCTAACAAAATAAGCACAACAACAATAACAACACAATTCTCTTGTTATCCGATCCGATGTGAGATGGCAGAGTTAATGCATGTGTCGTTCCAGGCTGACCTCATCATCTGGGATTACGCTAAAAGGGCCATCCACGCCAGACTACAGCTCCACAAGGCCAAGGTGGAGGGCCTGGCGTTCTCCCCCAACGACAAGTACCTGGTCTCTCTGGGGGGGCAGGATGATGGGAGGTAAGGGAGCCTTTCTCTTGACAAAAGAATGTGGATTTCATTCACACACGTAACATCATTTTGTATTTCTATAATGTTGATTCTAGTCTCATATAATGAAAGGTGACCTATGCCTACATGCATACAAAAATAAATAAAAAATCTTCCTTCTTCTATAGCATTGTGAGTGGCGATGGCCCCTGGTCCTAGCATAGATCATTTTTTCTTGCTATGATGGATAGATTAATTTACTTAGACAAATGTATTTGTTGTAAGTCGCTTTGGATAAAGGCATCCACTAAATGCCCAAAATGTAAATGTAGCTTGGTGGTGTAAGCACTAAGCGTCGACCATGTAACCGCAGGGTTCACGGTTTGATTCCGGCCGTGGACATATCCTGCATGTCATCCCTTCTCTCTCTCTCTCTCACCCATCCTTCCTGTCAAATCTCTACTGTCTCTATCCTGCATGTCATCCCTTCTCTCTCTCTCACCCATCCTTCCTGTCAAATCTCTACTATCTCTATCGCAATAAAAAGAAAAATATGAGTGACACTTCCCCCACTCAGAAAAAAATACTTTTAAATGATATACAGTAGTTATTGTAGGTTAGATGGTATGTGTCAATGCTTGTTGGTCTTCCAGCATCGTGGTGTGGAACATCGAGACCAAAGAGGCCATCTGCGGCAGCCCGGCCTCGGCACACTATACAGGCCACGCTCTCACCATCAGATACTCCAACCACAGCGACGACATCTTCATCTCCGCTGGGAAGTGAGTGGCTCAGTTCAGCGGAGGCTGCTGGTGGAGACAGAAATCGGAGGATCGGCTCATTGTATGGACCTTTGTCCTTGGTCCTGATCCTTCTTTTTCTTATGATGACTGATGGATAGATGATTCACTTACTTAGGAAAATGTATTTGTTTTAAGTTGCTTTGGATAAAGGCGTCTGCTAAATGCCAAACAAATTCAAATGTTTTTATTTTTTATTTTTATGAAATGGATGAATTCCATTCCATGCATTACCCTGCGCCCCCCCCATCCTCTGATTTCTACCTCCACAAGCCTCCCCTGTCTTAGTGACAGTCTGCGTTGGTTCTTTAAACTTAAATGTAACTCCTTCCCGTAACCATGCGTGTGTGTGATGATGTGTTTTATGTGCAGTTGCACACTGCGTGTCTGGGAGCTTGACCTTCCCAACAGGAAGATACGGCCTACAGACTGCAAGATGGGACAGCTGAAGAGGATTGTGAAATGCATCGAGGTGAGCTGAGCCACGGTGGGCAGACACCACCTCAGGTCGTGATAACTGAATATGTACAGTTCGCTATGCAATCAGTGGTGCCAAATAGATTCCAGTGTACAACCCATTCATAACTACCGTACTACTAAATAATGTTTCAGAATATCTATTTATGTCTATTTATATTTTGTAAATTTCACTTTATTTTATTGTTGTTGATCCATCCATCCATCCATCCATCCATCTAAAACCACTCATCTTGTCATTATAGGAAGTGTAGAAGTGTTTCCTGTAATAGTGTACAAAAAAAAGAATACAAAAGTGAACATTTAGTTTCATCTGTGTAATACCTACCCCAGAGAAAGACATCTGTCTAATCGGTGCCTCTGTTGACCTTCAGATCCAGAACGACGATTTCTTCTACTGCGGTACGACCAGCGGAGACATCCTGAAGGTCAACCTGAAGACCAGGCTCCTCAACTACTGTGGGCCGGTCAAACACAAGTTCAGCCAGGTGGGTGGTTCTGGGAAGGGAAGAGGCGCGGTCATTACAGGAGTAACTACAGGGGTACTGGAGGTTGTTTCACTGGCTCCTTTCAGTTTTGCTCTACCATGTCTCAGAAGGTTAATGCCAGTTATTATTATTATTATTATTATATATATTACCGGTATTACAGCTTGTGGAGGTAGAGATCGTTGGCCAGGCTCATTGTAATGCGTGGAACGGAAAAGGGAGTGGTCTCAAACGCGTGTTTGATACTATTCCCCACTCCGTTCCATGCATTTACAAGGAGCCTGTCCTCCGATTTCCTCCTCCACTAATCAGTATTGCATCCAAACGCCATCAGCTGATTGACATGTGTCTATAAAGGCCTCGCTCTGGGGAGCAAGTTAGCTTCTTACAAGCACTTCAAGATTAGAGTCAGAAGTCTGACAGTTCATTAAACTGGGAACACCGCCAGAGGCGTCTATCTATCTGAGACATGAACAAATATATACCTCATTTGATGAGGTTTTTGGAGAAACACAATCTATGGTCTCTATCCAAAAAAGTGAAAGATGATTTGAAAATAAGTGCTTTTCTATCTCTGTGTGTGTGTGTGTATGTGTGTGTGTGTGTGTGTGTGTGTGTGTGTGTGTGTGTGTGTGTTGTGAGCAGGGTGTGAACACTCTGAAGGTGATGAAGTCAGGGGAGATCCTGGTGGGGTCAGGAGACGGGATGTTCACCCAGTGTTCTGGAGACAACTTCAAAACCCTCAAGTGAGTGAATGAACGCACAGGTCACCAGTATCGTTATTATCATTTATAAACATTTTAAATACGTTTTTTAAGGGCATTTCTGCTTTACTGGGATAGAGACAGTAGAGGAAGGATGGGTGAGAGAGAGGAAGGATGGGTGAGAGAGAGGAGGGATGACATGCAGGATATGTCAATGGCCGGGATCAAACCAGGGAGCTTGCGATGATGGAATGCGCCTTAGTGTGCTACGCCACTTACGTGCCCCACCAGTATCAGTGTGAAGCATATTAGTGCCTTAATCCTTTTAGAAAAACAAATACAGAGTGTGTGTGCGTCGTTCTTTCAGAAGTTCTTTTTTTTTGTGTGTGTGGAAACTACAGATTTTCTGCATACTTTCTATAATGTCAAGTGGGTTTGCAAAGCATCTTTGGTGCCTCTAGAAAAGTGGCATACGCTAGGATCAAAAGGAACGCGATTGCATTATCGTTATCGTTATCGATAGCGGTCTCAGTTTCATATTCTGTCCCACCTGCTTCTCTCCTCCGCGCCCCTGGCAGGAAGGTCCAGTTGGAGGGCGGGGTGACGTCCATCGCCGTGCGGGGGGAGGGCCAGCAGATGTACGTGGGCACCGAGGCGGCTCAGATCTACCGCTTCAGCTACGCCGACTTCAAAGAGGAGCTCATCATGACCAGCCACAACAGCGCCGTCAAAGACGTGGTCTTCCCTTTGTAAGCGACACTTCAAACAGAGACCTTTGGGAGGGCGGCGGGGGGTGGGGGGGGGGGTTGGTGGTGGTGGTGGTGGTGGTGGAAGGGCGGGGGTGGTGGTGATGGGGGCGGGGGGTTGCTTTCCATATTACATAAGGTAGAGTGCTTTGATTTATTTCTCTGTGTGGTGTGGTGTGTGTTGCCTGATAGGGTACACTGTTTTGCAGGCCCGCACTTACAACACTTATAGCCATTACCTGAAAACATGACTGTCTCTGAGGTAAAAAAATCATCCACCCAGATCGTTATTTTTGCCTGCTGGCTGCTTTCATGTTTTGCCGTCAGTATCCGGTTTGAACCACAAGAGGGCGATATGTGCACATATTCAACACTACTCTTATTCCGTGTTTTTTTGCCACCAGGCCTGCAGGGTTTTGGAATCTCACTCAAATGTGTATTCACCCAGGGGAGGCTGGGGGAGGTAGAAATGGGAGGACGGGCTCATTGTACAGCATGGAACGGATACCATTCCACAGTACAAGCCTGCTGTCCTCCGATTCCTACCTCCACCAGCCTCCCCTGTATTCACCCCATACAAAATCAAAGTTCTATTCACTTCTTGCATTGTGTGTCGGAACCCAGAATCTCATCTTATCACAGAGTCAGACAGCTGTGTCATTCAAATGTGAACTGACCCCCAACCCCTCTACACCCCCCCAACCCCACTGCACCCCCCCCAACCCCACTGCGCCCCCCCCAAACCCTCTACACCCCCCCAACCCCTCTACACCCACCCCTCTCTTCCCCCTAACCCGTCTCTCCCCCCCCCCCCCCCCCCCCCCCAGCGGCTCGTCTGAGCTGTTCGCCACCTGCTCCGAGGGCGACATCCGGGTGTGGCACGCCGACACGTCCAACGAGCTGCTGCGCATCTCCGTGCCCAACAAGACCTGCAACGCCCTGCACATCATGACCGACAGCAAGAGCATCATCAGCGGTGGGCGTGGGCTTCGGCGCCGGGGAAACCGGTGGCACTAGAGGGAGAGGGGTGAGGGAGAGAGGGAGAGGGGGGGCGTAGAGAGGGAGAGGGGTGGTGTAGAGAGGGAGAGGGGTGGTGTAGAGAGGGAGAGGGGTGGTGTAGAGGGAGAGAGGGGGTGGTGTAGAGAGGGAGGGAGGGGTGGAGTAGAGAGGGAGAGAGGGGTGGTGTAGAGAGGGAGGGAGGGGTGGTGTAGAGAGGGAGAGAGGGGTGGTGTAGAGGGAGAGAGGGGTGGTGTAGAGAGGGAGGGAGGGGTGGCGTAGAGAGGGAGGGAGGGGTGGTGTAGGGGGGGGTGGCGTAGAGAGGGAGAGGGGTGGTGTAGAGAGGGAGAGGGGTGGTGTAGGGGGGGGTGGCGTAGAGAGGGAGAGGGGTGGTGTAGAGAGAGAGAGAGGGGTGGTGTAGAGAGGGAGAGGGGGGTGGTGTAGAGAGGGAGAGGGGGGTGGCGTAGAGAGGGAGGGAGGGGGTGGCGTAGAGAGGGAGGGAGGCTTCTCTACGTTGGATCAAGGCCCCCCCCTCTCTTCATGTCTAATCGGGGGTGTCTGATCTTGAACACGTCTGGGTAACACTACAGGACGCGTCCTCTTAGGGAGTGTTAAACAGCCTCCTCCTGCCCGAGGGGGGCGTCTTATTATGGTTGTATTCTATTGTATTATTCTTTCATCATACTGGCTTCATGTATTCTCTCTGAACGTGCTCACTACTGTGTGTGTTCGCGGGCGGGCCCCGGCGCTACGGATACGATAACAAGGCTTTTTATTATGATGACATAAAGAGGATGTTTCATATTCATCAGCGCTATGAGTGTTATTATGCTGTAATATAAACGATCAGTGATGATAAATGTGACACGTTCTAATGCTTTGGTCCTCATGTCGGGATCCGATGTAACGATCAGACTTTTCCTTCGAAAAATGTGAATACGTTTCCGTGTTGTTGAAAATCAATGACATGTCGCTAGTCTAACTAACACAGCTTGTTTTGTGAGCCTGCTCACAATGTAAAGTAGTGTTATAGTTAACTAGGTAGCAGTGGGGATTACTCACCCAATCCATTGCGTTGCAGTATTTTGGTGTGACTAGCGAGTTTGTTTTGTGATTGTCAACAACGTTGCAACGTAGTTCCGTGTTTCAAAAGAAAAGTCTGAACATTTTGATTGGTTGCCGACATGAGGACCAAATGACCAGACTGTGTCACAAATGATTTCTCTGACAGGTGTGTTTTTATCCCCTCTTAGCGTGGATCGACGGGAAGATCCGCGTGTTTGCCCCGGAGGACGGCCGGGAAATGGCGGTCATCCACAACGCCCACAGCATGGGCGTCACCGCCATCGCCGGGACCCACGACTGCAAGAGGATCGTCAGCGGAGGAGGGAAGGGACAGGTCAGACTCAGAGACACACCGTGTTAGAGACAGTCAGGGGAGGGACAGAGGGACAGGTCAGAGACACACCGTGTTAGAGACAGACAGTGGAGGGAGAGGGAAAGGTCAGAGACACACCGTGGTACACACAGTCAGTGGAGGGACAGAGGGACAGGTCAGAGACACACCGTGTTAGAGACAGACAGTGGAGGGAGAGGGAAAGGTCAGAGACACACCGTGGTACACACAGTCAGTGGAGGGACAGAGGGACAGGTCAGAGACACACCGTGGTACACACAGTCAGTGGAGGGACAGAGGGACAGGTCAGAGACACACCGTGTTAGAGACAGACAGTGGAGGGACAGAGGGACAGGTCAGAGACACACCGTGGTACACACAGTCAGTGGAGGGACAGAGGGACAGGTCAGAGACACACCGTGTTAGAGACAGACAGTGGAGGGAGAGGGAAAGGTCAGAGACACACCGTGGTACACACAGTCAGTGGAGGGACAGAGGGACAGGTCAGGGACACACCGTGTTAGAGACAGACAGTGGAGGGAGAGGAAAGGTCAGAGACACACCGTGGTACACACAGTCAGGGGAGGGACAGAGGGACAGGTCAGAGACACACCGTGTTAGAGACAGACAGTGGAGGGAGAGGGAAAGGTCAGAGACACACCGTGGTACACACAGTCAGTGGAGGGACAGAGGGACAGGTCAGGGACACACCGTGGTACACACAGTCAGTGGAGGGACAGAGGGACAGGTCAGGGACACACCGTGTTAGAGACAGACAGTGGAGGGAGAGGGAAAGGTCAGAGACACACCGTGGTACACACAGTCAGGGGAGGGACAGAGGGACAGGTCAGGGACACACCGTGTTACACACAGACAGTGGAGGGACAGAGGGACAGGTCAGGGACACACCGTGGTACACACAGTCAGTGGAGGGACAGAGGGACAGGTCAGAGACACACCGTGGTACAGACAGTCAGTGGAGGGACAGAGGGACAGGTCAGGGACACACCGTGTTAGAGACAGACAGTGGAGGGAGAGGGAAAGGTCAGAGACACACCGTGGTACACACAGTCAGTGGAGGGACAGAGGGACAGGTCAGGGACACACCGTGGTACACACAGTCAGTGGAGGGACAGAGGGAAAGGTCAGAGACACACCGTGGTACACACAGTCAGTGGAGGGACAGAGGGACAGGTCAGGGACACACCGTGTTAGAGACAGGCAGAGGAGGGACAGAGGGACAGGTCAGAGACACACCGTGGTACAGACAGTCAGAGTACTGTTATGTTATTTTTCCTTTTCTGGGCATTCTTTGGCATTCAGCAGACGTCTTTATCCAAGGCGACTCACAGCAAAGTACATTTGTCTACAGTAAGTGAATCATCGAGACATCAGTCATCATAAGAAAAAGACATCTGTGCCAGGGCCAGGGGCTATTGGCAGTCACAGCGCTAGAATAAGGAAGAATTACTTTTTGATTGATTATTATTACAGTAGAGAAACTGTGCAGGGGGGTAGTGGGCGGCCGTGGCTCAGGAGGTAGAGCTGGCGGCTAATGATGTAATGGACGGTCGGCGGTTCAGCCGAATTAAAATGGCAAATTCTGAATTCTAATTCTGTAGAGGGAGAGGTCTTTAGGAGGGACAAACACGATGTAGCCTGAAGAGATGGGTCTTCAGGTAGTGACTCCTGTATAGCTGGTGACTCCTGTATAGGTAGTGCCTCATCTATAGGTAGTGACTCATTTATAGGTAGTGATTCATCTATAGGTAGTGAATCATGTATAGGTGGTATGTATAGGTGGTGACTCATCTATAGGTAGTGACTCCTGTATAGGTGGTGCCTCATCTATAGGTAGTGACTCCTGTATAGGTAGTGAGTCATCTATAGGTAGTGACTCCTGTATAGGTAGTGACTCATCTATAGGTAGTGACTCCTGTATAGGTAGTGACTCCTGTATAGGTAGTGACTCCTGTATAGGTAGTGACTCGTCTATAGGTAGTGACTCATCTATAGGTAGTGACTCATGTATAGGTAGTGACTCATCCATAGGTAGTGACTCATCTATAGGTAGTGACTCCTGCATGTATAGGTAGTGACTCCTGTATAGGTGGTGCCTCATCTATAGGTAGTGACTCCTGTATAGGTAGTGAGTCATGTATAGGTAGTGAGTCATGTATAGGTAGTGACTCCTGCATGTATAGGTAGTGACTCCTGTATAGGTAGTGAGTCATGTATAGGTAGTGAGTCATGTATAGGTAGTGACTCATCTATAGGTAGTGACTCATGTATAGGTAGTGACTCCTGTATAGGTAGTGACTACTGTATAGGTAGTGACTCATCTATAGGTAGTGAGTCATGTATAGGTAGTGACTCATCTATAGGTAGTGACTCCTGTATAGGTAGTGACTCCTGTATAGGTAGTGACTCATCTATAGGTAGTGAGTCATGTATAGGTAGTGGGTCATGTATAGGTAGTGACTCATCTATAGGTAGTGAGTCATGTATAGGTAGTGACTCCTGTATAGGTAGTGACTCATCTATAGGTAGTGACTCCTGTATAGGTAGTGACTCATCTATAGGTAGTGACTCCTGTATAGGTAGTGACTCCTGTATAGGTAGTGACTCCTGTATAGGTAGTGACTCGTCTATAGGTAGTGACTCATCTATAGGTAGTGACTCATGTATAGGTAGTGACTCATCCATAGGTAGTGACTCATCTATAGGTAGTGACTCCTGCATGTATAGGTAGTGACTCCTGTATAGGTGGTGCCTCATCTATAGGTAGTGACTCCTGTATAGGTAGTGAGTCATGTATAGGTAGTGAGTCATGTATAGGTAGTGAGTCATGTATAGGTAGTGACTCCTGCATGTATAGGTAGTGACTCCTGTATAGGTAGTGAGTCATGTATAGGTAGTGAGTCATGTATAGGTAGTGACTCATCTATAGGTAGTGACTCATGTATAGGTAGTGACTCCTGTATAGGTAGTGACTCCTGTATAGGTAGTGACTCATCTATAGGTAGTGAGTCATGTATAGGTAGTGACTCATCTATAGGTAGTGACTCCTGTATAGGTAGTGACTCCTGTATAGGTAGTGAGTCATGTATAGGTAGTGAGTCATGTATAGGTAGTTAGTAAGTCATGTATAGGTAGTGACTCATGTATAGGTAGTGACTCATCTATAGGTAGTGACTCCTGTATAGGTAGTGACTCATCTATAGGTAGTGACTCCTGTATAGGTAGTGACTCATGTATAGGTAGTGACTCCTGTAGGGAGTGACTAATCTATAGGTAGTAAGTCATGTATAGGTAGTGATTCATCTATAGGTAGTGACTCCCGTATAGGTAGTGACTCATGTAGGGAGTGACTCATCTATAGGTAGTGAGTCATGTATAGGTAGCGACTCCTGCATGTACAGGTGGTGACTCCTGTGTGTGTGTGCGTGTGTGTGTGTGTGTGTGTGTGTGTGTGCTGCCTGCTACAGGTGCGTGTGTGGGAGGTGCTGCAGGATAGCCATCGCCTCCTGGAGACCATGAAGGAGCACAAGGGCCCGGTCACCTGCATCAAGATCAAGACCAACGACAAGGAGTGTGTCACCGCCAGCTCTGACGGAGCCTGCATCATCTGGGACCTGGTGTGAGTCCAGACGCACACACACACACACACACACATACACGCACGCACACACGCACACACACGCACGCACACACGCACACACACAGTCATGCACATGCACGTGCGCACACACACACACACACACACACACACACACACACACCCCTTGCTCCTCACCCTATTCCTTCACTCTTTGACTTTGGCTTCAATAATAAGATTGTTTTAACACATGATTACTACAGCACTGCCATTCATGCTCTTCCTGTATTAAATCATTAAAATCTGTCTCTCTCTCTTTCTCTTTCTCTCTACCCTACCTCTGTGTCTCCCCCTGCCTCTCTAACTCTCTTACCCTCCCTCTCCCTCCCTCCCCCCCCCCTCCCTCCCCCCTCTCTCCTCCCTCCCCCTTGCCTCCCTCCCTCTCCCCCTGGCGTAGGCGTTATGTGAGGAATCAGATGGTCCTGGCCAACTCTCTGTTCAGGAGTGTGTGCTACCACCCAGAGGAGTACCAGATCATCACCAGTGGCACCGACAGAAAGGTTTGGGACCGGGCCCAGACACTCTCTCTCTCTCTCTCTACTCAATGGCCCATAAAATAGCCTAGCGAAAATAGCCTGTCGACGGGCGGCGGGGCCACCTCCTCAATTCAATGCTATTATCTCGAGTGTGGCGTATCGAACCGCGGAACGTTCTCAATCTTTGTAAGGGACGACGGATTCCGTGTCCCTTAGGTGTGGGTCGATTGAGCTGAAACGAGGCGATACCAACCTTTTACTGTACGTAGCTTTAGTTTAGTTTTAGCTGTGTGGCGGTTAGATTGTACTCAGGCGTCAGCTAAACGGCTTATATGGAAGCAATTTACCATGAGAGGAAGGGGGTTGTGGAGACATTTATCCCTGGTACAGGGTTGTGGCGAAGCCGAGCAGGAAAACCCTGTACCAGTGGTAAATGTCTCCACAACCCCCGTCCTCGAATGGTAAATTGCTTTTCTACAACAGCTACCACATAATCAAAAAAATAAATACACTGTTTT
>NC_137675.1:26178564-26206064 GCF_963989245.1 Nansenia antarctica | reverse complement strand
ACTTCCAACCGCTTGGCGATGCTGAGTCAGCGGCAGAGATCCTCTCGTGACTGACCCTGCGGTGCTGGTCTGTGTTTGTGTTTGTGTTTGTGTTCTGCTCTTCCAGTTTGAGTTTTGTGTGAAGGACGTCCACCCATGTCGGTTTATTCAGGGTTCCCGCGGGTCCTTGAAATCCTTGAAAGTTTGTGAATTTGAGAAAGAAAGAAGAGAAAGAAAAGGTCTTAAAAGTTTTTGAAAATAGACATGGGTCATTGAAAGTGTATACGATGAACACAAAGTATTTACGGTCCCAGCGGGAATCGAACCCACAACCTAATCGTTGTTAGCGCCATGCTCTTACCAACTGCGGCACAGAGGACCTGATCCCATATCTGCACGTGCTCTCAGCTTTAGCCAAACCCTCTGTCCTAAGACTTATCCACATGGTCTACAGGTCTGGGACCAGGCTAGGTCACATGGTCTACAGGTCTGGGACCAGGCTAGGTCACATGGTCTACAGGTCTGGGACCAGGCTAGGTCACATGGTCTACAGGTCTGGGACCAGGCTAGGTCACATGGTCTACAGGTCTGGGACCAGGCTAGGTCACATGGTCTACAGGTCTGGGACCAGGCTAGGTCACATGGTCTACAGGTCTGGGACCAGGCTAGGTCACATGGTCTACAGGTCTGGGACCAGGCTAGGTCACATGGTCTACAGGTCTGGGACCAGGCTAGGTCACATGGTCTACAGGTCTGGGACCAGGCTAGTCCACATGATCTACAGGTCTGGGACCAGGCTGTTTTTTCAGCCACTATTGCGGCTTCTCAGTTATCGTTGTGGCATAGAAAACATATAAACAACTTTAGTGGCTTTGTGCTAAACAGAGCATACAGCTCTTGGGGGATCTGTGGTCGGTGAGGAGCCGAATACCAACGACCAGGCCTACCACCAGGTTCTCAAACAAACAGAAAGAAGGCTTTTTCGCCTCGTCTTTGTTTTTCCGATCATGTCCTTGGGGGGATTACGTTTTTTTTTTTTTTCCGGTGGAGAAAAATGTTCTGGTACTGGAGTGGATTAGCTGTGGTCAAACACACCGCTGAGAGCGTGTAGAATCAGGACGAATGGAAATCCCACAGTCAGGGTCGTCAGGAGGTTCTCTACCGGGACCGGCGTTGCCATCGCCATTACCGGGTTAGGCCTAGTTAACCTCCCCCCCCCGTCTTCAATGATGCATCGCCCTTCCACATAGAAAATGACTCAAGACTATAAAGCTTAACACACAGTAAGGGGGGAGAAATCGAATCAGGGTACCGTGGTGTCGGATTTAACATGTTATAATGAGGGGGATGAATGACGCACTGACTCTTGGGGGATGTCCAGCGTAAGCTGGTCGTTGTGTCTGACACTTATAGGGGGGGTGTTGGGGGGGGGGCTTCACACTGATGTCTCAATCCTTACGAGGAGAGGGGATGATTAATTCCAACCCTGATTATAATGGTGCTCTATGTAAGTACGCTAAGTAGGCTATTCCCAGTGGTGCGTCTTGCCAAAGTCATTCTCCTTTGGCAGTAAAAGCAGAGGGAGACAAGCCATGCTAACGGTAGCTACGCTAGCTTAGCCCGTCTGGAGGTACGCAGTAATTAATATCCGCGGGCCGTCGCCCTGGACGACAGCCAGGTTCCGCGGTAGAGGGACGGGGACGGGGAGAGAGGGAACACAGATGGACGATGTCGACTCACACACGGGGCTCTAATAAGATCTCTCTATCTCTCTCTATCTCTCTCTCCGTGACAGGAGAGGAGAGGAGAAGAGGGGAGAGGAGAGAGGTAGGGGAAAGAGAGAGTTAGGGGAAAGAGAGAAGTAGGGGAGGGAGAGAGGTAGGGGAGAGGGGAGAGGTAGGGGAAAGAGAGAGGTAGGGGAAAGAGAGAGGTAAGGGAGAGGAGAGAGGTAGGGGGTAGAGAGAGAGGTAGGGGAGAGGAGAGGTAGGGGGTAGAGAGAGAGGTAGGGGAGAGGAGAGAGGTAGGGGAAGATCTCTCTCTCTCTATCTCCGTGACAGGAGAGGAGAGGAGAAGAGGGGAGAGGAGAGAGGTAGGGGAAAGAGAGAGTTAGGGGAGAGAGAGAAGTAGGGGAGAGGAGAGAGGTAGGGGAGAGGAGAGAGGTAGGGGAGAGAGAGAGAGGGAGAAGAGAGGAGAAGAGGGGAGAGAGAGAGGTAGGGGGGAGAGAAAGGTAGAGGAGAGAGAGAGGTAGGGGAGAGGAGAGAGGTAGGAGAGAGGAGAGAGGTAGGGGAGAGAGAGAGGTATGGGGTAGAGAGAGAGGTAGGGGAGAGGGGAGAGGTAAGGGAGAGAGAGAAGTAGGGGAGAGGAGAGAGGTAGGGGAGAGAGAGAGGGAGAAGAGAGGAGAAGAGGGGAGAGGAGAGAGAGGTAGGGGAGAGAGAGAAGTAGGGGAGAGGAGAGAGGTAGGGGGGAGAGAAAGGTAGAGGAGAGAGAGAGGTAGGGGAGAGGAGAGAGAGGTAGGGGAGAGAGAGAGGTAGGGGAGAGGAGAGAGGTAGGGGAGGGAGAAGAGAGGAGAAGAGGGGAGAGAGAGAGGTAGGGGGGAGAGAAAGGTAGAGGAGAGAGAGAGGTAGGGGAGAGGAGAGGGAGGTAGGGGAGAGAGAGGGGTAGTGGAGAGGAGAGAGAAGTAGGGGGGAGAGAGAGAGAGAGGGAGGTCATGAGTCATGACTACAGCTAAAACTATTGGGAGGGAGGGTGAAAAAACCAACAATGTAATAAACAACAATATAGAAGCAAAAACAGCTTAAAAAGACAATGACAGAATGTTCCTTACAAACTGAGAGTGAACACACGCAAGTGGCTAGAAGGCATGCCGCATGCGGCTAACAGCCCAACACGCTAACCGTTACGCCACAACGGCGCCACCTCAACGGCATTGTCCTGAAACACGATCCTCCCCTCCTTTGTGACTGAAAACAGTGACTGTTTTGTATTTCAAAACAATAACGAGTCTACAAACTTTGTGTTTATAGAAACCTAACTGACTCAGTAAGCCATCGCGTTACACTGTGGCCAGAGATTTGTTGTTTGTACGACCCCACAGAAATACCCCTGTGGCACATCGGGGTTGAAGCGTTATTGCTTTCTGAGCATCGTTTTACATTCTCGAAACTATAAATAAGAAGTTTCCCTTGTTTCAGCTGAGCCTTGTGTTTCTCCTCAAAGCCGTCATTCCAAACTGGATCTGATACGTCTGTGTTGGATTACACTTCTCCCCCTCAAAATCCATTATGTTAGCGGACAAGCGCTAAGAATAGAATTCCAGTCTTCAAAGGGCTTTTTTTTTCTTCGTAAGTGCTATTCTGAGCTGTCTCCCACGTCTAAATATTTCTGTTTCCTTCGCACACACACAGCCATTGTTATTGTCTGATACGGTTCTGGTATTGCATCGTATTACTATGTTTTTTTGTATTTATTTGTCTCAGAAGTTGCATGTTAATGATGAAATCCCTCCCCTGTGCTTTCTCATGTCAGCCTGGCTTGTAATTGCGATAAGCTTTGTAACAAAAACAACTAGTTACGTGTGTGTGTGTGTGTGTGTGTGTGTGTACGTGTGTACGAGTGTGTGTGCACTGCATGTGTCTGTGTAAGTGTGAGTGTGTGTGTTTGTGTGGGAGGTAGATGTGTGGTGGTATTACCGGGTTTCTATAAATAAACATAAAAACACAGTTTTCCTTTAAGGATCCGACCAAGTCTTTGACAGCTCCACAGCCCTGGGGACCATTAACTCTCATTTAGAATCAAAACATGTTTTTTTTTAACAGTGGCGTTCGTGTGACAACTGGATAGACCCTGTCACCTGGCCCCCCATTTCCATATAGAGGACTAATGAGGACAGATAGGACAGTGAGGAGGTGGTGTTAAGCTCTGACAGTGGTATTCAGATTTATTGCTTTAAAACCATGTGACACTGTGCCAAAATATAACATTCTTGTAATGCAAAATCATGCAAAATCTGTAAAGCATCAAAGAAACTGATGATGTTGATATACCGGATAGTTAGTTTTTAGTTTAGCTTGCGCTCTGACAGCATTTGGCACCGTAGTACCAAATCCAATAGCATGCCTATTGTCTAGTATAGGCAAGTATAGGCAAGGTGAGTGTGTCACACTCTCTCAGTCAGACTCCATTAACCTGAATGTGACTGACTGACTGACTGACTGACTGGCTGACTGACTGACTGACTGACTGTCTGACTGACTGACTGACTGACTGACTGACTGACTAACTGGCTGACTGACTGACTGACTGACTGTCTGACTGACTGACTGACTGACTGACTGGCTGGCTGACTGACTGACTGACTGACTGTCTGACTGACTGACTGACTGACTGACTGACTGACTGGCTGACTGACTGACTGATTGACTGATTGACTGACTGATTGACTGACTGACTGACTGTCTGACTGACTGACTGACTGACTGACTGACTGACTGACTGACTGACTGACTGACTGACTGACTGACTGACTGACTGACTGACTGACTGACTGACTGACTGACTGACTAACTGGCTGACTGACTGACTGACTGTCTGACTGACTGACTGACTGACTGACTGGCTGGCTGACTGACTGACTGACTGACTGACTGTCTGACTGACTGACTGACTGACTGACTGACTGACTGACTGGCTGACTGACTGACTGATTGACTGATTGACTGACTGATTGACTGACTGACTGACTGGCTGACTGACTGACTGACTGACCGACACACTGACTGACTGACTGATTGGCTGGCTGTCTGACTGTCTGACTGACTGACTGACCGACCGACGCACTGACTGACTGACTGACTGACTGATTGACTGACTGACTGACTGATTGATTGACTGACTGACTGACTGACTAACTGTCTGACTGTCTGACTGTCTGACTGTCTGACTGACTGACTGACTGACTGACTGACTGACCGACTGACTAACTGTCTGACTG
The DNA here is from genome assembly GCF_963989245.1 of Nansenia antarctica. Taxonomy (NCBI): domain Eukaryota; kingdom Metazoa; phylum Chordata; class Actinopteri; order Argentiniformes; family Microstomatidae; genus Nansenia; species Nansenia antarctica. Next base: position 26,201,095 of record NC_137675.1, on the reverse strand, counting down.
ACAGACTAACTGTCTGACTGACTGACTAACTGTCTGACTGACTGTCTTTCTTCTGCACAGATCGCCTACTGGGACGTGTACGACGGGGCGGCCATCAGAGAGCTGGAGGGCTCCCTGTCAGGGGCCATCAACGGCATGCATATCTCACTGGACGGCGGCCATTTTGTCACCGGTACAGTACAGTACGCTTTTTTGCAACTGGTTTCAATAGCGGGTTTGTCGGTTGACCTGTGGTGCATGAGTGACAGTTGATTTGTCCTTTCTTCTGCCACATAACTGAACGGGTGGCGTCTGTGTCGGCCTGCCTGCCTCCCTGCTGCAGGAGGGGATGAGAAGCTGGTGAAGGTGTGGGACTACAAGGACGGGGAGGTGACCCACGTGGGCGTGGGCCACAGCGGCAGCATCACCAGTGTCAGGGTCTGCTCCAACAACAGGAGCATAGTCAGCACCAGCGACGACGGGGCCGTGCTCCGATGGAGGTTCCCCTACCCCTCCTCCTAGAGCTGTAGGGCACACACACACACACATAGGGTAGGGCACACACACACACACACACACACACACACAGACACACAGACACACACACACACACACACACACACACACATAGGGTAGGGCACACACACACACACACACACACACACACACACACACACACACACACACACACACATACGCAAATAACGGCAATTCAACAACAGTCACTGACACTCCCTCTCTATCACAAAGGTAGTTTTTTTCTCTCCTTCCTGCAAAGAAATAAATCTAATTTTGATCATAAGAAATGGACTGGAATGTAATATTACTTGACAGAGTTGCTTGTGGGATGGTTAATATGTCTAGGTGTGCTGGTGGCGCTCCAATATGTCATGCGGTAAGTATTCGCATTGTGACTGCCCTGGTCCTAGCATAGATGTGTCTTTCTTACAATGACTCATGGATGATTCACTTACTTAGACAAATGTATTTACTGTAAGTCGCTTTGGATAAAGGCATCTGCTGAATGCCAAACATGTAAATGTAAATGTACACATAACACATTCATGTTTTCAACCTTGCAGAAATGCAAAGCTTTGATACTCTACAAGACCTAGATGCTGATCTTCAAAACGTTGCCTTGAATCGTATTCCCTTATTCCCTTAGATCTTTATGGGGGGAAACAGAATTGATAGTCATCAGGTTTTAGTTTTTTTCCATTAAAATGTAAAATGTGCGGGTGAGCTATGCATGTATGTATGTATGTATGTATGTATATCATATCAACAACAATATTGACTGACTGACTCATTTATTTATTTTAAAGATTTGTTTTATCATTTTCAAAAAACTCTTCCAATAAACATCTTTAAAATAAATAAATGAGTCAGTCAATCAATATTGTTGTTTAAAAAAAAAAAAAATGTGAAGAAAAGGGCAGGATGGAAGTCTGTTGGACATCTGCCACCTATGGTCACCGCTGTGAAATTCAGTTTGAAGTTCCAAACAACACCCTCCCTTATGAATGAATGAATTAATTAATGAATGAAAGCTTTATTTCGAACATGTGTAGAAAGAAATAGTTATAACAACAAAAGACAAAACAAAAACAAGAGAAAAGAAAAAAAAAGAAAAAACTAAACAAAACAAAAAACACTATTTACTTAACATGTCCGAAAAGGAGTAGGAAGAAGCATAAGCTTATTTAATCCTACCCCTTCTCCAATAATCAGAGATTAATAATTAATAATAAGTTGACTTCAATATTAATATATATTTATTTTTATTTTTTATTAAATCAAATGTATTTACATATTTACATATTGACCAACAATAGAAAACAGATAATGTAAATAAACAAATAATCTGTGAAAACAACAACTGTCAAAGCCCTTCTTCCTCCTCGTACCTGGTGAAAACCATGTTTTTATACCGCTTTTTGAACTGGGTCATGTTTAGACACCGCTTTAGCTCCACACTCAATCCGTTCCACAGCTTCACTCCACATATAGAAATACAAAAACGTTTTAACGTTGTACGTACATAAATATGTTTTAAATTTAACTCCCCCCTCAAATTATAACTCCCATCTCTATCAAAAAACAATTTTTGAATATTCCTAGGGAGTAGGTTGTTATTTGCTTTATACATTATTTGTGCTGTTAGAAGGTGGACCAGATCCGTGAATTTTAATGTTTTTGATTTTAAGAATAATGAATTTGTGTGATCTCTATAACCGGAATTATGAATTAACCTTATGGCTCTTTTTTGCAATATTAATAGTGATTGTAGTCTACATTTATAAGTGTTGCCCCAAACCTCCGCACAATAATTTAAATATGGTAAAAGCAGTGAGCAGTAGAGAGTGTGGAGTGATTTTTGGTCCAGAACGTGTCTTGCCTTACTCAGTACTGAAATGCTTCTTGACAGTTTATTTCTGACATTTTTTATATGAGATGACCAGCTTATTCTATCATCAATTATCACACCAAGAAACTTAATTTCATGAACTCTTTCAATGTCCACACCATCTACCTGTATCTGTACTTGAGTATTCATTTTATAATTACCAAATAACATGTAGTTAGTTTTGCTTAGGTTTAATGATAATTTGTTTATGTCAAACCATCTTTTTAATTTGCACATTTCTGAAGTAATCATCTCCATTAGCTCCTTTCAATTCCCCCCAGAACAAAAAAGATTTGTATCATCTGCGAATAGTACTAATTTTAATGTTTTTGATACCTTGCAAATATCATTTATATAAAGAATAAACAGTTTCGGACCCAATACTGACCCTTGGGGGACGCCACAAGCAATGTCCAAGCATGACGATGAATACTCTCCCAACTTCACAAATTGTTTCCTGTCTCTTAAATAACTTCTCACCCAGTGCAATGCTACCCCCCTGATCCCATACCGTTCCAGTTTACTGATTAATATGTTGTGATTGATTGTGGCGAAAGCTTTTTTAAGATCAATGAATACTCCAACTGCATACTGTTTGTGGTCTATAGCGTTTGTAATTCCCTCGATTGATTCAATTAATGCCAGTGATGTTGAACTGTTTGATCTGAATCCGTATTGACTGTCAGAAAGTAATTTATGTTTATCTATGAATTTGTCTAATCTGTTATTGAATAGTTTTTCTAGAATTGTGGAAGTAAAGAAATAGGCCTGTAATTTGTGAAGTGGTGTCTATCCCCAGTTTTATACAGCGGTACAACTTTAGCTATTTTCATTTTGTTAGGAAATGTACTTGTTTGGAACGATAAGTTACATATATATGTCAGTGGTTCTGAAATCCCCTCAATTACCTTTTTCACAATTACACTAATTACACTATAACCCCCTGAAACACTTGCGGTGTCGAACATTCGCTTTTGTGTTTCTGCACGGGACCAAAATAGCCTTCGTAAATGAAATGTACCTCAAGTGATCACTACTGATTAAACATAGTCGTGACAAACACTAGGAACCTTTTTTTTTCACCTTTAAATGCAAATGTCACTCAGATATGACTCTACCAGGGCAGGCTCGTGGAGGTAGAAATCTGAGGACGACATAATGTACCAAACACATTCCCTAGTCCGCTCCATGCATTCTGTTGAGTGTTGATCTCATTTGCATACTGACGCTGTGTGTTGTCATACGCATGTTTACGTATGTTGCTTACGTTCATGTTTATAAATGTAAGAGCGCCAAATAAATCTTCCTCTTTCCGGAATGTTAACCGATGCGAGCAGTCATGTGTATTTATTGATTACCAGAGACAGTTAGAAAGCATGGCTTCCACACCGCCAACACATTCCAATGAGCCCGTCCTCCGATTTCTACCTCCACCAGCCTCACCTGCTGTCTACTATGTGTCTCGTGTGGTAAAGAGAAGAGAGAGCGACCAGGCACATTCCATCGTCGGAGGATCCCAAGGGAGCCCCGTGTGAGAGGAAGGGAGGGTTCGAGGAGAGAGCTAGCCACATAGACTACCTCTCTCCCTCCCTCCCTCCATCTCTCGCTCACTCTCTCCCAGTCCCAGACCCATTCCCCCTCTCAATCGCTCAGAATCCAACTCAATAATTAATAGCGTTATAACCCTTGCTGCCCTCAAAGTTTGAAAGAGCAAACCTGAAACTAAACACAGAGTCAGCAAGATACCCCCGGCTCGGGAACATAGGGTATCCCTCACCCCCGCTGCCCTTGATATGCTGAAGGCTATGGTATCTATCTCTCTCTCGCTTGCTCGCTCTGTGTGTGTGTGTGTGTGTGTGTGTGTGTGTGTGTGTGTGTGTGTGTGCGCATTTCCTTTAGAAGATAAGATTACATACATAGCCCTATTAAATAAAGTGTGTGTATATCATTGCAACGATCTGGAACTAGGAACTCAAAAAGGCCAAAGGCAATTTCCTCTGTTGCACCTGGAATGTTCCATGAGAAATGCATAAAAGATAATATGAAATTATGAAAAATATACTGGAGGTGTGTGAGACTATACACCTGGTTCAGTAAAGCAGCACACCTGGTTCATGGTAAAAAAAAAAAAAAAATCCAATCTATGGTATTGGTGAGCTGTGAAATTAAAATGAAACTGATGAAATTTTTCAGCAGTGCTGCACAACACGCAGAGGACTACTGGTTGTCAGATTATTCCTGTGTAGGTCTCCCCTCCATCACTCAGTCTCACCTAGTTTATGTTTCTCCCTCCAGACTTGCAGGCAAGATTGTGCCAGACTACATTATTTCCAGGATATTGTAGCAGCCCGTGTTTGATAATAGGAAGGTGAGTCCACTCACTGTCTATAAATGATGCTGAGGTGAGAAACATTCCATCATACTGCAGGTGCAGGTGCTGGTACCGCCGTCATCACTCCAAGACATTATCTCTCTAAAACAGTAGGGGGCTCCGACACATAAAATATGGAATTCTTACACGAGTTGGGGCCGGTTGGAAGGGAAAGCGTGGACCGCAAACTAATGTCCTGTAAACAAGTACTCTTAACTAGAATGTTTATTTTAAAAAATGCAACACAACACGTTAGCCTACCCGGGACAGGTGAGGCTCCAAAACAACCCACCGCAAGAGTTGCCTACAACCATGTGTTAATAAAAGAGCCAAGAGAGATTCCGGATAAACCGTGTAGATTACTCTCGGTCACGGGTGTAATAATACCTTGCGCGCTACGCCCTTTACTAAACAGTATCGGGTGGTGGTAGTGAAGTGTGTAGACACACTGACACCTGTCTGTCCTCATCCGGCCACCTTTCACTGTAAACTAAACCAGGCTAATAAGATTCATAGTGGGAGGAGGGCAAAGCGCGGAGTCTATCCGCCAAACAGAAACTCCAGTCCACCGCTCGGGAGGGAGGGAGAGAGAGAGACCGGGGAGGGAGAGGGAGACCGGGAGAGGGAGAGACCGGGAGAGACCGCCAGCTACACCGATCCTGTACCACCAGCCCTGTCCGTGTGTGAGTAGTAAGGGGGGGGGGGACAGAAGGAGGAGGAAGTGTTGTATGATCCTTTCACGACGACCGGCGGAGAGCATGGAGTTGGAAGCAACTCATCTCTTCAGTTACAGGTGCCATAGCCACGGTTTCGCAAGAGAACCATAGTTCCGAGAGATACATAGTTAGGAGGAGTGAGCACCGAGAGAGACATAGTTAGGAGGAGTGAAGCACCGAGAGCTGGCGGGAATGACCGGAATGTCGGAGGGACGTATGTTAGTCATGCGCTTTGGCCCCGCGTCGGAGCCACCTCAGTGGTGAGGTTTGGAGAGGAGGAGGAGGAGGAGGAGGAGGAGGAGGGGGTTACGGACAGACAGGTAGGGCTTAGAGTCTGTTGTCGTTTCAGCCCTTCGCAGTTGCGTGTAGCCCTAGTTGTTTGTTCTGTTTTCAAACACACGGGGAACAAAAACGACCATGGATCACCACAAGGAGAACAAGGTGAGGAAACAAGGAATGAAGACCAAATCCAAGAAGCGCAAAGACAAGAAATACAAAGCCGCGAAGCTGTTCAGGAGGAAGTCGCTGAAGTCCGTGGGGAATTTCATGAACAGGATTTTGAAAACTTTGGGGACACTGGCGCACTTCGGCGACTTCGAGGCACCCGGCGACGCACCCGAGGAGGAGGACGACGACGGCGGGTTCGGGTCGAGCGCCAACTCAGGAGGGAACTTCAACAAAGACGAACTCATCCTGGGCTCCAGGGAGAACGCTCTGAAGAAGAGCTGTACTACCTTATCCTCTCACGGATCTATAAAGGACCGGTTGTCGTGGTGCTACGGCGACAAAACCCCGGGCGTCCTCGGGCTGAAGAATCACGGGAACACCTGTTTCATGAACGCGGTGGTCCAGTGTCTCAGTAACACGGACCTGCTCGCCGAGTATCTCGGGTTGGAACAGTACAAAGCGGACCTGTGTCAGAGGAGGAGGGTGGTGCCGCTGAACGGCGTGGTCCGGAGCGGGGAGGCGCAGCAGCAGCAAGCCCGAGGCGAGGTGACCGAGCAGCTGGCCTCGTTGGTGCGGGCGCTGTGGACCCTGGAATACACGCCCGTACTGTCGGTCGAATTCAAGGTGAGTCATTGAATGAATGAATGAATGAAAGCTTTATTTCGAACATGTGAAAAAAGAAATAGTTATAACAACAAAAAAACAAAACAAAAACAAGACAAAACAAAAACAAGAAAAAACTAAACAAAACAAAAAACGCTATTTACTTAACATGTCCGAAAAGGAGTAGGAAGAAGCATAAGCTTATTTAATCCTACCCCTTCTCCAATACTCAGAGATTAATAATTAATCATCTGCAGTTAACTTCAATATTAGTATAATATTTTTAAAAATTAATTCATTGGAGAGCCTAAATTCAAGGGAGACGGTTGTAGTTTCAATTCAAGGGAGACGGTTGTAGTTGACTAACTCCCGTGCAGAATTGCAGCGCTCGCTCCTGTTCAGCAGTTATGTGCTGCCTGCTTCAATACAATTCAAACAACTTTATTAGTCCCACTATATAGGAGGCAATTCATTCAGAGCAGCATGTTCACATAAAAAACAGAAAAACGTCCACACACCACATACAATCATCATCATCATCAATAACAACAATAACATCAACAACAACAACAACAACAACAACAACAACAACAACAAGTGCACCAGGAGCTAGGAAGACCATTGGCTTCATTATGTGAGCAACGGTTTCAAGCTCGGAGACATCGCGTCGCCCGCAGTTATTAAACGATCGGGATTTGCGAACGATAGGTAAAAGGAATCGGGAATGAATAGATCGTGTTCTTCTTTCACTTTTGCATAATATGTCTTCCCCGGTGAACATTTAGTCGTTGATTAATAAATAATGATGTGTGTGTGGACTATGGAGATATCAACGGTCAAACACTCGGGTCTCATTTCCGTGAAGTGAACGCACACAGGTCATGTGTCATGGGAGGAGCCACGGGTCAATGGTCGAAACAGGTGAACCATGCCGGAGTCATTTGCCTAGTGTCAAAGCGCACAATAGTTTGGTTTCATTTTCAGTTTTCCCAGCAACTGTGGGTGTGTGTGTGTGCGTGCTTGCGTGTGTGTGCGTGTGTGTGCGTGTGTGTGTGTGTGTGTGTGTGTGTGTGTGTGTGTGTGCGTGTGTGTGTGTGTGTTCCTCCACCTGCTCCATCACTCTGTGTGCTGCGTTTCACATGCAGGTGTGCACACCCGTGTGTGAGTTTAACCGAATGCTAATGAGATCAGTCCCCAAACAGCACAGCAGGCAGGGCAGACAAACAGTAGTCCCAGCAGACAGCCAATCTGTCTGCCTGCCTGTCTGTGCCTGCCTGTCTGCCTGTCTCCCAGTGTGTCTGTCTGCCTGCCTGTCTGTCGGTCCTTCTGTCTGTCTCTCTGCCTGTCTGCCTGCCTATCTGTCTGTCCTTCTGTCTGTCTGTCTGTCCTTCTGTCTGTCTCTCTGTCTGTCTGCATGTCTCTCAGTGTGTCTGTCGGTCTATCTGTCTGCCTGCCTGCCTGTGTCTGTCTGTCTGTGTCTGTCTGTCTGTCTGTATGTCTGTCTGCCCGCCTGCCTGCCTGCCTGTTTGTCTCGTCTGTCTGCCTGCCTCTGCCTGTCTCTGTCTGTCTGCCCGCCTGCCTGCCTGTCTGTTTGTCTCGTCTGTCTGCCTGCCTCTGTCTGTCTGTCTGTGTCTGTCTGACCTCATGATTCCTGTGGTCATAGAGCCCAAGGCCAGCCCTTGGTGAATGACACAGTGTACCCACTCCCATTAACATTGGGAACACTGCGTACAAAAATGTTTTTCAGAGACTTTTGATTATAGAAACTGCACTCAAGCCCAATGGCGTTCTATAATTCAATGGTTGTGTGTCGAATCCCAGTACCTACGAGATGATAATAACACCTTTAGACTTTGAATACGGCTCTGCTGCTCAGCTCAGGATGAGAGCAAGAACACAGGATGTTTGTTGTTTACTGTTTGTTGTTTACTGTTTGTTGTTTACTGTGCCAAAAAGCCCGTCAGATAGTGCCTTTACCCTGAGAGACCACCTCTGAGATATCTCCACTGGTGCGCACTGAGACAGAGACAGAGACAGAGAGAGAGAGGCTGAGAGAAAGAAAGAGAGAGGGAGAGAGCTGCCTGTTTCCAACTCTCACAGCGAAAAAGCTTTGATGCAACGAGACACACCACACACACACACACACACTCTCACACACACACACACACACACACACACACACACGCACGCACACACACAGACACACACACACACACACATACACATACACACACACACGCACACCTACCACCTACACATCCACCTTAGAGATGGCTCTGGTTCCTGGTGTGTGGTGAGAAGCATTCCGCCACGGAAGATTCTTCTCTGAACCTGATTGTTATCGTCAACGTCCACTGTGCTGTTAAAGAGGAGAGGCACACTGACCTCCTAACCAAAACACCACAGCTTCAGTGAGGATAAAGGGTTGCTCTGGGAGTCTGTTTACCCTCACAGTGTGAGTGGGGTGTGTGCGTGTGTGTGTGTGTGTATGTGTGTTTAGGCGCGGCGGGGCGTGGGAGTCATGTCAATCCCAGTGTGGGAGGAAAAAGCAGCATGACTGCACACTCAACCTCACTTTTGACCCCTGACCTCTCCTTGACCCCACCTCATGGAGCGGCTCTCGCTAAGAAACTTTTTTATAAAAAAAAAAATATATATATATATATTATTTTTCCATATGACATAGTAATACACAAGTCGGAAAAAGCCACTGAAATAGCACCGTGTGTCAAGTCGAATTGAGGTGAAATAAAACCACTTCCCAACTGTCACATATTCCCAACTGTCACTTATTCCGAATCCCAACTGTCACATATTCTAGAGTGAATTTTAAATGTGACCTAACCTGACAGGGTGGCAGGTTGTCTGGGGCAGAGAGAGCCACACTGCGCCCTGCTAGGAGAACCAGGTGGGTCGTCTTGTTTTTAGGAGAGCAGGGAGTTGACAGGTGTTTGACAGCCCAGCAGAGGCCGACGCTGTGTGTTCAATCCTTGAACAGCTTTTCACACTCAAAGTCGTGGTGACATACACACACACACTCACACACACTCACACACTCTCTCTCATGCTCACAGTGGAGGGAATTATACCGTCTTACGCTCACAGAGGAAGGCACACACACAGCGTGGACGCACACAGACAGACACACACAGTCAAGGGTATATACACACTTTAACATGTAGTAGAGGACACACGCGTGTGCGCGCACACACACACACACAGTGTCAAGGGTATAAACACCTTTACACACAGTAGAGGACGGACACACAGTGGAGGGGCTATGCATCACGTCCCCCCTCCCTGCTGAAGACGTGTCTCTTAAGCCCCGCCCCTCCCTCCCTCCACCCCGCCCCTCCCTCCACCACCCCTCTCTGATCTCAGAAGCTGGCTTACTGACACGGGAGGTTCTCAGCACCGTGAAGTATCGGGCCCAAGGCGATCATTAGTCAAGAGGCGTTAGTCATACACAATTAACTCCATTCAACCTGTAATCATTGAAGTTGCGTTCATCGTTACACTATAACTTTTAACTTTTATTTAACATTATTTTTTTTTACTTTCAAGTGTTTACATGAACACAGAGATTTGATTGTAACCAGGATGTGTATGTCTGAAGATTTAGAAACATGTGTTTTTCTGTTGACATATCAACCGAATATCTGGTCCAACAACATGAAAAAAAACAGCAGTCTAAATAGGGACACCTCAGGCCTCAATGCTGCCGTCAGAGTGTTCTCTCCTGTAAGTCATCATTTCCTACTGTACTAAAAGTGCTAAAAGCACCAAGTCACTTTCATTCCCATCACTGCGAAGACGGATGACAGCCCCCCCCCCCCCCCCTCCCTGCACATGTCCAAAAGCTTAAATAATTTTCCGTTTGGAAACAGCACGCTGCCTCATGACTCACTGAACACTACTACTCTTACCCCACCTGAGCTGCCTGACGACAGGCCATAAAACAGAAAGAGAAATATGTCCATGGCAGGTCTGTGTAAGCACTGCCTGCCTGAGCACCTTCCCTCCGTAAATGTATTTCACCACATGATTTATGTCGGAGGCATGACACGGGTAGAGAATGGAACAAATCAATCTGGCTGTAATCTGGCTGTAAGACCTCCCAATCGTGGTTACGACATTGGAAACGACTTCCCCACTTTATCTTCGTGAGGAGAACTTACAGCGCGGGACCAAAAACCGTTACGGTTCCCCCCCCCCCAATTTCTCAAAACTTTAAACACAAAACTGTAAAAGAGTTAACCGTTTTGTGAAAACTCTCAAATCTCTTCTCAAAACTAAGAACGATGCATGCAGCTATCATATCTCTTACAGAGCATCAGTTAAACACTGGGGTGCTAAATTAAAACACTACCCTCCAAATAGTGTTAATATATAGTTTGGGCTTCTTGCTCAAATGCTTCAAGCTCAAATTCATCTGGACTCGCTGCCCAGCTTCGGTCGTTGTTAAGCCATGATTGAGTACATGGTCAACCAAAGTTGCGCAGGTTTCATTAGACGTACAGTATATTACCATGCCTTCCTTTTCTTCTCCCTCCTCCTCCTCTTCCTCCTCCTCTTCCTCCTCCTCCTCCTCCTGCTCTCACTCTTCCTCTTCTTCTCTGTTCTCCATGCTGCCCCCAACACAGTAGAGGTCACCTGAGGTCTCTTTTATTCTCTGACACGTGATTGAAGTGTTTTGCCAATTGAGTTTGAACAGGTGAGAAGTGACTGAGACTAATTGGTAATTAAGGTGTGGCATTTTGATTTTGTTTTCCAGGTGAACAAAGTGTGCTAAATGATGCGATTTGAGCTTAGCTTCGTTTAGTTTTGAGCTTAGTTTTGCAAAAATATGATTGTAGAATTTCTATTTAAATGAAAACTTGTGTGAGGAGTTGCATTTCTTGTTGCATTTCTTGTGTCCAAACAACATAAAAACTGTAAGTTAGACCGCCAACTTAGACCGTCCTTCCCGCACAATGGCATATTTACTGCTTACTCACTGTGTGTGTGTGTGTGTGTGTGTGTGTGTGTGTGTGTGTGTGTGTGGGCGTGTGTGTGTGTGTGACTATAAGTCATAGGAGCTTAGACCTGTCTCTGTGTTACACAACCAGAGAGTTGTTTCCCAGGCTGTAAACCACTCAGGCGCGATTACGACTATCATCCCTCTCTTCCCTTCTCTCTCTCTCTTCTCCCTGGTAGTAAATCCTACATCAGGGACGTCGTCTCGTCTCAGAGAGACAAGGTTTTCAGCCCGTCGCCCGGCTGGCTGCGCTCCGCTCCTCTTGCGGTGGATGAATTCATGTTATCGAGACTTAAGAGAAATAGAATGCTCTCTCTCTCTCTTTCTAGAGAGAAAACAACACAAAGAAAGGGGCTCGTCCTCCGAGAAGGACACGGCTGGAAGTCGTCTGCCATCGCAGAGAGGCTTCTAGTGTGTTCCTCTGTCAGAGAGGCTTCTAGTGTGTCCCTCTGTCAGAGAGGCTTCTAGTGTGTCCCTCTGTCAGAGAAGCTTCTAGTGTGTCCCTCTGTCAGAGAAGCTTCTAGTGTGTCCCTCTGTCAGAGAGGCTTCTAGTGTGTCCCTCTGTCAGAGAGGCTTCTAGTGTGTCCCTCTGTCAGAGAGGCTTCTACTGTGTCCCTCTGTCAGAGAGGCTTCTACTGTGTTCCTCTGTCAGAGAGGCTTCTACTGTGTTCCTCTGTCAGAGAGGCTTCTAGTGTGTCCCTCTGTCAGAGAGGCTTCTAGTGTGTTCCTCTGTCAGAGAGGCTTCTACTGTGTCCCTCTGTCAGAGAGGCTTCTACTGTGTCCCTCTGTCAGAGAGGCTTCTAGTAGGGATGCTCCGATCTGGATTTTTGGGGCCGATACCGATCACCGATTTTTTTCCTCAAGATCAACCGATACCGATACCGATTTTTTTTTAAATACATAACTGTAGGCCTACTGACTGGATAGCCTACATATTTTTTGCTTTTTAGACAAAAGTTTTGATCCATTAGGCACCAAGCAAACGCAGACCCATTTTTATGGCATAGTAAAGGTCTGGCCTATCACCCAGTTAGGGCCTGAAGCCCAAGTCAGTCGATATGGCTGTATAAAAGACATCATAAACGTGGCCTTCATGGTTTACATACTGTTACGTCCTCCTATGTTTTCTGTTCAGTTATCTGTCTTCCCCAGGGGGAAAAAAAAAAAGAAAAAAAAATAGTTTTTTGCGATCGGCCATTTTTGCCGATCACCGATCGAGTCATTTGGAGTGAAATCGGCCGATTTAAATCGGTGGCCGATAAATCGGAGCATCCCTAGCTTCTAGTGTGTCCCTCTGTCAGAGAGGCTTCTAGTGTGTCCCTCTGTCAGAGAGGCTTCTACTGTGTTCCTCTGTCAGAGAGGCTTCTAGTGTGTCCCTCTGTCAGAGAGGCTTCTAGTGTGTTGCTCCACTGTCATTTCTTTTGGAGGTGGATGGAGTAAGTTGGGAGGAGGAGGAGGAGGAGGAGGAGGAGGAGGAAGAGAGGGAAGATGAGTGGTTTGGGTCGTAATGTCTGACAGGGTCGTCTGATGTTGAGGAGACGGGGAAGGGCATTGGCGGCGGGGGCGTCTGTGGTGTCTGCGGCTAGCGAGGTTTTCTGTTTCTTACCCATCAGCAGCGTGTGTGTGTGTGTGTGTGTGTGTGTGTCTGTCTGTGTGTCTGTGTGTGAGTGTGTGTGTGAGTGTGTGGCGTCCTCCAGAGGAGGCTAGCTGGGTCGTCTGGACCTCAGCTGGGAGGATTGATGAGCGGAGGATGGGACAGAGAAAGAGGGAGGGAGGGAGGGAGGAAAAGAGGGAGGGAGGAGGGGACGGAGGGAAAGAGGGAGGAAGTAATGGAGGGAGGGAGGGAGGGGAGAGAGAAAATGAAAGGAGCATGAGATGCAGCAAAGGATGGAGGGCAGGAGAGCAAAGGAGGGAGGGAGTAATGGAGGGAGGGAGGGAGGGAGAGGAGAGAGAAAATGAAAGGAGTATGAGATAGAGCAAAGGAGGGAGGCGGAGAGAGCAAAGGAGGGAGAAGGAGACTAATGGAGGGAGGGAGAGAGAGAAGCCAACATAGATGAAAGGAGGGAGATGGGGAGAAGATGGAGGATGTGAGGGGGAGAGAGGAGAAAGGAGGGGGTGAGATGGGGGTTATTAGGAGATGACCCATCGGTGTGTGGCTGGTGGTGGGGGGGGGGGGGGGCGCCAGCGGCACAGAGACACAGAGAAATGAGGAGACGGCAGGGGGCCGGGCGGCCATGATGGATATGTCATCTAGACTCATTCCAGCAACACCTGTGGGGGACGTGTGAGTGTGTGTGTGTGTGTGTGGGTGTGTGTGGGTGTGTGTGTGGGTGTGTGTGTGTGTGTGTGCAGACGCGCATGTGGCTGTGTGTGTGTGTGTACGTGCAGGTGTGTGTGTGTGTGTGTGTGTGTGTGCAGACGCGCATGTGGCTGTGTGTGTGTGTGTGTATGTATGTGCAGGCGTGCATGTGCGTATGTGTGTGCGTGTGGCTGTGTGTGTGCAGGCGTGTGTGTGTGTGTGTGTGTATATGCTAACACCTCTATAGTTCCAAAGGTTATCCGGTGTCATCATCTGTCAGGGCTCCCTCTCCGTCACGGTGGAGTCTGGTGGGGTCCATCTGACGTGCCGGGGGAGGGAGGGTGTGTGTGTGTGTGTGTGTGTGTGTGTGTGTGGAGGGGGGGGGGAATGGGTTCTGGAGAGAGAGGTCGTCTCCTTGACGATGCACGGCACATTCCGGGCCCAGCGGGACCCTCGGTATCCATCATTGTTTACACTCTCTGGTGGAATGTGTGTGTGTGTGTGTGTGTGAGTGGAGGGGGGAGGGTGTGTGTGTGTGTGTGTGTGTGTGTGTGAGGGGAGGGGGGAGGGTGGGGGTGGAGGTGTGTGTGTGTGTGTGTGAGGGGAGGGGGGAGGTGTGTGTGTGTGTGTGCCTGTGAGTGTATGCGTGTGGGCATGCGTGCGTGTCTGCGCCAGTGTGTGTGTGTGTGTGTCAGGACGACAAGGTTAAAGACAGGAAACAGAGACTCACCCAGCCTCTCCACCTTCCTGCCTGCTGGGGTCATACTGGGGTCATACTGGGGTCATGCTGGGGTCATACTGGGGTCATACTGGGGTCATGCTGGGGTCAGACACCCAACAATAACCTCCAGTCTCCCTGGATACCTGTTGTCTCCATGGATACCTGTCCAGATCTGAGTGGGTCGGACACTGACAGGTAGAAAGCAAAATGGAAGACGTAATCGGAGTCGACCAGGTGGAACCTTCACCTCTCCATGTCCTCTCAGACCTGCATGACTCAGGTGACTCCACACAGAGCTCTGGGTGGTGTCAGGGCAGGGTGGAGGGTGGTGTCAGGGCAGGGTGGAGGGTGGTGTCAGGGCAGGGTGGAGGGTGGTGTCAAGGCAGGGTGGTGTCAGGGCAGGGTGGAGGGTGGTGTCAGGGCAGGGTGGAGGGTGGTGTCAGGGCAGGGTGGAGGGTGGTGTCAAGGCAGGGTGGAGGGTGGTGTCAGGGCAGGGTGGAGGGTGGTGTCAAGGCAGGGTGGAGGGTTGTGTCAGGGCAGGGTCGCGTCCTTCTGCTATCTCCCAGAGTGCCGCCCTGCCTCCCCAGAGGTCGCGACCCCCCTGCCGGTCGCCGTGGAGACAGAGCAGGGTAAAGGCTGAGCTGTTTAACCAGCCCCCGGCCCCCGGCCAGGGTGAAGGTGAGGGCAGCTAGCTTTCTGAGTGTTTGCAGGAGGTCCTTGTCTCGTCTCTCAATCTTCTTCTTCTCCTTTCTTTTCTTCCCCTCTTTCTCTGTGAGTGGAGGAGAGACAGAAATATATTTCTCTCACTTCCCTCCCCACCCTCCCCCACCCCCCCTTCAACTCTCTCTCTGGCGGCAAAGCTTGATGTCTGGCAACATGACACAAGAAGGAGTAGATTCTCTCTTGTAGTGTCACTTGCCTTTTACTGTCGGTTGTTGTAAAATTGAGTAAAAACGTTGCGTGGTCGCCATGGAGACGTCTGGGAGTCCCAGAGACAACTCTTGAGAAGTGCAAACAAGCTGGAGAGTGAAGAGATAAACAAATATGGTTCTGGCACTCCAGCTGTTAAGTAGTGCACACACACACAGACACACACACACACACACACACACACACACACGCGCAAGGATGCACACACACACACACACACACACACACACACAGACACACACTGAAGTAAAACATGGCAACAAGGATCATCTCTGGACGTCCAGGAAAGAGAGTGTGTGTGTCTGTGTCTGTGTCTGTGTCTGTGTCTGTGTCTGTCTCTGTCTCTGTCTCTGTCTCTGTCTCTGTGTCTGTGTCTGTGTCTGTCTCTGTCTCTGTCTCTGTGTCTGTGTCTGTCTCTGTCTCTGTCTCTGTGTCTATCTCTGTCTCTGTCTGTGTCTCTGTCTCTGTCTCTGTCTGTCTCTGTCTCTGTCTCTGTCCCTGTCTCTGTCTCTGTCTCTGTCTCTGTGTCTATCTCTGTGTCTGTGTCTGTCTCTGTGTCTGTCTCTGTCTCTGTCTCTGTGTCTGTCTCTGTGTCTGTCTTTGTCTTTGTCTCTGTCTCTGTCTCTGTCTCTGTCTCTGTGTCTCTGTCTCTGTCTCTGTCTCTGTCTCTGTCTCTATCTCTGTGTCTATCTCTGTGTCTGTCTCTGTCTCTGTCTCTGTCTCTGTCTCTGTCTCTGTCTCTGTCTCTGTCTCTGTGTCTGTCTGTGTCTGTCTCTGTCTCTGTGTCTGTCTCTGTCTCTGTGTGTGTGTGTGTGTGTGTGTGTGTGTGTAGGTGTGTGTAGCAGAGCCCTCCTCTCCCGTCCCTGTCCTGATGAAGCCATAACGCTTCAGTGATGTCATCAGGTTTCCGTTCCCAGACCCAGCGGGGCCCTGGGTAACCTTGGACACAAAGGGTGGGGGGGGGGGTCAGTGGGGGGAGGTGAATGGGGGGCGTTGCCTGCTTCGCTCGGTCGCACCCACCCCTCCCCACCGCCCTCCACCCCTCCCCACCGCCCTCCACCCCCCCCCGCCGCCCTCCACCCCTCCCCACCGCCCTCCACCAGCTCAGCTTTCTGTTTTCTTCTCTTCCTGGGGTTCCAGCGACCACAGCTCTCCTCTGATTGGCCGAGAGGAGGGAAGGACAGAGGGTCGGTAGTTTGAAACCCAGCCAACGTTTCAGACACACACACACACACACACACACACACACACACACACACACACCAACACACTCACCGACACACACACCAACACACTCACCGACACACCAACACACAGACACACACACACACACAGACACACACGCACGCCGCCCCCTTATTGTGATTAAGCTCATTAGCGAGTTGTCTCAGGTAGGGGGTCCCGCCCCCCCCCCGTTAGCTGTGTTTATATTAAGACACATGGACAGGCCCGCTGGTGACAGGACCAGCGGTGGGATCCAGAGACTTTTAATGAGGCGTGGAGGACTCACAGCCTGGGGAGACACTCTGTCACTCTGTCTGGGGAGGGAGGGGGAGAGAGGGGGGGAAAGAGAGAGAGAGGAGAGAGGGAGGGAGAAAGAGGGAGGAAGAGGGAGGGAGAGAGAGGGGGGGAGGGAGAAAGAGGGAGGAAGAAAGAGAGGGGTGAAGAGAGGGGAAGACAGAGGGGGGAAGAGAGAGAGAGGGGGAGAGAGAGGGGGGAAGAGAGAGAGGGACAGGGGGAGAGAAAGAGAAGGGGGGGAAGAGAGACGGGGGAAGAGGGGGAGGGAGGGGGGGAGAAAGAGACAGATCAGGAGAGAGAGGGAGAGAGATACCTACGGAGACAGCACACACCATCCAGTGGAGGCTGGTGGAGGTAGGAATGGGAGGCTGGGCCTGTTGTAGTTAGGGAAGGGCATGAGCGCTCTCTCTCTCTCTCTGTTTGCAGAGCAGACGAGGTCGTCGAGGCGACTAATGCTGCTGTCACCATGGTAATGGACCACCAGGCCGTGTCCATCGATTCTACGGCAATAACTGTCATGTTAATTCAGCCATACGGAGCTCATCTCTGAGCTGAGCTGAGAGGACAAATCTGTTTCTCACTTCTCTGCCACACGCACATGTATACACGCACACGCACGCACACACGCACACACGCACATACACACACACACACACACACACACACACACACATACACACACGTACACACACACGCACATGCACACATACACACACACACACACATACACACACTTACACACACACACACACACACACACACACACACACACACATACATACATATACTTACACACACACTCACACATACACACACACACACACTCACACACATACACACACACACACGCATACTAATCACACACGCACACACATACACGTACACACACACTCACACACACACACACACTCACACACACACACACACACACACACACACACACACACAGATTACACTTAGTCTTGTTGCTGCTCCCTGTCCTCAGCCGATACTCGGTTGTGCTTCTGACGAGTTCTGAACCTGCTCTGATTCAGGTTTAGCAGCTTCAGTAGCTTCGATCAGTCTACTAAATAAAGCAAATTATTTATCAGGATACGTGTGCTGAGTTGTTTTGACAGACTAGTTAGCTCCCATGCTCAGCCAGTGGTTTGTTTGTTGATGCTGGCTGACAGCAGGTCCCATCCCTAATTGTGATGCATGGAATGGAATGCGGAACACTGTGTGTCTGTTACACTTCCTCATTCCATTCCGTGCATTCCAATGAGTCTGTCGGTCTGTTTACGACCCAACCCACCAGCCTCTAATTAACTGATTACTATGTATAACCACCCGTTAATGGTTCAGACGTTTATTACGGTAATCACTATCATAAAACGTGTTACCCAAACTCTCTAATCTCACCATCTGGTCACACCATACATGAAGTTATCCACTGTGATACCTGGCTGTGTGTAGCCATGTTAGCCATGCAGTTACACTAGTAATACATAATAATAATAATAATAATAATAATAATAATAATAATAATAATAATACACTAGACTTATATAGCGCTTTTCTAGACACTCAAAGACGCTTTACAAACTGAAAAGAGTAGTAATAATAAAAAGAAACAAAAAATAAAAAGAAAGTATAGGGGCCTAATGAAGGTAGTGCTGGGGACACATGGGAAGGGGAGGGGGGGTGGAGGGGGATGAGGTCGGGAAGGTAGGAGGGGGCCAGATTGTTGATGGTTTTGTAAGTGATGTACATGTACTGTGTGAGGTCCTCTGTGGTGGTAGAGCATGGCGCTAACTTTCATTTCATTTCATTTCAAACCTTTATTTAAAACTCGATAGGCACTGAGGTCACCCTCATTTACAGTGACGTCGAGTGTACAATAGAATAGTGATCATTAATATAGATGGGCAAACAAACAGTGAGCAAGACAGGATTAAAGGGGAAAAAATAAAAAATAAAAACAATTGCAATTATTAGAATATAGTTAGGTTGTGGGTTCGATTCCCGCTGGGACCATATGTACCGAGAAATGTACACTCACTGCAATGTAAGTATCTTTGGATAAAAGCCTCAGCTAAATGCTGTATAATATTATTATTATTATTATTATTATTATTATTATTATTATTATTATTATTATTATTATCAGTACTCAAGTTGTAAAATAAAATCAGGGGGGATGGTGGATTTTATCATATGGGGACTTCAGTGACTTGGTAAAAATGTAATTGCATGTGTGCGTGCCCCCTCGCCCACAGTATTTTACTCAATATGCGCAAAACTCAATGTTAAATAGCAGTAATACCACGTTCATTGATAAAATGACATAAGGGATGAAAAGAGGGGATGGCAGTTTCAGAAGGGGGATGATTTTGACTGTTTTTATTTCAGGGGGGGATGCCATCCCCCCTCATCCCCCCTCAACTCGAGTGCTGATTATTATTATTATTATTATTATTATTATTATATCTCAACTGGTTCTATCTCCGTCTCCCCGTCTGTCCTCAGAGTATCGTGTCCAAGTACGGCTCTCAGTTTCGGGGGAACTCGCAGCACGACGCCCTGGAGTTCCTCCTCTGGCTGCTGGACCGGGTCCACGAGGACGCCAACCCCAGCACCAACAACCACAACAACACCAAGACCAAAGCCCCCGCCAAGGTAGGGCTCACATCCCACACTGTCTATGTCAAGGTAGGGCTCAGATCCCACACTGTCTATGTTAAGGTAGGGGTCAGATCCCACACTGTCTATGTCAAGGTAGGGCTCAGATCCCACACTGTCTATGTCAAGGTAGGGGTCAGATCCCACACTGTCTCTGTCAAGGTAGGGCTCACATCCCACACTGTCTCTGTCAAGGTAGGGGTCAGATCCTACACTGTCTCTGTCAAGGTAGGGCTCACATCCCACACTGTCTCTGTCAAGGTAGGGGTCAGATCCCACACTGTCTCTGTCAAGGTAGGGTTCACATCCCACACTGTCTCTGTCAAGGTAGGGTTCACATCCCACACTGTCTATGTCAAGGTAGGGCTCAGATCCTACACTGTCTATGTCAAGGTAGGGGTCAGATCCTACAAAATTGCTCCCAATGAGCGGGCCGGCTCCTTGCATGGTAGCTTGCCGCCGTCGGTGTGTGAATGTGTGTGTGAACGGGTGAACGACAGGGCGTTGTGAAGTGCTTTGGAATAAGGCTAAAAAGGCTATATAAGTGCAGTCCATTTGCAATGGTCCAATGGTCTTAACCACATTTATGAAACATAACAACTATTGCTATCAAGTTAGTTACGGTGAGATTATTGACGGAATTACATTTCCTCAGAGTTTGTGATCCTATTTTGAGATTATATATCCAAATATCCGTCTGAGATGCTGCAGCCATAAACGCCTCTGCTTCCTGGGTCAGCACCTCCAAGGTCTGGGCTGTGTCAGAGGAGAGGAGGAGAGGAGAGGAGGAGAGGAGAGGAGAGGAGGAGAGGCTGTGTCAGAGGAGAGGAGGAGAGGAGGAGAGGAGGAGAGGAGGAGAGGAGAGGAGAGGAGAGGAGAGGAGAGGAGAGGAGGAGAGGCTGTGTCAGACTCAGAGGAGGAGAGGTGTAAGATTTGAGTCATCCACTACGGTACATATCACCTGGGTACCACACATGTCAGTACACACGCATCCTGAACACTCACTCACACACACACACACACACACACACAAACACACACACACATGCATGGTTGGATGCACACACACAAACACACTCACACACACACACTCACTTACACACATGGGCTAACACACACACACACACACACACACACACACACACACACACACACACACATGCACACACACACACGCACACACACACACACACACACACACACACACACACACACCCTGCCCAGCTCATCTACTGTATTAGCCTAGAGCAGAGTGCACTTGTTCAGCCTTGAACTATCCCTCCTACTGAGAGACTTCTGCATGCTTCTAAACTAGCAATGCTCGCCTTTCTGCTCTCCCTAAGAAATCTACAAATAAGCTACAGGTCATTCAGAATGCAGCAGCACGCGTCCTGACCCAGACCAGAGGGGGAGCACGCACCTCACCTGTCCGAAAGTCCTTTCATCCGGTTGCCTGTCAGTTTTAGACCAGATTTTTCGATCCTTTCATTGGTGTTCTGTTCAAACCACTCAGTGGTTGAATACTAGTGCCTGAGTGAATACTTGTCAGACGGGCTTTTAAAGTAGAGTAGGCTCCCTCTAGATGACTCAGGTCCTCTGGCGCTGGCCTCTTAGCTGTTCCCTGGGTGAGGACAAAGGGCCGTCACAACCTGTAAACACCTTTAAAAGGAATCTTAAGACTGTATACCTTTTTAGTTTAGCATTCTCTTCATCCATCTTACTTTAATCCACCCTCTTCTACTGTGCTACACTGGTCTCTCTGTTCTACCATGTCTGTTATTTTAATAATTTCCTTATGTTATCGTTTATTCCAACTATATTGTTGTAGTTTCATTGTATTGTTGTATTTTCGTCATAATTGTTAAGCACCTTGTGTTGAAGTTCTGCAGGAAAGGCGCTATATAAATAAAGTCAGATTTTATTCGATTTTTATTTGCTTCTTTCAGAGTGACACATTGCCAAGGAGGCTGTGTCCTGGACTTGGTGCCAAGTCTAAATATTCCAAGTGGCTGTTTAGTGTTTTAGTGTAATATGCGTCGGCTAGGACAATCTCCTTATCGTTCTTGTTGATCTGGAGTCATGTTAGCGGTTCCCGTCTAGCGTGTTTTGCTCCTCTGGGTTATTTCCATCATCACCAACACCTGACGCTGAACGCCAACGAGACGGCCATCTATGGATATTCTTAGCCGTGAAACAGATGGGAAAAGCAAGATACAATAGGATGAGTGTGTGTGTGTGTGTGTGTGTGTGTGTGCACGTACGCGTGTGAGTGACTTAGTTTGTGCCAGTCACAATGAGGCAGCGCATCGCGGGTCCTTTCATGTGTCCAGGACCGTGTTCCCGGCGGCCATGTCTGTTGCCGGGCCGTGCAGGCGTAATGAGGGCCGGCCGTTAGCCTAACGAGCAGCCCTCCTCATTAGGAGGGTCCCACCGTAGAGGTAGAAGCCGCTAGAACACACACAGCCCCTCAGATTAGGGCAGCTTGGCTCAGACACCAAAGATGCCCTCCGGTAGTTTCCGCCTCAGGAATGTTGATTTGGACGGGACTGCCCGTTCGCCCGCTCGTTTGTCCGTTCGTCCGTTCGTACGTTTTGAATTCTGGATTCTGTGTAGCCGGACCGGTCGCTCGGGAAGGACCCCCGGCTCAGGAATGCAGACCCCGCACGGCCGCTGAGGCCCTCTCAGAGTCCGCGGCTGCCCTGGCGTTTGCCTGAGTAGAATGGCATCGGTCTTCATCAATGAGGCTGTTTGAAAGGAGAGGTGCAGGAATGTGGAGGTCCCCTGGGAGACGAGGAGGCTCTGTTGATTCTCTGGTCTCCTGACCCCCCCCCCACCCTGACCCACCCCCACCCTGACCCACCC
>NC_137675.1:26168564-26176064 GCF_963989245.1 Nansenia antarctica | reverse complement strand
AACCTCAGTGTGAGGGCAGTGTGTGTGTGTGTGTGTGTGTGTGTGTTGGTTTAGAGTCCCAGTGGTTCTCAACCTTTTTTGGGTCAGCGCCCCCCTGTCCATTATCCAGGCCTCTTACCGCCCCCCATCAAAAAAAGTAGGCTTATTTTCTTCCCTAAATATTAATGTTGACTAATATTCTGTGTTATATAATTTAAAAAGCACGTCACTGAATGCCAAATAATAGATTGGATTTAACTGGGCAGTTGGAATATCATTATCATTAGTTTACCAGAGAGCAGAAAAGCCATGTGAATGTGAATAAAAATGCTGTTTCTGAGTGTTAAACAAACTCAGACAACATCAGAGAATACAAACAGACTGCTACGGAACAGCAGCAATTTCACACATGTCCGATGCAGAACAAACAGTAGGATGCAGAACTGTACATTACAACTAACATTGTTAGTTTTTTTAAAGTGTGCTGGTGTTGCATTTCGCCAAATTGCTGTTTTATGATGCTAATATTTATTCATTTTTGATTGGACTTTGGGGGGGGGGGGGTGGTGTCACAATATGGCGGCAAACGCTAGGGGGCTATTATTTTAATATTTTATTTAGTATTCTATGGTATTATTTTCATAAACTGACCACTTCGAATTTCTCATATCAAAACATATCAAAACATAACAAAGTTCCAAAGTTCAGAGCTCTGCGCTCTGGGAGCGCTTCAGAGATGGGTGCTCTGACTGAAAACACGGTTTTGTCCGAGCGAACTGACCGTTTGTGCATTTACGAACGTACCCGTAATAACACTGCTGACAGCTGATCAATACAAAAGACGCTGCAGCTGATGCGTTCGTTTCCAGGACATCACAAGAGGAGCAACATATCACAAAAAAGCGATCGTATATTTTAGTTTGCAAACACATCGCAATGCTAACCTCAGAATGGCACTAGGGATAACATCCACAACAACACTTAACAGTAATACATGTATGTAATATACTGTAATGAACCTGCGAGGGGAGGGGACATTCGTAGCTGATTTCTCTAGGTTCGATTATTGGTAAGCGACAGAGAACTTTCAGGACTGGTTTATTACGATCGCTTTTTTGAGATAGGTTGTTCCTGCTGTGATGTTCTGGTATTGTGGTATGGTATTAGCACTCATTTTAACTAAATTAAATAAGCTATTGAAAGGAAGCGAACGAAGCGAACGCAACAATTACAATGAGCCCACAAACTGAAACATATGTCACTCAAGCATAGCCTACAAGGAAAACACTCATAGAAGTTGGGCATTGGTCAACATGAATGAATGAATGAATGAATGAATGAATGAATGAATGAATGAATGGACTTTATTGTCATTGCTACAGTACAGGTACCAAACAACGAAATTTAGGAGGGGTGGCTCCCCTGGTGTTAGGAAAGGGGAAAAAAAAAAACTTTAAAAAAAAAATCACAAGAAGGGAAGGAGCTGGTTTACATAAATAAAGGCTATGTACACAATCCACTGTACTATACTGTACAGATAGACGACTAGGGTTGTCATATTGCACAATAGTATTGTTTCACGTTATTTAAAGTGTCACAGTTTGCAGGCTTGAAATGTACATGTTTGTGCCTCAGCACTACACCTGATTTTTTCAGTCCAGCAGCTGCCATACAATCCGTCCAGACTGTCCAGGGCCCAGAATGATGTTACAGATGGGATGAACCGGGTGTTCTTGATGTTACAGATGGGATGAACCGGGGTTCTTTCTATCGTAGCATAGTATTGCAATTTCTGCACTGTACATGAATTGTCAAGATTCTTCTACAATGCAGCTTACCCAGACACATTGGAAACTTTTATTTTTTTGGGCGCTGCGCTACGTGTGTCTGCGTCACAGAGCCCGGCCAAGTTCAGAGCGCTCAGAGATGGGTGCTCTGACTGAAAACACGGTTTGTCCGAGCGAACTGACCGTTCGTGCATTTACGAATGTGCCCGTAATAACACAGCTGTTTTTCATGAGAAAAATACTTTATGCGTGAACGAACGCCCCCCAAGAACACCTCAACGCCCCCCTTTAAAAAATATTTGTTCCAGCGCCCCCCGATGTTGTCTGAACGCCCCCTTTGAGAAACGATGGTTTAGACCAGGGGTCGGCAATAGGCGGCCCGCGGGCCATTGCTGGCCCATCACCAATAATATTTGGCCCAGCAGAATATTTGGAGAATCCACTTTTTTTTCTTTTTTTTTTTTTTTTTTTTTTTACAATATCCGACCGACAGTCCCACATATAGCGCCTATAATGTCCGAATAGAGAATCTACCTCCACCTGAATAATGCTTATTGTACTTTTATCCATGTTGAGAGTGAATGACACAGGGACAGACAATCAGGCAGCGGGGTGCACCGAAGCGCACTGACGCTGAACCCCTCATAGTGAATCATAAGTAGGTGGACAACGTGTAGTGCTGAAATAGCCGTGTGTGGTTTGAAAAAAATAACACCAGCTCAGTAAATAATTCAAACGTAATGTTTACGTATATGTGACTGCAACACACATATGAACAGTAACAAAGCAAATTCAGTTTAATATTCTGAAAAACATTGACAACAAAATCGGTGAAAAAAAGAAAAGAAAGAAAAGTAATCCGCTTATGCGAGGGGTGGTGGTGCATAGGCCTATGCTCCTGAAACGACAGAGCAAACACGCTATTAGGGATAATAATTACAATGAGCCATTCATTCAAAATATACAAAATACAATTAGGTTATTAAATACAATAACGACAGGCTTGGTACTCACTTAATGTGAAAAGTGGCATCTCCCATCGGTCAGTATTTGCTTGATATCTGGTTATATGGACGTCACTTTAATCCGCAGGCAGTTCTCAAGTTTTTTTTTGCATCAATCGATTCCTCTCGTGCGTCTTTATCACATTCATTGAGGAAAAGGACGACTCGCATGTATAGAAAGGGAACATTGTGAGCACGGAAGATGTGAGTCTCACAACGGCTTTGCATTGATGAAACCAGGTAGGATGAACATTATAGTTCGCTGTCCATTCCTCTTTAAATGCCCTGTTTTCACCGTCAACTTTCCTCTTTACACCTTTGGAGAGTGACATGATGTTTCTCTTGCTAGTTAGCAGGTTAAATGTTTAGCTAACTTCACCCGGCAGGCAAACAACCAATCCAATAATAATGTGACCTTGTCTGGGAGGAGGGGGGAATCATTCAGAATGAAAGTATGTTAAATAATTATTAGAATAAGCTAGGCTGCGCTACATCGTCAGTCCACACATTTATTATTCAAAACTATGGAAAAGGGTGAAACTACGTTTCAACGTTGTTGAGAATCACAACACAAACTTGCTAGTCAAGCCAAAATACTGCAACGTAATGGATTGGACTGCTACCTAGTTAACTACAACACTACTTTACATTGTTACCTAGTTAACTACAACACTACTTTACATTGTTACCTAGTTAACTACAACACTACTTTACATTGTTACCTAGTTAACTACAACACTATTTACATTGTTACCTAGTTAACTACAACACTACTTTACATTGTTACCTAGTTAACTAGAACACTACTTTACATTGTTACCTAGTTAACTAGAACACTACTTTACATTGTTACCTAGTTAACTACAACACTACTCTACATTGTTACCTAGTTAACTACAACACTACTTTACATTGTTACCTAGTTAACTACAACACTACTTTACATTGTTACCTAGTTAACTAGAACACTACTTTACATTGTTACCTAGTTAACTACAACACTACTTTACATTGTTACCTAGTTAACTACAACACTACTTTACATTGTTAGCAGGCTCACAAAACAAGCTGTGTTAGTTGACTAGCGATGTGTACATTTTTCGAAAGAAAAGTCAAAGCATTAGAATGTGTCACATTTTTTAACAATCAATTACTTATGAATGAATTAATGGAATGAATGAATGGTCTTTATTGTCATTGCTACAGTACAGGTACCAAACAACGAAATTTAGGAGGGGTGGCTCCCCTGGTGTTAGGAAAAAAAAAAAAAAAAAAAAAAAGTTCGGGCCCGCCATCTAGTGGCTCAAAAAAATTTTGGCCCGAGGCCAAACCTAATTGCCGACCCCTGGTTTAGACGCTGGGCTCCAGCCTGACCTAACAGCATACCTGTAGCAGAGGGACCAGCTGAGCCAGTTCACCTGCCAGACAGCCAGGTTGCATCACACTGTTTACAGAGGCAGCTAGCCATGTTAAGTCCACAGAAGGCTGTGGACGCAGGTACACACACACACGCAGGTACACACACACACGCAGGTACACACACACACGCAGGTACACACACACGCAGGTACACACGCACACGCAGGTACACACACACACGCAGGTACACACACACACGCAGGTACACACACACACGCAGGTGCACACGCAGGTACACACACACACGCAGGTACACACACACACGCAGGTACACACACACACAGACGCAGGTCCACACATGCACGCAGGTACACACACACACAGGTACACACACGCAGGTACGCACACACACGCAGGTACACACACGTGCACATGCACGCAGGTACAGACACACACAACCACACACACACACACACACATTCTTCCCCCGCACCCCACCTCTCCTCAGAGGTCAACTATATTATTCAGCCAGTGATATTTCCGTCTGACATTTTGAAATATTACAGTTTACAACATGTAATTATCTCTCTGAAGAGGCCTGTCAGCAGAGTTCAGCCAGGCTTCCTGTTTTCACTCGCTGCTGTTGGCCCAGATCACCCTGTCCTGTCAACCGATTGGCCGATCAGCTGTTGACCACGATTGTAAAGAGTACAAGGCTAAAGAGTCTGTATTCCAACAGGCCTGAGGTCAGGTGGGGGTGGGTGCTGTTTACAGCGAGGAGGAGAGAAATCTCACTTGACCCCAGAAGTTGCCGGAAAGCAGATTCGCCCCCCAACCACAACCATCACCATTAATATTGAAGGCTTAGGGTTAGGACGTTTCGCCGTCAACTCCACAACATTTTCCAGTGTGAGAGGATTATCTGAACGAGCCTGTGTGTGTGTGTGTGTGTGTGTGTGTGTGTGTGTGTGTGTGTGTGTGTGTGTGTGTGTGTGTCTCTGGTGTGGGAAGAGAAATACATCAGTGGGAGCTCATGCGATGTAGCATCAAAGACATGGCATAACTTTTCCCCTTGCTCTTACATTTGGCCCGAGGCTTCCCTGTGTTCAGTGTGTGTGTGTGCGTGTGTGTGTGTGTGTGTGCGCACGTTTGTGTGTGTTCGTGTTATCGCTTGTGTGTGTCTGTGTGCTCATGTTAGCGTGTGTGTGTGTGTGTGTTCATGTTAGTGTGTGTGTGTGTGTGTGTGTGTGTGTGTGTGTGTGTGTGTGTGTGTGTGTGTGTGTGTGTGGGCTCTGAGTGAGCGAGCAGCTTTAACAGCCCACCCGTCTCACCCTACAGACAGCAGTGGGGAACAGGACTGGCCAGGCGTCTCCATCATTACTCCATCACTACTCCATCATTACTCCATCACTACTCCATCACTACTCTATCTCTACTCTATCTCTACTCTATCTCTACTCCATCACTACTCCATCACTACTCTATCTCTACTCCATCACTACTCCATCACTACTCTATCTCTACTCTATCATTACTCCATCACTACTCCATCATTACTCCATCATTACTCCATCATTACTCCATCATTACTCCATGCATCACTCCATGTATTACTCCATGCATCACTCCATCTGGAACGTCGATATTGGCCTGCCTCTACACCCTAGAGATAGAGGTGACCCACTGTCACCCTCTGTCACCCACTGTCACCTCTATCTCCAGAGGACGACCATTATCCATGGAGGGAGGGAGGGAGGGAGGGAGGGAGGGAAAAAGAAAGAGAGAAAAAACACCAGAATTAAACTGCATAGACTTGGAAATTGGGTGAGAGAGAGAGAGACACAGACACACACACACACACACACACACACACGCGCACACACACACACACACACACACACACACACACACACACACACACACACACACACAGACACAGAGAGAGTGAAGCTGTTATGGACAGAAACAGAAATAGTGAGGTTGACTCCTCCAGCTGTGAGAGTTGCCCGGGAGGCAGACAAATGTGTGTTCTTTTAGAAGACCAAATCAGGCGTCACTGACAAGGGGGGGGGGGGGGGGGGCGGGGGGGAGGAGGAGGGGGTTGATGGGTACTGTAGTTCATCTGTCTCACCCCGCTCGCCTCCTGTCTATGTGTCATTTAGACGTTAATGCTCTGATCGACCTTCAGTCACTTTGCGGCGACGACTGATCGTTTGCTTTGGCCTGGGGATGTATGAAGTGGTGGGGGGGCTTTTCCCATCATGGATGGCAGAGTGAGGATGGGTTCTGGAGGGAGGCAGCAGTTCTGATGAGCTCAGTCTGGACCTGGTGTTGACTCTGCAGCCCTGGGGACCAGTGGGTCAGCTCTGGTCCTCTCTGTTATCTGGTGTCAGAGAGCTGAGACCCTGAGGTTCAGAGGCTGGGTATCTCCCTCGCTGTCTCTCTGTGTGTGTGTGTGTGTGTGTGTCTCTCTCTCTCTCTCTCTCTCTGTGTGTCACTCTTTCTCTCTCTCTCTCTCTCTCTGTGTCACTCTTTCTCTCTCTCTCCCTCTGTGTCTCTCTCTGTGTCACTCTCTCTCTCACTCTTGCTCTCTCTGTGTGTGTGTCTCTCTCTCTCTTGCTCTCTCTCTGTGTCTCCCTCCCCCTCTCTCCCTCCGTCTCTCTCTCTCCCTCCCTCTCTCTCTCCCTCCCTCTCTCTCTCTCCCTCTCTCCCCCCCCCCCCCCCCCTCTCTCTCTCTGACTCACCCCTCCATGCTGCTGGCCTGTCTGTCAGGGACGTGTCACCTTTGATCCGTGGCCAGACGGAAGCTGCTGCCCAGCGTGTTAAGAGAAGGAGGGGGGAGGAGGGTGGGAGGAGGGATAGACGGGGAGGAGGGGATGGCAGGGGGTTGCCGTGGCGTTGCTCTCTTCCTTCTGCTCCGACGACCCCTCTCTCACCCTCTCACAGGTTACATCAAAAGACCCTGCTGCACCACCACCACAGGCTGATTAAAACACCCAGGGACATTTCTGGGATGCCTTGAATTCCACACGGCACAGAGAGAGGGAGAGGGAGAGAGAGAGAGAGAGAGGGTGGGAGAGGGGTGAGAGAGGGTGGAAGAGAGGTGAGGGAGAGGTGAGCGAGAGGGTGAGAGGCCTTCGGGTGACAGAAGATACTATTGTAATAGTATTGTAATAGTATTGTAATAATAGTGGTGGTGTGGCATTTTTGTGTACCAGTGTGAAAACATGTGGCTGGTATGAGAGAGAGAGAGAGATGGAGGAGGGAGGAGGGAGGGGGGGAGGGGGGAGGGGGTGACTAATCTCTACACTCATACACTATACTCTACACTACTATTCCTCCTAATAGGATTTAGACAGATTTTTCAGTTT
>NC_137675.1:26154506-26168364 GCF_963989245.1 Nansenia antarctica | reverse complement strand
AGAACATAGAGAAGCAAGGGAGATCCTACAGCACCAGATGAAAAAGCTAATGTGAGATTATACTGTCTCTGTTATACCAGGTAGATTCTACTGTATCTCTTATACCAGGTAGATTATACTCTATCTCTTATACCAGGTAGATTATACTGTATCTGTTATACCAGGTAGATTATACTCTATCTCTTATACCAGGTAGATTATACTCTATCTCTTATACCAGGTAGATTATACTGTAACTGTTATACCAGGTAGATTATACTGTATCTCTTATATCAGGGTAGGAAAGACAGGTCCGGGGGGGGGGGGGGGGGGGATAAGCATCACTCTCACCACACCACAACCCTCCATGGACAGATCCCCTCCCCCCCTCCCCTCCATGGACACAGATCCCCTACCCCCCCTCCCCTCCATAGGCTAGTCCCTTACCCCCCTCCCCCTCCAGTGATGCAGATTAACCCCCCCCACCCCTAACCGAGACATTTAAATTTTTTACATTTAGCAGACGTCTTTATCCAAAGCGACTGACAGTACAACTAAGTACAGTGCGTGAATCATCTTAGCATTAATCATCATCAGCCTTTAAATGACAAAATATTTAAATGATGATTATATAATGATTAAAGCACTTTGAGATGCAACGTTTGCAGGACAAGTGCTGTACAAATAAAGGTTATTATTATTATTATTATTATTATTATCTATCCATCAGTCATCGCAAGAATAACAAATGCATGCTGGGACCGGGGGCCACCGGCAGCCACAACGCTAGAAGATGGAAGACTTACTTTTCTGTTTGTCTTTCATTATTTATTTACACTAGAGAGACTGTCCAGGAGGGGGGGGGGAGTGGGGATGAAGAGGTCTGTACAGGAGGGACAGAGGGGAGGGGGGTAGTGGGGATGAAGAGGTCTGTACAGGAGGGACAGAGGGGGGGGGGGGTAGTGGGGATGAAGAGGTCTGTACAGGAGGGACAGAGGGTGGGGGGTAGTGGGGATGAAGAGGTCTGTACAGGAGGGACAGAGGGGGGGGGGGGTAGTGGGGATGAAGAGGTCTGTACAGGAGGGACGGGGAGGGGGGGTAGTGGGGATGAAGAGGTCTGTACAGGAGGGACGGGGAGGGGGGTAGTGGGGATGAAGAGGTCTGTACAGGAGGGACGGGGGGGGGGGGTAGTGGGGATGAAGAGGTCTGTATAGGAGGGACAGAGGGGGGGGGTAGTGGGGATGAAGAGGTCTGTACAGGAGGGACGGGGAGGGGGGTAGTGGGGATGAAGAGGTCTGTACAGGAGGGACGGGGAGGGTGTAGTGGGGATGAAGAGGTCCCCAGGAGAGACAGCCAAGATGAGGTGGGCCTTCAGTTCACGGCGGAGAGATAAATTGTGACTTTGTGCCTGAGACGTTTAGGACGTTATTACCTTCAGAAGGGCGGGGGGGGGGGTAGTGGTTGGGGGGTGGGTGGTAGCGGTGGAGTCATTCCACCTGGGGGGTCGGGGGGGGGGGCTCTCCAGTTCAGCCCAGCTCTGTGACTGAAGTGCTGCCGGGGGCCATGAATAATGAAGCCTCCGCTCTCGGGTGGGGGGGGGATGGGTGGGGGGGGGGGGGGGGGGGG
The DNA here is from genome assembly GCF_963989245.1 of Nansenia antarctica. Lineage (NCBI taxonomy): Eukaryota > Metazoa > Chordata > Actinopteri > Argentiniformes > Microstomatidae > Nansenia > Nansenia antarctica. The sequence goes on along the minus strand of NC_137675.1, from coordinate 26,166,759 downwards.
TGTCCGGGGACGTTAAGGAGGAAGAAAAACGCCACAAATGGCAGGAACATTAGCCTGGTAATCGATGCACTTGAGAAAGGAACCACATCCGGCTCTCCCCCCCTGTGTGTGTGTGTGTGTGTGTGTGTGTGTGTGTGTGTGTGTGTGTGCGTGTGTATGCGTGTGTGTGTGTGTGTGCGTGTGTGTGTGTGTGTGTGTGTGTGTGAGTATGTTGTGGGTGATTGCGATCTGTGCAGGCTGAAAGGTCGAGGACAACACACACTGAGCTTTCTAAGGGCACTTAGCTCCTTCTCTCTCTCTCTCACACACACACACACACACACACACACACACACACACACTGAGTGAACCAGAGCTTGTGATTGGAGCCAGGAGCAGAGCGGATGTAATTTGACCGCGGCGTGGAGCGGGTATTCAAAACGTCGGCCCTCTGTCCCGCTCCAATACCACTAGCATCAGGAGCACCGCGCGTTTACATTTAACCATTTAGATCTTAACCATTTAGATCTTAACCATTTACATTTAACCATTTAGGTTTAAACATTTAGATTTCATGAATGAATGAATGAATGGTCTTTATTGTCATTGATATAGTACAGGTACCATACAACGGAATTTGGGAGGGGGGGCTCCCCTGGTGCTAGGAAAAAAAACTACTAAAAACAAGAAGGGAAAAGAGCTGGTTTACATAAATAAAGGCTATGTACACTATCCACTATACTATACTATACAAATAAAACACTGTGCTGTACTCTATGCTATGCTATACCTATTCTAACATTTCCTATCTCTGAACCTTATGTACCCGAGGGTTGTCATATTGCACATAGTGTTATTGCACATTCATTTAAAGTGTCGCAGTTTGCAGGTTTGAAATGTTCACAGTTGTGTTTCAGTATTGCACTTGATTACAATCTAGTAGCTGCCATCAAATTGTCTAGATTGTCCAGGGCCTAGAACCTAGGTCTTTGCTGTGTTCAGGGCCTGAATGGCCCTGGGGTAGAAGCTGAGCTTCAGTCTATTTGTCCTTGCGAACATGGTCCTGAACCGCCTGTCCGAGGGCAGCCGAACAAAGTGTTCGTTCCCAGGGTGGGATGGGTCTCTGGAGATCTTGGAGGCCTTCCTGAGGCAGCGTGTGTTGTACAGCTCTTCCAGAGAGGGGAGGGGGGCGCCGGTGATCTTCTGGGCCGATCTCACGACTCTCTGTAGCGCTTTCCTCTCTGCGGCTGTGCAGCTGGAGAACCACACGCAGATGCAGTAGGTGAGGATGCTCTCCACTGTGCAGCGGTAGAAGGTCACAAGCAGCTCCTGTCTGATGTGGTATTTCCTGAGGACTCTCAGGAAGTAGAGCCGCTGTTGTGCCTTCTTGATGATGGCTGCTGTGTTGGTCTTCCAGGACAGGTCATCCTGTATGTGCACCCCCAGGAATCGGAGGGTTGAGACTAGGGGTGGGCATCAATGATCGATGATCGATTAATTGATCGATAAGGTCTTGGTCGATCACAAAATATTTTGATCGATAATCATTAATAATATATATATATTTTTTAATTTATTTTTTTAGAATAATAATAATGGAAATTAGTTTGTCCACGTGTCACCAGATTGCGTTCGTCTCTCACCCCTGAACATGTTAACATGATCATCTTTCTGAACAAGAACCAGTAGGCCTGCCGCCTACAGTCTCTCGCTGGAGTTTAAATTTAAGTTAAGCTGGATGCTCTTAAGGACACTAACGTTTTCAGTCATCCTCCTATTTGTGAGTAACTGTTTTTTTACTGCTCCTATGGTGAGTTACTTATTTTCTATATTTTTATTTATAACGTAAAATGTGTTTTTAAGTTAAACAATTTAGGCTACTCACTGCCTTGTTTAAGAGGATTGTTATCTGACTGTAGTGTCTAGTTTGGATGTGAATGAATGAATGTGTGCAATAGCAACACAAATAAAGTTTTTTCCCCAAGGAAAACATGCTTGTTATTTCTGCCCTATTTTTTTTCCCCTATTTTTTTTTGATGTAAAAAAAAAATAAAATAAAAAAAAAATGATACAAAAAAAGCTTATTGATTAATCGATAATTGATCGTTAATTCGTTACGATTATCGGAAAAAATATGTTGATCGTTTGCCCAGCCCTGGTTGAGACTCTCTCCACGCTCCCTCCATCGACGAGCAGGGGCTGGACCTCAGATTTTTTCCTCCTGAAGTCCACGATGATTTCCTGGGTCTTTGACTGGTTCAGCAGCAGGTTGTTAACCTTGCACAGCTTTCCCAGCTGCTCCACCTCATCCCTGTACGCCGCCTCGTCCCCCCCCGAGATGCAGCCCACCACGGTGGTGTCGTCTGCAAACTTTACGATGGAGTTGCTGGGGTGGACGGGGGTGAAGTCGTAGGTGTAGAGGTTGTAGAGGATGGGGCTTAGCACGCAGCCCTGGGGGGACCCAGTGCTGAGTCTGAGGGCTGTGGAGGTGTGGGAGCCCACCCGCACCCTCTGGGGGCGGTCAGACAGGAAGTCCTTGATCCATGCACAGATAGAGTGTGATAGTCCCAGGTCTAGCAGTTTGGTCACTAGCCTGTCTGGAAGGATGGTGTTGAAGGCAGAGCTGAAGTCCACAAAGAGCAGTCTCGCGTAGCTGTTCCCCCTCTCCAGGTGGGATAGAGTGGAGTGGAGAGTCGTCACGATGGCGTCCTCTGTGGACCTGTGGGCTCTGTAGGCGAACTGGTATGGATCCAGGTTGGGCGGGAGGCGTGTGACTATGTGGGCCCGGACTAGTTTCTCGAAGCACTTCATGATGATTGGTGTGAGTGCCACCGGGCGGTAGTCGTTTAGGCAGCTCACCGTGCTTTTCTTCGGGACTGGGATGATAGTTGAGGTTTTCAGGCAGGGTGGGATGGTGGCCTGGGACAGGGACTGGTTGAAGATGTTGGTGAAAACCCCGGCCAGCTGGTCGGCGCAGTCCCTCAGCACCCGTCCCAGGACGCCATCCGGCCCTGAGGCTTTTCTGGGGTCCACCGCCTTCAGCACGCGTCTCACTTCATGCTCTGTGAGGGTGAGGCTGCTGAGAGCTGGAGAGAGTAGTGTTTGTGTTGTGGTTACCTTTAAACATTTACATTTAAACATTTAGATCTTAACCATTTACATTTAACCATTTATATTTAACCATTTACATTTAACATTTACATTTAAACATTTAGATTGAACATTTACATTTAAACATTTACATTTAAACATTTAGAAGACGCTTTTATCCAAAGTGACTTACTATCAGAGATGACAGGGACAGTCTCCCTGGAGTAACTGAGGGCTGAGTGCCTTACTCAAGGGCACACTAGTGGTGGTGTACCCCCAGGTGGGATTTGAACTCATAACCTTCTGATCACCAGTCTGCTATATCCACTAGGCCACCACTACCCACCCAGCTCATCCCACGAAAAACGTTTGCAACAGCGGCTGGTGAAAGCGTGAACAAGTCGGCCCAACCAATCAAAATGTTCAGAACAAGGTTGCCGACTTGTTCCCGGTTTCTCTGGCTGCTGTCAGTGGTGTAGTCTAGTTTTTTCTAGTGAGTATACTGTGATGTTTCCCTCCCAGCCTCATATCGTTCATTTCGTTATATACGTATATCTAACATTACATGTTATAAGGCTGATCTGTGCATGATAGTGCTGCATTTTGACATATTTCATGTCACATCTCCCCCCTTTGATGGTATATGACGCTATAGTCAGTCCCAATGGTCCAAAATTCAAGTGCTTCGTAACACAGATGGTAGGGCTGGGTTCAAAAAAATAGATTTCCCGATTCTGAATCGATCTTCATTGAATGAGCGATTATCGATTCATAAATCCCGAGATCGATCTTTCATGCATTTTCCTGCTTGCAGCTTCAACCCGCAACGAGATCTCGTGGCCAGATCTCACGCTACAAGAATTTATCATATCTCACGCAACGAGAGGTCAGGGACACTCAAGTCACCACCAGGCTTAAAGGCAGATGTCTGGGTGCATTTTGCATGTACAAATTATGACGATAGAGATGAGCAGGACAAAAGCAAAGCCATATGCAAGCTGTGCGCAGTGGAGGTTACATTTTGTGGAAACACCACAAACCTACGGAACCACTTATTGAGGCATCACCCTGACGTGAAACATCCGAAACAAGCCTCGCTGATAAAGACGTTTGGTTGCAAATTACAATCAAATTCTCCGCGCGCCCAACAAATTACCGAGGCTGTAGCAAATTTTATTTGCAAGGATATACGCCCGTACAGCTTTGTCGAAAACGCTGGCTTTCGAAGCCTCGTCAGTGTACTAGAACCACGCTACGTGTTACCGACACGCAAACAGTTGAGTGAAGTGATAGTCCCAGACATGTCCGCGCAGGTGAAACGTGACATCGCAACTTCACTTCAGCCAGCAGAGAGTTGCCATAACGTGTGACAGCTAGACATCCAGAGCAATGGACTCGTACCTGACAATCACTTGCCACTTTATCAGCGAGGCTTGTTTCGGATCCGCTTTACACAGTATTTTAATAATCATTGATTTTCCAATTATGTTTATTCCTGAATAAAATCTTCCAATCTCCAAAAAGTGAGGAAGCAGTAATGAAGGCCTTTAGTTTCATGGACATTATGGTTTACAATGTGTTTTTTTGTTCCCCAAAAAACCCTCATCTATTGCACTATTTTCGTTTGAATTTTGCACATTTTTATTTTGTATATAACATATATATATATATATATATATATATATATATATTATGCAAATAAGCTATTTGAGACAGTCCTGAGGGATATGTGATGTCTTGTTTACCGATAGGCTATGTTTGTAGCCCCTTTATTTACACTGGCTGCAGTAAAGCACGTTAAAAAGCACTTTTTGTAGTGTCTGATTTAGCAAAATGTTGGTCAATGATGTTCATTTATGTTCCAATAAGAAGTACATTCATGTAACTGCTTTGGAGTCAATTCTTAATGTAAACATTGATATGTTTAACAATGCTACATGTTATAGGGTTCCTTGAACCATTTATAGCATTAGTTCTGAGAATCTCTTCATATTCAAGGAAAATTGATATTGTAACTAAATCGAATCGGAATCGAATCGAATCGAATCGAATCATGAATCGAATCGAATCGGGAGCTGTGAATCGGAATCGAATCGTTTTGGGAAATCAGTGGCGATACCCAGCCCTAACAGACGGGGTGAATTTTATGAATGAAAGTGAAAGTTCTGTCACAAAATGCTGTTACGTATCCTCACACATTTTTAAGTGGGTATATGGAAATCCTTGGCCTTTCCTAGTGGGTATACGGCGTAGTCCTGCGTATCACGTAGACCACACCACTGGCTGCTGTCACATGTGTCAGACGTCCCAGGGAGCCCTGCAGGGAGACGGGTTCAGACAACGACATGATGAGGCCCCGCCAGCCCTCCAGCCTTCCAAGACGGTGTCACTTTCACTTTCATTACCGGGCCGAACCGTCTGGGTTTCCATTACCTTCCAGAAGAGATGTTCAGTGGGTTAAATGATTGTTTTTGAGGGAAAAAAAGAAAGAAAAGAAGAGAAACAAATCACCGCCAACCTTTGTTCTGTGAGTGGTTTCTGAGAGGCGGTTCGGTTCGAGGACACACACACACACACACACACACACACACACACAAGCACACACGCATGCACACGCACGCACGCATGCACGCACGCACACCTACACATGCACACACACACACACGCACACACACACACACACCTACACACACCTACACACACACGCACGCGTACGCACACACGCACACACAAACACACACACACACTTATACACTCAGGTAACAACAGTCCAAACGTTCATGCCGAGACCTATTTAGTAGGCGTTTTCAGTGTGCAAGATGAGAATGTTTTGCCTATTGAGTATGCCAATTTGCCACCCAAATTGAGTATGAAAAAAAAGCCAGGATGCCATCCTAGATTTGCCTTTCCATGTAGATAGATACATAGGACTATTGATCCTTGAGGGGAAATTAAGGCATTACACCACAACCAATAACAACACAAATAAAGTGACAATAGAATAGAATAAAATAGACATCTGAAACATTCTATACGGTATTTAACATCCACCAGCCTGACTCTGATCACCCGACCAAGCCAGCCGGAGGAGGAAGGTCTTATCGCAGCAAAAGATCTCCTACATCGCTCCGTAGCGTAGCGTGGTTGTAATAGTCTGTTTTGCTGAAGGAGCTGTTGCTGTTTCTGTTGTAGTATACATTCACTGCACGCTAAGTGATTTTACTGATTTCAATCCCACAAGTCAATGGAGCAGGTCAGGGAGGCGGGGCTGTAGCCAAATTGAACCAATCACCTTGAACGACATGGGTGAGAGACAGAGGACAGTTTCTCAGTATGAATGAGGTGTAGTGTGTTGAAATGTGTTGCTTACTGAACACATTTTATAATAATAATAATAATAATAATAACTTTTATTTGTATAGCGTTTTTCCTGCAAACATTGCAGCTCAAAGCCCAATCATCCAATCATTACGTATATAATCAGGGTTTAGTTATTTAAAGGCAATAGATGGGTTTTTAGTCTTGACTTGAACATATTTGCAGAGGCTGCATCCCTAATGTAAACTGGCAGTGCATTCCACAATTTGGGTGCATAACATGAGAATGCAGGCTCACCAAATCTCTTCTTTTGTACAGAAAACCAGCGTCAGAAGACCTGAGAGCTCTATTGGGCTGATATGCTAGCAAAAAGTATTTCAGATATTCTGGTGCTATGCCAGTAAGAGCTTTATAAACAAGCAGAAGGATCTTGAAATCTATTCGGAACTTAACAGGAAGCCAGTGTAGAGTCTCTACAATAGGAGTTATATGAGCTCTTCTGCTTGTTTTGTAGTAACTACAAAACAAGCAGGGTAGTGGTGGTCTAGTGGATAGTGAGTTGGACTTGTGATTGGAAGGTTGTGAGTTCAAATCCTGCCTGAAACCACACCACTACTAGTGTGCCCTTGAGTAAGGCACTTTGCCCTCAGTTACGCCAGGGGGAATGTCCCTGTAATTCGTAATTGTAAATCGCTTTGGATTAAAAGCGTCTGCTAAATGGCAAAATTATTATTAATTATAGTAACTGTAACAGTAGGCAGTGTGAACTTTCGGACGTGGCCTTTCTTCCTCTCTTTCTTCTTGTCCTCCTCTTCCTCCTCCTCTTCTTACATCACCTCTTTACTCCTCCTCTGTCCTCCGTGCTGCTCCTGTCCCACTTCTCCACATCCACAACCACCCCTTCTCCTCGCACGCATGCATACAAACGCACTCACACACGCACGCACACACACACACTCACACACGCACGCACACACACACTCACACACGCACGCACACACGCACGCACACACACTCTCACTCTCACTTACTCTGATGCGCCCACACACCCACGCACATACACACATTCACTCTCACTTACTCTCACACACACACTCACACACGCACACACACACACACACTCTCACTCTCACTTACTCTGATGCGCCCACACACCCACGCACATACACACATTCACTCTCACTTACTCTCACACACACACACACACACACACACACACACACACACACACACCTCCGGGTCCAGGTACAATCCTTTAGTGGCGCCACACACAGAGAGACTTCTCCTGGGGTGCCATTTAAAAGGCCTAATGGATCCACCTCGCTGATGAAATATTCAAGGCTTTTCTTAGGGAAACATTTGATTAAACTCATGAATATTTCAAAAAGACACCACCCCCCCCCCCCACTTCCCCTCCCTAAATAGTCAGGAACAGTTGAAATATTCAACAGCATCTAAACTTTTTGTCTATCTGTCGAGAAGGGAGGGAGCAGAGGTTCGGGGGGGGGGGGCTTGTTGTGGGGGGGGGGCTTGTTGTGGGGGTGGGGGAAGCGACCCTATTAGGAAGCGAGGGTGAACCGTGAGTGTGGCTTCTTTCTGACAGTTTGGTGATGAAGAATTTATCTCCATTTCCCCTCAGTGAAATCAGAGCCTCAGCCAGTCAGGCAGACGCACCCCGCCTCTAACACGGCCACGCGGTGTGAATGTTAAACACCTGACTGACATTGTATTATTACATTCTCCTAACCCTCCTAATGTGACGGGATTGGAGGAGAAGTCCTTTGTGTTTCTAACGCGCCTGGCGAGTTTCGTTCTTGATCGTTTCAGAGGAGCTAAAGTGTCCAGACGCACACACACACACACACACACACACACACACACACACACACACACACACACAGACATGAACGCACACACACGCTCGCGCACATACCTATCCACACACACACACACACACACACACACACACACACACCTATTTTGATTTGAGATGCCTACTTGGGTAAGATAGAGGGATTTGCAAGCAGCAGCAGTCCCTGTAATACATGCAGGGAGAGGATGAGATTGTGACCTTTGTGTGTGTGTGTGTGTGTGTGTGTGTGTGTGTTTGCGTGTGCCTGTGTTTGTATGCTTAGGCCTCAGGCAAGAATGCTGGTGGGTTTACGCGTGAGGTTGAAGGTGAGGTGGGGGAGACCAGGATTAGGATGGGGGAGGTGGAGGGGGAGGTGGAGGGGGAGGTGGGGGAGACTAGGATGGGTGGGTGGAAAAAGAAACTGTACAAACAGTATTGATGTCCATCGCCCTTGTTCTGTCTGTATTATACTGCACATATCTTAACTATACATAATTATCTTCAAGTGTCAAGCGACCTTGGGTCTGTGAAAGGCACTATATAAATTTAAGTTATTATTATTATTATTATTATTATCTTCTCCCATGTCTGTATATATCACACTGTATATCACATCTGTCCATACTTTTATGGCTTTTGCACTATGCACAAAAAATCTGGTCAGATGCCAAACTGCGTTTCGTTGTCCTTGTCCTTGTACTGTTGTCAACGACGACAATTCGATCTGAAGACTTTTAGTTTCACTCGCCCTAGGGCTGTGTGGGAGTGGAGAAGCACACAGACGCATCTTGAGTCAACACGGTACAGTCGGTCGGTACAGTAACCAAACTCCTCGACTACACGCATTAGCCCAGAGGCCTTGTCGCGCTCTCTCTCTCTCTCCCCCACAACGTTTCATCCTCGTAATCGCCTGTCTTTGTTTCCCTAATCTCTTGTTTGTGTTGCCAACCTGTTCTGCGAGGCGTAGGGGAAGAATGCACTGCAATACAGCGGAGTCTTTTGTTTGCTTGTCAGTGTACTGTTCCACTGGTCTATTGTTGTGTCATCATGTGCCCCCAGGCCACGCCCACTCATCTATGGCTGCGTTCGTAAAATTCCGCTCTGGAAATCTGATCGGCACTCATGGAATGCCTCTCGTCCAATCAAATTACTCGGTCCCTTTGATGGCGGTGAACTCAGCGTGCGCTCCGGTTTTTCTGGAATTTTTTTATTTTTACGAACGCAGCCAGAATTGTGTGACCTTTTTCTTCTGCCCATATAAGGTCATGTCTTCCTGGTGCCTCCGGGGTAGTCCAACAGGATTGGCCACTATGAGGTCATCCCATTGGTTCGTCACGCGTCATGAGTTCAGCTTGTGGATCAGCATTTTTGTCCTCTCCTCCAGGCCTGTCACCTGACCTACATGGCTTTTTGTTTACCTCACCTAAAAGTAACAACCCTTGTAACAGCCCCCTCAGGGCAGAAAGGTCATGACCCTGAATCTGTTTGTTCTGTTGTCTGACCTCACCAAGTCACCGGTTGGGAAAGAATACCAAACAGGCGATCTTTTATTCTGGTCACTCCGTAAATGAAGTTACGAACGAACGAATGAATGAATGGATGAATGGATGAATGAATGAATGACTGACTGAATGAATGAATGGATGGATGAATGAATGAACGAACGAACGAACGAATGAATGAATGAATGAATGAATGAATGAATGAATCGTTTATGAATGAATTGTTTAATGACCACACGACCAAGGTTGGCGGAATTTGTTGTCGGTACAGATGGAAAAAACTCAATACAGCAGTGTCAAATACATCAAACATACACACATTACACATGACTATCACAATGGACAATGTACACACATAACCACAAGACCAAATCACCACAATAATACCTGTGTAGCAATATTGCGGTTACGCTAGTAATACACATACTGTATGTGGTCCTCTGTGGCTCAAATGGTAGACGGCGTGACGGCTAAGAACGCTTAGGTTGTGGGTTCGATTCCCGCTGGGACCATATATACTGAAAAATTACGCACTCACTGTGATGTAAGCCGCTTTAGGTAAAAGCGTCAGTTAATGGGATATTGATGTGCAAAGTGTTGACAATTTATTTTGCGTGTACGGAGCAGAAGTGGATTTTCTTCTTCCTGCCCTGTGGGTGTTCCCCTTCTACAGTGTTATTAAGTGAATTTCTTTTCTTATATGTGCTTTTTTTCTCTCTCCTCCTCCTCTCCTCCTTTTCAGTTTAAGTGGATTTTTTTTCTTCCAGTTTTGCTGCTTCATTCTTGGAGAGAGAGATTGCCACTTAACCCCCCAAACCTGTCGTATACTCAGTGTGGGTAGGGAGACAGTCTCCTTCTGTCAGCCTAAAAGTGGCCAAATGTAGAAATCCCCACCATAAAATCAACCTAGTCCAGGTTTGAAATTGATATATAAGGACTTGGTCGTAGGGTTACGGTCTTAAGTGTTCTGTTTGTAACATTTCAAAGGGAGAGAGAGAGAGAGAGAGAGAGAGAGAGAGAGAGAGAGAGAGAGAGAGAGAGAGAGAGAGAGAGACAGAAATCCGTTTTTATTCGAAAAGGCCGGAATTGTGCTAAGGCTTCTTACGAGAACTCAACCCAATCCTGACTCATCACTTTTAATGAAATGGAAACTTGTGACCTCGAAGACTCTTTCTTCTGCACAATCAAATCAATGAACGCTCTCTCTCTCTCTCTCTCTCTCTCTCTCTCTCTCTCTCTCTCTCTCTCTCTCTCTCTCTCTCTCCTCTCTACCCTCAAGTCAAGTCAGTTCCTCCATTAATTTCCTGCAAACTTAATTTCCCAGCGAGTAAACATAACCAGTGTGAAAATGAGTCTTCTACTCTGCTTGCTTCCTTTCTTCTGCACCCACCACTCACTCTCTCTGCCAAGTCAGATTCGGTTCTGGAAGGTTCTGCCAAGGCCTCCTGTCTGAGACTGGTTATTCTCTGTCCCCTCTGTGTGTCGGCCCAGACAGCATCGCCATAGAAACAGCCAGTGGGTTGAGAGGTTTGCTATGCTCTGTGTCAGAGAGAGAGGGGGAGAGAGAGAGAGAGAGAGAGGGAGGGAGAGAGAGAGAGAGAGGGTTCTTATTCTTCTCTGGATGAATTCACCGGAGTTAGAAAGTGGTTATGTATTCCTTTGTATCCACACGCTGAACTGGTACGCCCCTGGTACCTCAGCTGAACTGGGAGAGAGAACAAACAAGCCGTCACCCGTATTTTCCAGTTTCATCCCCTCAGGACCCCTCCACCTCAGAGAGGTACACAGGAGGGTACGTCCAGTACTATTTGGAGGTCAGGCCTGGATGGGGGTGAGGGTGTATTTAGGCACACAAACAAACAGCTAATCTACGGAGCTGTCATCACCAAAGGGGAAAGAACCACGTTGTCGTGGCCCTCTGCCTCCGTTCTCTGTGTAGCCCAGAGTGAAGTGATTCAATAGGCCCAGAACACCTGGCCGCTCCAGTCCTACACTCCTACACTTGACATGAGTGAGTACGGAGGCGGTCTCTTGAGAGGAGGGAAGTGGTGTAGTCGGTCTAGTAGGAGTACACACTCATCTCCTCGGATGGGTATGTTTTCTGTACAGTCATCGCACTGGAAGTAGGACTTTCTATTACAACAGTAAGTCCGACTTCATATGAGAACAAGTTGAAGTCTGACTTTCTATAAGAACGGTCTTCGCTCTGGAAATACAACTTTCTATTAGTGGAAGTCCAACTTTCTATAGGAACAAGTGGAAGTATGACTTTCTGTGAGAACAAGGAAGTATGACTTTCTATGAGAACAAGAGGAAGTATGACTTTCTATGAGAACAAGGAAGTATGACTTTCTATGAGAACAAGGAAGTATGACTTTCTATGTGAACAAGGAAGTATGACTTTCTATGAGAACAAGTTCCACAAGCAGTCACAGTGCCGGAACGAGGGAATACAAAACCAGTCCAAAGACATAATAGGACCTACTCTTCTGGGGCTGAGAGAGGGAGGGAG
>NC_137675.1:26147006-26152006 GCF_963989245.1 Nansenia antarctica | reverse complement strand
CTCGTCTTTTGCCACAGAGAAGCAGGTGTTAGACGAATATTTTTGTAAGTGATTTCATTGACAAAATGAACAATGGCGTACGTACACACACACACACACACACACGCACGCACCCTCACCCCCACACACATTCCATTCAATTTGAGAATAGATTATCCCGTAGAACACACACACACACGCACACATACACACACACACACACACACACACACACACACATACAAAACCCATCATAGATCCCGGAAATTAATTTTTTAAAAACCCGCCGTAGTCTCTCATCCTCTGCTGTCAAAGCTATTCTCTCTATCACTCCATCTCTGCATGAATGAATACAGCACAGGGAGACATTTAATTAACTTTTGTGTGAAGGGGATGCTATTAGGATTCTGCTCTGATGTATGTCCGACCTGCTAGCGGCTAGGCTAAGCTAGGCTAGGCTAGGGTGACTCAAAGCTAATTGTAGATGAGAAGGACAGGCATGGGTGTTCAGCTTTACATTTACATGACATTTTTGGCATTTAACACAGCTGTGCCTTTTTACCTACTAAAAGACCCCCTCTTTACAATGCTCAAGCTGCTATTTACACACAACGACCACTAGTTGGCCGCTTGTAAATTAGCCTGCTTCCTTCACAAAATAGCTTTATATTAGCTTATCCTGATGTGAATTTGAAAATGTAAGGATACTGGGTGGTAGAACGCACATATCTAGGAAAAGTCATGAAAGGAGGGTCCTGAAATTTGATCGAGTGCAAAGATATATATTTTTTTCTTTACTCACAGGCATGACCCCTCATGAATGAATGAATGAATGAATGAATGGTCTTTATTGTCATTGATATAGTACAGGTACCAAACAACGACATTTGGGAGGGGGGGCTCCCCTGGTGCTAGGAAAAAAAAAACTAAAAACAAGAAGGGAAAAGAGCTGGTTTACATAAATAAAGGCTATGTACACTATCCACTATACTATGCTATACAAATAAAACACTGTGCTGTACTCTATGCTATGCTATACCTATTCTAACATGTCCTATCTCTGAACCTTATGTACCCGAGGGTTGTCATATTGCACATAGTGTTATTGCACATTCATTTAAAGTGTCGCAGTTTGCAGGTTTGAAATGTTCACAGTTGTGTTTCAGTGTTGCACTTGATTTCAATCTAGTAGCTGCCATCAATTGTCTAGATTGTCCAGGGCCTAGAACCTAGGTCTTTGCTGTGTTCAGGGCCTGAATGGCCCTGGGGTAGAAGCTGAGCTTCAGTCTGTTTGTCCTTGCGAACATGGTCCTGAACCGCCTGTCCGAGGGCAGCCGAGCAAAGTGTTCGTACCCAGGGTGGGATGGGTCTCTGGAGATCTTGGAGGCCTTCCTGAGGCAGCGTGTGTTGTACAGCTCTTCCAGAGAGGGGAGGGGGGCGCCGGTGATCTTCTGGGCCGATCTCACGACTCTCTGTAGCGCATTCCTCTCTGCGGCTGTGCAGCTGGAGAACCACACGCAGATGCAGTAGGTGAGGATGCTCTCCACTGCGCAGCGGTAGAAGGTCACAAGCATCTCCTGTCCGATGTGGTCTTTCCTGAGGACTCTCAGGAAGTAGAGCCGCTGTTGTGCCTTCTTGATGATGGCTGCTGTGTTGATCTTCCAGGACAGGTCATCCTGTATGTGCACCCCCAGGAATCGGAGGGTTGAGACTCTCTCCACGCTCCCTCCATCGACGAGCAGGGTCGTCATGGCTGTTCTAGTGTTAACAGGCGCCTTTATCCAAAAGCGACTCACAACAACAAGTACATTTGTGAATCATCAAATAAGTGAATCATCTATATAATCAGTCATTGCAAGAAAAAGTAATCTATGCTCGGGCCAGGGGCCATTGTGAGTCACAATGCTAGTAGAAGGAAGAATTACTTTATTTTTTTTAATCTTTACAGTAGAGAAACTCTACAGGGGGGGGGGGGGGGTAGTGGGGATGAAGAGGTCTTTAGGAGGGACAGTTAAGATGTAGCCTGAAGGGTTGGAGGTCTTCAATCTACGGCGGAGAAGATAGGTAGTGACTGCAGTCCTGACAGCAGAAGCGTGTTTTAAATTGCAGAGACCGAAGAGTGATCCAAATGTGTTTTGAGTTACTGAACACACATGGGGTAGCAGGTTCCATGTCTTTAGGGTAATTAGGGTCTTCAGGGTGATTTTTTCATTCCGTATTCGCTGTAGCGTAGCGTGCTAGCGTTGGCGGTTCACTACACGGTCATGTGACCCGGAGCTTTGATTTGTAGTTGCCGTCTATTCATGTTTCGTAGCTGGTGTCCCAAAAAAACGAACCCACTCACCCACACACACCCGCCCACTCATCCCTCCCTCCCTCCCTCCCTCCCTCCCTCTCGCTCGCTCTCTCTCTCTCTCTCTCTTCTGGAGGATTACCAGAGAGAGCTCACGCATCAGCACACACACACACACACACACACACACACACACACACACACACACACCGACCACGCTGTTGAGGGGAAGCAACAGGCCTGTGATAACAACATATGTCCTCGTGTAGGAATGCATGACAGAGGGGTGTGTGTGTGTGTGTGTGTGTGTGTGTGCGTGCACGTCCGTGCGTGTCCGTGCGTGTGCGTGCGTGCGTGTGCGCGTGTGTGTGTGCGCGTGCTGTGACTACATGAAGAGGGTAGAGGACTATGGGAGACAGCGTTCGGTGTGTTTCAGTCAGATTAACCTCCCCACCTACCCCCCCCCCCCCCCCTCTATCCCACCTCCCCACCTACCCCCCCCCCCCCCCCCCCCTCTATCCCACCTCCCCACCTACCCCCCCCCCCCCCCAGGCTGTTGTGCACCGTAGCGTAGAAGCTTAGAATAACAACGAGTCTAACCTGACCTTAGTGGGAGTGAATTTCCAGAGTTAAGTATTTGTTTTTATTTGATTTCAGCGAATTACACAGCTGCCAGGCATAGAGCCCCCCACCCCGGATCAGAAACATGTGGTGTGCAAGCAGGGTGGTGGTGGCGGCTGGGGTGTGTGTGTGTGTACGTGTGTGTGTGTGTGTGTGTGTACGTGTGTACGTGTATATGTGTGTGTGTGTATGTGTGTGTGTGTGTGTGGGGGGGTGGGGGGGGGGGGGGGGGGGTGGGAGTAGTGCTGTGAGGGATGATTGGCATAGGTGTTTATGGGGAGGTGTGTGTGTGTGTGTGTGTGTGTGTGTGTGAGGTCACTCAGATAACACTGTCTGACCGGAGAGAGAGACAACACTACAACATCGGGTTGGCTGTGGCTTAGGAGGTAGAGGCGCCGGCGTCTAATGATCACAAGTTCGGCCGGTTCGATCCCCGGCTGGCCAAGGTGTGGCCGAGGTGTCCTTGGGCAAGACACTGAACCCTCACAAATTGCTCCCAATGAGCGGGGGCCGCCGGCGCCTTGCATGGTAGCTTTAATTGCTGCCATTGGTGTGTGAACTGTGAATGTGTCTGTGTGAACAGGTGAATAATGAGAGGCCGTTGTAAAGCACTTTGGAATGAGGCGCTGTATTTAATTAAGTACAGTCCATTTTACAGCTCATTCCGGTAGCCTCCAGTCCTCCCATAGGAGAGAGGCTCCAGCAGGGTCAGGGGGGCTCAACCCAGATCTGTACAGTGCAGCCCAGGGGCCTCGCCGTGGACACGGAGCCAGGCACGAGGCTCTCCTGCTGGGCCACCGGGGGGAGGGAGGGGGAGAGGAAGACAGGATGGGGCCACGTCAAAAGACTCAAAGGTCCCTGGTGTGGCCGGTTCCTCAAGAATGGAGGAACAGCCTGTCTGCCTGCCTGCCTGTCTGCCTGTCTGCCTGTCTGCCTGCCTGCCTGTCTGCCTGTCTGCCTGCCTGTCTGTCTGTCTGCCTGCCTGCCTGCCTGCCTGTCTGTCTGCCTGTCTGTCTGTCTGTCTGTCTCCCTGCCTGCCTGTCTCCCTGCCTGCCTGTCTTCCTACCTGCCTGCCTGGCTGCCTGCCTGCCTGTCTGCCTGCCTGCCTGCCTGTGTGTCTCAGGTCAGCAGTAAACATATGGTGCTCCAGCAGCTCTGAGATTACAGTAGCTCACCTCACACACCCTCCCTGTCTCCCAGGGTCTGGCCAGGGCCGGCCTGCCCGCAATCGCAGCTCTATTTTTGGGTTAGTTAGCACAGTGCCCACGGATTACTGGCTGTTCTTTCACCCTGGGTCAGTAACACACACACACACACACACGCACACGTACGCACACACACACACACACACACGCACACACACACACACACACACACACACACACACACGCACACACAGCTCCCTGCTGCCACAGGGCTGACATGTCAGGAGAAGCAGTGCTGTGTGATCTCTCAGGTCTGGAATGGAAATAGACCTACAGGACAATGCTGGGTTTTATATAAGCTCCCCGCTTTTATTACATTCTTTGGCTTTGGTTCCTCAACATTGGCATTGCAGCATTCAGATCAGACTCAATCCCAATAATAAGTCAAATAAATAAGTCAAGTAATAAGTAAGTAATCCTACAGTAATAAAGTAATGGTTTTGCAGTGGCTTCAATAGTGCAAAAATGCTTCTGCAAAGTACTATGATGAATGAATGAAATGCAATATAATACAGTACGGTAGTTAAGTAGTCCAACCGTATACAAGTAAGTAAGTAGTGTGCAAGTAGTTATAATAATGTCATATGTTTTACATATGTTTGTAGTGGTGTGCGGGGGGGTTGGTTTAAGCCCACTGATTGATTGACCAGTGTGAAAGGCAAGAACGAACACAGCACCTACTGTACCGTATACCTGGAGCTATGTACCTACTGTACCGTATACCTGGAGCTATGTACCACACAGCACATACTGTACCGTATACCTGGAGCTATGTACCTGGAAGTACCCCTCACACCTGTGGCCATTTTTCATCTCTGAAACCATGGAAACCAATTCCCCACTGCCTGGGGAGAATGGATGACCGCTCTTTTTTTATACTCTGAACATCAGTGGGTCTTAAT
>NC_137675.1:26127006-26142006 GCF_963989245.1 Nansenia antarctica | reverse complement strand
GTGTGTGTGTGTGTGTTTGTGTGTGTTTGTGTGTGTGTGTGTGTGTGTGTTTGTGTGCGATTGTGTGTGTGTTTATAACACACTTCCATTAACGTGGGTGAGTGTGGGTGGGTGTTTGTGTGTGTGTGTGTGTGTGTGTGTGTGTGTGTGTAGGTGTGTGGGTGTGTGTGTGTGTGGGGGTGTTTTTGTGTGTGTGTGTGTGTGTGTGTGTGTGTGTGTGTGTGTGTGTGGGGGTGTTTGTGTGTGTGTGTGTGTTTCTGTTTGTGTGGGTGTGTGGCTGTGTGCGATTGTGTGTGTGTTTATAAGCACGAGGTGCTGTGGTGCGTTGAGCAGGAGAAAAGGAGAGGTATAAATAGTATCAGAAATGCAGGTCAGAAACGCTAAAAGAGAAATGGAGTTTTAACTCGCGTGTCTATTCCCGGCTGTTTGCCACGGTGAGTTTTAGGAGATTTGTTTTTCCCAGCGACGTACGCGGAGCAGTCTGTTACATCATCCATCCTGATGAGTCGAAGGCAACTGAAATCCCTAAAGATCCTCTGAACAACACAAAAAAAGTACTCTAAAAAAGATATCCTTTTTGTAAAGCGAGGTTTTTTTTTCAGTATGCCACAAACAAACTCCCACACCTCAGGAGCTAAACAACCCCTCAAAAAAACTAAACGAAGAACCAAACGGAACGGAAATTGAACTTGAAATAGCCCACTGTTGCTGTTTAGCTCCGGTTCCCGAGCGAGCGGATGAAAAAAAAACGTTTCAATCTTCAGCGCCTCACACAGAGCCTAGAAAGTTCTCCGTTACCGAACAGGGTACGGCTGCTGAAGTGAAGCTCAGAGGCACATCTGAGGAAGTCAAACAGCTCCCCGTCCTGATTACATTTCACTCGGTTGACTTTTCGGGTTTTTTTCATCGTGAACTGGACAGTTTTTTTTGCTTTCTCTGAAAGCTACCCGATTATAGGATTTCTATACATTTACTTTACAGTACCAGTCAAAAGTTTGGACACACTTCCCCACTCAATTGAATGGGGAAAGTGTTTCCAATCTTTTGACTGGTGGTACTGTATGTTGTGTGATATTATTTTTCGTCCCCCATAAGTCGATTGCGTTCTACTGGGCTCCACTTCTGGTCTGTGGGTAACAGGGGTGGTGAATGTGTGGAAAATAATAACCACATCAATCATAATCCAGGGCTCCTACAAGTTTCAACAAGTCAAATTTAAGACCTTTTTAGACCTTTTTGAATAGAATTTTTGACCTATTCGCGACACCATATGATAGCTTTTTGTCATTTCACTGCCATACAGACAAAAAAGCAAGCGAATTGGGCGAATATTTTTGGTTCCAGCTTGATTCATTTCAGCGTAAATAGATGTGGTCGGACTGATTTCGTTGCAGGATCTCATTTTTAAGGGTGAGGGTTAGGGGCACCTAATTTTTAGACCAAATAACTTAAATTTGAGACCTTTTTAGGCCTTATGAATTGGATTGCTGGACTTTAGACTTCAAGGCTTTTTAAGACCAGCATGGGAACCCTGATAATTGCATCCACAGGTTGGATATTATATACGCCATTTAGCTGACTCTTTTATCCGAAGTGACTTACACTGCAGTGAGTGCATACATTTTTCAGTATACATGGTCCCAGCAGGAATTGAACCCACAACCTAAGCGTTGACCTCTACAATCTATGACCCTTTGAGTTTTTTTGTTTTTTTATTGTTGCTTACTTTGACTTTGTTGACTTCGAAGCCTTGGTCTCATTCACTCCTGAAGTGGGGATCGAACCAACAATCAGAAGGTCGCTGGTTCCATCCCCACCTCAGGAGGGAACCGGATGAGAGCTGGTGACTGGAGGGTTACTGGCGTCATATCTAAGGTGTCCTACCACCACTGCCGTTGTGCCCTTGAGCAAGGCACTCAACCCCTAACTGCTCCAGGGGCTCCTGTCGGGGGCTGGCCCTGTAGACTAGAGCCCAGAGCTCTGCTCTCCCAAGGAGTGTGCTGTGGTGCTGTGTGTGTGTGTGTGTGTGTGTGTGTGTGTGTGTGTGTGTGTGTGTGTGTGTGTGTGTGTGTGTGTGTGTGTGTGCTGTCTCGGGGGGGGTGCAAAAAGAGAACTTCCCCTCGAGGATCAATAAAGTATACATTATTATTCAGGGGTGCAAACTTGTCACCTTTCGGCGAAATTCACAGTTCTTACCTCAAAGTAGGTCACCGTGAATCGTGTAGATCTGCCCCAAAATATTTGGGGGGTGGGAGGGGTTCTACGTTCTACGAGGTCTCCGACAGGGTCGACATCTACTCTTTGTTTCTTTGTTGTCAGGCCGAAAAATTGTTGTCACCTTTTTCGGCCATCACCAGTTTGCTTCCCTGATTCTCATGATTATGATTCTTATGATTATTAGTACCGTATTTTCCGGAGTATAAGTCGCACCACTAAGAAATGCGTCATGAAGAAAAAAACACATCGCACTGGACTATAAGTCGCATTTATTTAGAAATGTATTTCCCAAAATCCAAGACCAAGAACAGACATTTAATCTGGAAAAGCAAGTTATTCAACTACACAATAGCACACAGAACAACAGGCTGAATAGGCTAAATTAACATAACAAGCCACATTAACAGTTATTCAGCTACACAATAGCATAAAGAACATACCTGGGAGGCTGAATAGGCGAAATTAACATAACAAACCAGCTATACCGCAGACACATGGATGGAGTAGGCCCATTGTTCCAATGTTTTCAGTGTCTCCTTCAGTCTTGCCCCAGGAGGGTATGTTGGCTGATTGGAGGACTAACAACGTGACGTTTTTAGAAAGTCATTCATAAACTCAAGAAAGGCTTTGATGTAAAATATATCATGTTATGCTCTTTGATTACATGAAAAGGAGATTGCTAAACCAATTACCCCAAAAAGCCTTGTACAATTTGGCCCTTTCTTGTCCGGCAACAAAAACGAGAGAGAGAGAGAGAGAGAGAGAGAGAGAGAGAGAGAGAGAGAGAGAGAGAGAGAGAGAGAGAGAGAGAGAGAGAGAAGAGAGAGAGAGAGAGAGAGAGAGAGAGAGAGAGAGAGAGAGAGAGAAGAGAGAGAGAGAGAGAGAGAGAGAGAGAGAGAGAGAGAGAGAGAGAGAGAGAGAGAGAGAGAGAGAGAGAGAGAGAGAGAGAGAAGAGAGAGAGAGAGAGAGAGAGAGAGAGAGAGAGAGAGAGAGAGAGAGAGAGAGAGAGAGAGAGAGAGAGAGAGAGAGAGAGAGAGAGAGAAGGGGAGGGAGGGAGAGAGAAGGAGAGGGAGGGAGAGAGAAGGAGAGGGAGGGAGAGAGAAGGAGAGGGAGAGGGAGGGAGAGAGAAGGAGAGGGAGGGAGAGAGAAGGAGAGGGAGAGGGAGGGAGAGAGAAGGAGAGGGAGAGAAGGAGAGGGAGAGAAGGAGAGGGAGAGAGAAGGAGAGGGAGAGGGAGAGAGAAGGAGAGGGAGAGGGAGGGAGAGAGAAGGAGAGGGAGAGAGAGAGAGAGGCAGACAGAAGGAGAGAGAGAGAGAGAGAGGCAGAGACAGAAGGAGAGAGAGAGAGAGGCAGACAGAAGGAGAGAGAGAGAGAGGCAGACAGAAGGAGAGAAAAGAGAGAGGCAGAGACAGAAGGAGAGAGAGAGACCACCCTACTCCATCAGGTGTGTTTAGTTACCAGACAGGTAACACACAACACACAACACACCATGCACCAGTCTCCTCTATCCACCCCTCAGGCCTAACATGTGAGACAGAACACCAGAGGCCTGTGCGTGTGTGCCTGCCTGCGTGCGTGTGTGCATGTACGTGCGCAAGCGCGCATTTGTGTGTGCACACGTGTGTCCCTCTGAGCACTCGGCTTGAAATCAACACTGAAATCAGTCGCCACCTCTAGCAGGGATCGACAGCTTTCACCAGTGAAATACAGGATATCATATCACACCAGGGGGGGGGGGGTATATTTCCCACAATTCACCCATTCACACACACATTCACACACCAGTGGCGGCAAGCTACCATGCAAGGTGCCGTCATCGTTCATTGGGAGCAATTTTGGGGGTTTGGTGTGCGATTGTCTTGCCCAAGGACACATCGACACGTGGGCCACCCGGGGATCGAAACCGCCAACCCTTGCGATCATTAGACGCCGGCTCTACCTCCGGAGCCACTGACACACAGTTATATACAGGGTTTCCATGAGTCCTTGAAATCCATGAAAGTTTGTGAATTTGAGAAAAAAAATCAAGGTCTTAAAAGTTTTTGAGAATAGACATGGGTCATTGAAAGTGCTTGAATTCCTCTCTCTCTCTCTCTCTCTCTCTCTCTCTCTCTCTCTCTCTCTCTCTCTTTCTCTTTCTCTCTTTTTCCTATTATATAAATTCTCATCTGAATCTGATCTGTCTCAAACTATGCCATGTTGGGTCCTTGAATTTGAAGGAATTGAGTCTTGAAAGCCCTTGAAAGGTGCTTGAATTATTTGATGTTTCAGGAGGTGTGGGAACCCTGTCAAACCATGGGGGGTTGGTTATATGATATTTCCAGTCAGTGGGTTTGTATTCCAAACCAGTCAGTCCTGTCCCCCGTTGTTGTTTCTACCAACATCATTCCGAGACGTCGTCATCGGAAAAAGGGTTCATTTCGCTCCAGAGCGAACCGGTCTTTGAAGCGTCATTTTCCCCATCACAGAGCCACACACAGCGTGAGTGATGGATTATTCACATAAACAGCCTTCGGTTCTTTCCTCCAGACATCCCTGTGTGCCGCCGTCGAGGATGACATGACATTTCAGATCTGTCTGTCGTTAGAATCTGTCTGTCGTTAGAATCTGTCTGTCGTTAGAATCTGTCAGTCATTAGAATCAGTCAGTCATTAGAATCCGTCAGTCATTGTTGGCTTTGTTTGTTTGTACCCCTGAAGTGTGAAAACAGAGGGATGAGAAAACACAGGGAATCACCTTGTTACCAGAGAGTCTTGTTACCAGAGAGTCTTGTTACCAGAGAGTGTTGTTACCAGAGATACTTGTTACCAGAGAGACTTGTTACCACAGAGTCTTGTTACCAGAGAGTCTTGTTACCAGAGAGACTTGTTACCAGAGAGACGTGTTACCAGAGAGACTTGTTACCAGAGAGACTTGTTACCAGAGTCTTGTTACCAGAGAGACTTGTTACCAGAGAGTGTTGTTACCAGAGAGTGTTGTTACCAGAGAGTGTTGTTACCAGAGAGTGTTGTTACCAGAGAGACGTGTTACCAGAGAGACTTGTTACCAGAGAGTCTTGTTACCAGAGAGTCTTGTTACCAGAGAGACGTGTTACCAGAGAGACTTGTTACCAGAGAGTCTTGTTACCAGAGAGTCTTGTTACCAGAGAGACTTGTTACCAGAGAGACTTGTTACCAGAGAGTCTTGTTACCAGAGAGTCTTGTTACCAGAGAGTCTTGTTACCAGAGAGTCTTGTTACCAGAGAGTCTTGTTACCAGAGAGACTTGTTACCAGAGTCTTGTTACCAGAGAGAATTGTTACCAGAGAGTCTTGTTACCAGAGAGTCTTGTTACCAGAGAGTGTTGTTACCAGAGAGTGTTGTTACCAGGGAGTCTTGTTACCAGAGAGTCTTGTTACCAGAGAGTGTTGTTACCAGAGAGTCTTGTTAACTACCTACCTAACTAGCACTCTCCCTATGCCCACTTTCATCCGCCTGCCTCCGCCAAGCCCAGCGACAGCGCTGAGAGCTGAGAGGGGGGGATGAATGAAAGAGAAGTAGAGATAATGAAAGAGAGAACAGGGGGTGGGGGGGGGAGAAATGTGCAGACGATAACAAGGGGGGAGTGAGATCTCTGAGTGTAAACCTACCGTGTCTCTCTTTGAGGAGTCCCTCTGATCACCTGTGAGTCTATATAAAGGCCCCGGCGTGGGTTGGCTAGTTAGCATGGTTTAGCACCTGTGGTAAGCGTGGCGCTCATACAGCCTTCCTGGCTGGCTCCTGTGGAACTAACACAGACGCTGGTGTGTTCAGTGTTTGCTCTGGAGGTTTATGGAAATGTTAATATCACACACCGCATGCATGCACGCACGCACGCACACACACACACACACACACACACACATACACACAAACGCATGTCTGCCTCTCTCTCTCTCTCTCTCTCTCCAGTGCTTGTGGGTTAAGTATATACTCCAGTTCATGTTGATTATTGGTTTATCATACACACACACAAACACACACACACACACACTCACACAGAGACACACACACACCCACACACACAGAGACACACCCACACCCACACAAACACAGACACATACACACACACACGCACATACACACAAACAAACACTCTAGTCTCCCTCCCTCCCTCCCTCCCTCCCTCCCCTGCTGGTGTGTTTAGCCCTAGCTCCAGAGGTTAATGTGTCCTGTTGGTTTGTTTCCAGGGCACCAGCGGAGGGGGAGAAGGAGAGGAGGAGAGCCCCGTCTCGGCCCCAGCGAGCCTCCACCAGCCTGGGGCGCGGCACAGCTTCGTACAGGAACACTTCCAGGCACAGTACAGGTGAGACAGAGAGTCACAGAGAGTCACAGAGTGTCACTGTACAGGTAAGACATAGAGTCACAGTCCAGGTGAGACAGAGAGTCACAGAGAGTCACAGTCCAGGTGAGACAGAGAGTCACAGTCCAGGTGAGACAGAGAGTCACAGAGAGTCACAGTACAGGTGAGACAGACAGTCACAGAGAGTCACAGTACAGGTGAGACAGACAGTCACAGAGAGTCACAGTCCAGGTGAGACAGAGAGTCACAGTCCAGGTGAGACAGAGAGTCACAGTGTCACAGTCCAGGTGAGACAGAGTCACAGAGTGTCACAGTCCAGGTGAGACAGAGAGTCACAGAGAGTCACAGTATAGGTGAGACAGACAGTCACAGAGAGTCACAGTCCAGGTGAGACAGAGTCACAGTCCAGGTGAGACAGACAGTCACAGAGTGTCACAGTCCAGGTGAGACAGACAGTCACAGAGTGTCACAGTCCAGGTGAGACATAGGGCTTTCACACCGGCAAAGAACCGTGCCGGTTCGCGTTCGCGTTCGGAAACCTCTGAACCTTGGTGCTGTCTGGCGAACGAGCCCGCGTTCATACCAGTGTAACCTGAACCATCCGCGTTATCAACGCTGGGTGATGAAGGGGCGGGATAAACAAACATTTCACAACTAGATGGCAGCTACTTCACTGGAAATGAAGATAATATCTTCCACTACAGTATCTGAAATAAACAACATTTTCTGTGAAACAAAACAAAAGACACTTTCTACACGCGTTTTTTTACTAATCAGCTGCTCCGTTACTGGAATAGAAATGGCTTAAGAAATTCGCGTTCGCGCATGTCCGCGCGCGTGTGCGTGTGTGTGTTTGCTGAGCATGTGAGGAAGATAGAGAGAATAATGACACTTTTGATATTGTTTTGGATCACTAATGATTAGATTTAGATTAGATTACATTTTGTCTACTTCCTCCTTGCTGGTCTCTGCAGCCTAGAATAGGACACACCCTCTGACGACGTCACGGTTCGCGTTTTTGGTTCACTTGAGAACCACTATTTTTTGGTGCCCGCTGCGAACCAACTTTTCAGGTTCCGAACCAATTGAGCTTCGGTCTGAACGCGCCGGCCGGTTCCAGACTTGGTTTGCGAACGCGAACCGGCACGGTTCTTTGCCGGTGTGAAAGCCCTAACAGAGAGTCACAGTCCAGGTGAGACAGAGAGTCACAGAGAGTCACAGTACAGGTGAGACAGACAGTCACAGAGAGTCACAGTCCAGGTGAGACAGAGAGTCACAGAGTGTCACAGTCCAGGTGAAACAGAGTCACAGTCCAGGTGAGACAGAGAGTCACAGTCCAGGTGAGACAGAGAGTCACAGAGAGTCACAGTACAGGTGAGACAGACAGTCACAGAGAGTCACAGTCCAGGTGAGACAGACAGTCACAGAGTGTCACAGTCCAGGTGAGACAGAGTCACAGTCCAGGTGAGACAGAGAGTCACAGTGTCACAGTCCAGGTGAGACAGAGAGTCACAGAGAGTCACAGTCCAGGTGAGACAGAGTCACAGTCCAGGTGAGACAGAGAGTCACAGAGAGTCACAGTCCAGGTGAGACAGAGAGTCACAGAGAGTCACAGTCCAGGTGAGACAGAGTCACAGTCCAGGTGAGACAGAGAGTCACAGAGAGTCACAGTCCAGGTGAGACAGAGAGTCACAGAGAGTCACAGTCCAAGTGCCAACAACGCTACGGTTGTGGGTTTGATTCCTGCTGGGACCATGTATACTGAAATGTACGCACTCACTGCAATGTAAGTCAGCTAAATGGCATATATTATTATTACATCACAGTATACATCAGTATACTCCCACGTCCTATCATTGTCCCTCTAATGGCAGACCTTGATACTTCCCTCACTCAGGCTCATGTGTTTGGGCTCCCAGAATTCACAAATTCACCCATTCACACTAGGGCTGCACGATTAATCGATTTTAAATCGAAATCGCGATTTGAGATGATGCGATTAGCAAATCGCAAAGCCTGCGATTTGGGATACGTTATACAGCACGTCGGATTCAACGTCAATGAACGCACACACCCAACAACAACACTGCACGTGAAACGCCCCGGTGTGAATCTGTGAAGACGTTTCAATAGCAACATTAATGGTGTGGATTAATCGCTTCAAAAACAGCACTTCTGTTGTAGGGAAGTATTTCGGGTTTAGGACGACAGATGTGCAACAACAGCAGGTGTTGCGCACGACCTGTCGTGGAACAATCGCTCCATCCAGAGGCAACACCGCAAACCTGTATCAGCACTTGAAAAAGTATCACAGGCACTCTATGACGAGTGTACGGTCAGAAACGGAGAGTTAAGTGAAAGTCCCGTAGCCTGGTCTAACGTTAAGCAACCTAGTGTTTTAGAGTCGTTTGCGGCTGTTACGCCGTATGAAAAGGGCTCAGTCACGAAGGGCACCGTGAAATAATCAATTCCATCACGCACTACCTCGCTAAAGACATGTGTCTATTAACACGGAGCAACGAAGGGTTAAAAAAACTCATCCAAACGCTGGATAAAAGATATGCGGTTCCCTCCCGCACGTACTTTAGTCATGTGGCCATCCCAGAAATGTATGCGGAATGTAGGAAGATACTTGAGACGGAGCTGAAAAATGTCGAGTACTATGCAACAACAACAACCGATCTGTCGGGCAGGACGACCGAGCCGTATCTCAGTCTCACCGTGCTTCATACATTACGACTTTGAGTTGAAGAGTTGCCTGCAAACGGTATACTTTCCTGCTTTATCTATTTCAATGTTTACAGAAAGGACCTATTATTCTTTACTGGACATTTTTATTATCACTTTATTTAACTTGATTGCAGTATGTGCAATATTTAGATGCTGCTCCAGAGCCATAATTGAATAACCTTGTTTGTAGAAAGGTCCTATTTTATTTTCATATTGGAATTGTTAAAACATTTGGACACTTGTTGAGGGAAACAAAATCACAGCTGTTTAAAAAAACCATAAAATAAATATGTTGTTCCAATTCATATCTTTTAAGTTCTCATTCTTACATTAGAATTAGAGCAGTTAACAGTTTGATGGTATCATGTGGTAATGCTCTCTGAAATTAGCCCATGATAGAAGGTGATAGACAGATTCATCCAATGCCAAGTATTTTTGAAAGTACCTGCCCTTTTCCAAACAGCTTCCAATGGAGCTCTCCTAGATGGTTGGGTGAAACAAACCATCTGAGTCAGGTTAGTAATGCTCCATCACATTTAAATCTATTACACAGTGAATCTTAAACTGAAGCTTGACTTTAAAGCAACCCAACGTAAGTTTCATGTAGTTCTTTCACTCGTAACTCGGGCTGTGGGGGTGCTAGAGACGGGAGCCAATTTGTGCTCCTAAGTCCCCTGAAGACGTACAAACAAACTGCACGTTGATACGACCTTCCTAGCTGGAGATATGGCCGCACTTTACAAAAACCTCTTTAAATTAATCGCAAATTAAATCGCAATCGCAATATCTGTCAGAATAATCACAATTAGATTTTTTCCCCAAATCGTGCAGCCCTAATTCACACACACATTCACACACCAATGGCGGCAAGCTACCATGCAAAGTGACGGCCCTGCTCATTGGGAGCAATTTTTGGGGTTTCGGTGTCTTGAACCAAGGACACCTCGACATGTGGCCAGCCGGGGATTGAAAGCGCCAACCTTGCGATCATTAGACGCCGGCTCTACCTCCTGAGCCACAGACACAGCCTCTGACAGACAGTTATAGACAGGGTTCCCACGGGTCCTTGAAATCCTTTATGAAAGTTTGTGAATTTGAGAAAGATAAAAAAGTTTTTGAAAATAGACATGGGTCATTGAAAGTGCTAAAATGTTTATATATATTCAAAAATGTTTTACTTAGCTCGTCAACTAGTAAATAAGTCTCTGTATTGCTTAACTTTGCACATATTTCACAATATATTGTTTTGCTGTGCTGTGGTAGAGAAGGCAAGAGACCATCTAGTGTTCACACATTCAAGCCTCTCTTTTTAATTGTTGTCTGTGAGTGGATAGTTCCTATTATATCAATTCTCATCTAGATCTGTCTCAAACTATGCCGTGTTGGGTCCTTGAATTTGAGGGAATTGAGTCTTGAAAGTCCTTGAAAGGTGCTTGAATTTGATGTTTCAGAAGGTGTGGGAACCCTGTAGATACCACATTGGGTATTCAGCTCAGGTGAGGAAGCACTTTGCTCTCCTGTGGATAAGAGTCTCTAGAAGCAGAACTTCCTGCAGAAGTAGGTCATTTGAGGTATGTGAACACTTTGAGGATCTATCTGTGTCTGTATCAGGGCTCGGCTCTCCTTTCACAGTGGAAAGAGACACAGCGTGTTGGTAATCTGGTAGGAATATCTACCACGGCCCTCTCACCAGGTTTACTCCTGTATTCTCCTTTACTTTCTAATAATAATAATAATAATAATACACTCAATTTGTATATTTGTAATATAGGAGGCAGTCTCATAACGAACCAAACATATTTTTAGACTTGACCGGAGTGTTTCTTTTTTTATATATATATACACTACCGTTCAAAAGTCTGGGGTCACCCAGACAATTTCGTGTTTTCCATGAAAACTCACACTTTTATTTATCAAATGAGTTGCAAAATGAATAGAAAGTAGAGTCAAGACATTGACATGGTTAGAGATAATGATTTTTATTTGAAATAATATTTTTTTCCTTCAAACTTTGCTTTCGTCAAAGAATGCTCCCTTTGCAGCAATTACAGCATAATGGTTAGAGCCTGTTTGTGCTGTTCTCTGAAGGGAGTAGTTAGGGCTGGGTTCAAAAAATAGATTTCCCGATTCTGAATCGATCTTCATTGAATGAGCAATTATCGATTCATAAATCCCGAGATCGATCTTTCATTTATTTTTATTTTTTTGCTTGCAGCTTCAACCCGCAACGAGATCTCGTGGCCAGATCTCGCGCTACAAGAATTTATCATATCTCGCGCAACGACCAGGCTTAAAGGCAGATGTCTGGGTGCATTTTGGATGTAAAAATGATGACGATAGAGATGAGCAGGACAAAAGCAAAGCCATATGCAAGCTGTGCGCAGTGGAGGTTAAATTGAGTGGAAACACCACAAATCTACGGAACCACTTATTGAGGCATCACCCTGACGTGAAACATGGAAAAGCGGATCCGAAACAAGCCTCGCTGATAAAGACGTTTGGTTGCAAATTACAATCAAATTCTCCGCGTGCCCAACAAATTACTACAGCGTCGTCAGTGTCGTCAGTGTACTAGAACCACGCTACGTGTTACCGACACACAAACAGTTGAGTGAAGTGATAGTCCCAGACATGTCCGCGCAGGTGAAACGTGACATCGCAACTTCACTCCAGCCAGCAGAGAGAGTTGCCATAACGTGTGACAGCTGGACATCCAGAGCAATGGACTCGTACCTGACAATCACTTGCCACTTTATCAGCGAGGCTTGTTTCGGATCCTCTTTTCCATGTTTCACGTCAGGGTGATGCCTCAATAAGTGGTTCCGTAGATTTGTGGTGTTTCCACTAACTTATTGTTACTGTATACTACAGTATTTTAATAATCATTGATTTTCCAATTATGTTTATTCCTGAATAAAATCTTCCAATCTCCAAAAAGTGAGAAATCAGTAATGAAGGGCTTTAGTTTCATGGACATTATGGTTTACAATGTGTTTTTTTGTTCCCCAAAATACCCTCATCTATTGCACTATTTTCGTTTGAGTTTTGCACATTTTTATTTTGTATATATATACTGTATATATATTATGCAAATAAGCTATTTGAGACAGTCCTGACTGATGGATATGTGATGTCTTGTTTACCGATAGGCTATGTTTGTAGCCCATTTATTTACACTGGCTGCAGTAAAGCACGTTAAAAAGCACTTTTTGTAGTGTCTGATTTAGCAAAATGTTGGTCAATGATGTTCATTTATGTTCCAATAAGAAGTACATTCATGTAACCCAGCCCTAGGAGTAGTACACACCGTTGTTGGAAATGTTCAGTTTCTTGGCAATTTCTCACATGAAATAGCCTTAATTTCTAAGAACAAGAATAGACTGTCGAGTTTCATATGAACGTTCTCTTTTTCTGGCCATTTTGAGAGTATAATCGAACCCACAAATGTGATGCTCCAGATACTCAACTATCTCAAAGGAAGGCCATTTGTATAGCTTTTCTAACCAGCAAAATCGTTTTCAGCTGTGCTAACGTAATTACTCAAGGGTTTTCTAATCATCCATTAGCTTTTTAACACGATTAGCAAACATAATGTACCATTAGAACACTGGAGTGACGGTTGCTGGAAATGGGCCTCTATACACCTATGTAGATATTCCATTAAAAAACAGATGTTTGCAGCTAGAATAGTCATTTTCCACATTAACAAGGTATAGAGTGTATTTCTGATTAATTTAATGTTATCTTCATTGAAAAAAACAGTGCTTTTCTTTAAAAAAACAAGGACATTTCTAAGTGACCCCAAACTTTTGAACGGTAGTGTATACGTGAGCGATGCAATCTTCTGCTAAGTCCAAACGCTTTAGCGCTATCGATAATCGATGTCCGGCGCCCACCGCAGTCTCCCAGAGTCCTGTGGGAAACACAGGGGGGAGGACCGTCACAGGACACACACATCATCATAGCTCCCTGTACATTGAATCTATTCATGTTCTCTCTGCTAATCTGATTTGAGATCAGTCGCCGATCCTTGTTTGTGTTAATGGGCCGCAGGGGTGTTAAAGTGTGTTAAAGCAACCCCAGAGCAGACCACACTGATCCTGATACCACAGGGATTGAAGAGCTGTTAATCCCTTCGATTAGACTGCCCCCCCCCCCCCCCCCCCCCATCCGCATGGCGTGACGATTTATGAGAAGCGCGCTGCTGCACCCCCCTCAGGTACAATGGACATCACCATCAGTCACCCCGCCCGGAGTCTGACTGTTCCATTACTGTTAACTATCGTCATGGAAACACCTCTGGCCTGTTGTCCTGACCCCCTCACACACCTCGTTACCACCAGATTAGAGTCAATCAATAGAGGTCATCTCCTCTGTGTGTGTGTGTGTGTGTGTGTGTGTGTGTGTGTGCCTCTCTGTGTGTGTGTGTGTGTGTGTGTGTGTGTGTGTGTGTGTGTGTCTTCCTTCCTCCCTCCTACTTCGTTTTTGACTGTGTGTGTATGTGTATGTGTATGTGTGTGTGTGTGTGTGTGTGTGTGTGTGTGTGTCAGGGTTTCCGTTAGAAAAGAT
Organism: Nansenia antarctica; assembly: GCF_963989245.1. Taxonomy (NCBI): domain Eukaryota; kingdom Metazoa; phylum Chordata; class Actinopteri; order Argentiniformes; family Microstomatidae; genus Nansenia; species Nansenia antarctica. The sequence goes on along the minus strand of NC_137675.1, from coordinate 26,128,173 downwards.
TGGCGCCGGTCAACGTGTCCGGGAAGATTTCAATTTACCGGACAAACGTGAGATATTCCGGTCATCATATTAAAATATAATATAGCTGTTTGTCGCGGTGATTACTGTTGTGTAGCCTATACTGTATATGCCATTTAATGTCTATTTCTCATCCGATACGATTAGATGCGAGCTATATAATAAATATAATAATATAGGTTTTCATGATTCGCATGCGCGCTATGCCATTATGTCCAGCGCTGAACGCGCGCCACACTGGGAACTGAACAGACTGCATCGATCAATGAACGGACTCCACATTACGTTAACTGAAGTCTGTTAAATTGTTTGGGATTAATGTGAGTTTTCTATTTTCTCTTTCCAGTTTTACCCTTTTTTATCAATAAAACAACGTCATTTCTATAACCAGGTCTCGCTGGTTGGGAAGGCATTTAGTTTAGCTGCCTGTCAAATCATACTTAATCGGACTCGGGAGTATGACAATGAGGAGAACATAACTGTTTATTGAGAAACAATTGATAGGCAGGCTGGGATACGTATATAAAGAAATACCACAATGTCTAGATTTATAACATTTTATTGAAAAGTGCAACATTCTCATATTCGTTGCTCCTCTCGTGAATCCGTTATTCCTCCCCGATTTTTTGCACAGTGAGCAGAACATTTTTCCTTCCCCATCTAAACGCGAGGCAGGCTATTACCGCTGTTTCGCGGAGTCATCATCATGCCGGCGTCAAATCATATAATAATAAAATAAATATATAGCCTGTAGTATATTGCTATGTTTAGCATAGATCTGGGATTGATTGCTATTGCCTCCGTAGCATTACATCTTGACAATGTTATCATCGATCGACTAGTGTGGTCTAGTTGTCGTTGGGATGCTGAATAAAGACGCTTGTTGAACGTTGCTCCAGAGACCAGAGTATTATTAATATAAAGTGTATCTTGTAAGTTAGAGAACAACAAGACACAACATAGCCTATATATTCGTCTTTTTTAATATAGAAGGAATCAGAATGTGACAATTAAACTTTAGCGAATTGTATTCAAAATGTTTTCACCGGACATTATGACCGAAGAGGTTTAAATATGTCGGACTTCAACATATTTTACCGGACAAAGACCGGTAATTACCGGTTAACGGAAACCCTGGTGTGTGTGTGT
>NC_137675.1:26117006-26124506 GCF_963989245.1 Nansenia antarctica | reverse complement strand
GTGGGTGTGTGTGTGTGTGTGTGTGTGTGTGTGTGTGTGTGTGTGGGCGGGCGGGCGTGGGTGGGTGTGTGTGTGAGTGGGATGGTTGGCTAGTACTTTTTAACTGTCTAGTCATTGTTTTCTAGGTTGTTTTCAAGCACCAACGAACCATGTTACTGTTCTCTGTGCTGGTACCCTGCCAGTGACTAACCTACTTTACATCTGTGAAGAATAGTTCATAGTCCTGTGTTCTTGTCACTGGAGGCTGGGGTGGAGGTAGAAATCGGAGGACGGGCTCATTGGAATGCATGGAACGCAATTCCGTTCCATTCCATGGATTCCATTCCATGCATTACAAGAGCGGAATGAGGGATGGTATCACACACACGTGCGTCTCATTCCATTCCATGCATTACAACGAGGCCCATGCATTCTCGCATTTCCACCAATAGCAGCCTCTGTACACTGTGTTCTGTCTGTACACACACAGGCGGACATGAAAGTACTTTTTTATGAAAGCAACACTCGGTAATTGTGTTTACAACGAGTAAATTACAAGTCATTCATTCTTCTCCGAGCTCCGTGTCATCTTTCACTCAACGCTCTCTCCTAATTGGCTTTCATCTACATTCCGACGTTCCGGACGTTCCGAAGGCAGGTGGATTGGGTCTCTTGATGTTCCTCTCAGATGATTGGACGGCTGAGCCTTTCTTCTCTCAGATGATTGGACGCCTGGTCCTTTCTTCTCTCAGATGATTGGACGCCTGGTCCTTTCTTCTCTCAGATGATTGGACGGCTGAGCCTTTCTTCTGTATTCCTTCTGTGATCACTCCAGGAGTGTCGTTGCCATGGCGCTCACTAGTATGGGATGAACAAAAGAACGATCACTCTCAGTTCTCTCTCTGTCTTTCTGTCTTTCTGTCTCTCTGTCTCTCTGTCTCTCTGTCTCTCTCTGTTGCTGTCTCTCACTCTCACTTTATCACGATCTCTGTCTCTCACTCTGTCTCTATCGGTCTCTCTGTGTGTCTCTTTCTCCTCTCCCCCCCCCCCCCTCTCTCTCTCTCTCTCTCTCTCTCTCTCTCTCTGTGTCTCTCTCTCTGTTGCTGTCTCTCTCTCTCTGTCTCTCTCTCTATCTTTCTCTCTCTCTCTCTCTGTCTCTCTCTATCTTTCTCTCTCTCTCTGTCTTTCTCTGTCTGTCTCTGGGGCCAAATATACTGAAAAATGTATGCACTCACTGCAATGTAAGTCGCTTTGAATAAAAGCGTCAGCTAAATGGCACATATTATTATATTATATGATTATTATACTTTCTCTCTGTTGCTGTCTCCCACTCTCTCTTTATCCCTCTTTCCCTCGTTCTTTTTATAACTCTGCGAGGCTCCTTAGGGGCATTCTGTTGTGTTGTCTGATCTGAATAAATGTTTGCGATTAAGAGCACCAGCCTGCCTGACGGTTTGGGCTACGGAGGTCGGAGAGATGTTCAGACAGCCAGTCTGCGGTCTTCAATCATCCTCCGTCGACACCCTCACTCTGTCAGTTGGACTTCGGAGCGTCAGTTTGTTGCGTCTGTTTGTTACGGGGGACTTGAGGACAGTAAACTTTTCAAAGAAACTTATTTTTGGGGGGGGGGATTGAAAATCAACAAATACAATATATACAAATACACATATACAAATATTTTTTCATTTTTTTTTCCCACCCTTCTTGCCCTCCCCTCCTACCACCACTCCCGCCCTAGTCAATCATCTCTCCAATCAGTAATAGCAAGAAAAAGTAATCTATGCTTTAGATTATTATTTATTATTTATTTTATAAAGATTTATTTATTATTATTTACAGTAGAGAAACTCTACAGGGGGGTAGAGGGGACGGAGAGGTTTCAGGAGGGACAGTTAAGGAGTACCCTGACGAGATGGAGGGTCTTCAGTCTACAGTGGAAGATAGGGAGAGACTCTGCAATCCTGACAGCAGTGGGGAGCTCGTTCCACAGACGGGGGGTCCAGGACGGTGAAAAGTCGTGACCGGGTAGCACGGCTGCTGCATCTCTGTAGAGGCTTTGAAGTGTGTGTTAGTGTGTGTTAGTGTGTGTTGGTGTGTGTTGAAGTGTGTGTTGCAGGGTGATGACGTGCAGCGTCTCTTTGATCTCCGTCCTTGGCTGTGTGTGTGAACACACAGGAGGTGCAGACATTGTCAGCGGAATGGCATTCTCTCCCTTACGCCTCCACACACACACGCACATGCGCGCACACACACACACACACACACACACACACACACACACACACACACACACACATGTGCACACACACACACACACACAAACATTCCCTCTCTCTCTCTCTCCCTATCACACACACACACACACACACACACACACACACACACACACACATACACTCACATCCTCTCTTTCTCACACACATAGACACACAAACACATATCCTCTCTCTCACACACACGCACACACACACACACATCCTCTCTCACACACATGCACACACACACACACACACACACACACATCCTCTCTCTCTCTCACACACAGACACACACACACACTCACATCCTCTCTCACACACATGCACACACAGACACACACACAACACCTGGCATCTGACAGTGGCACAAATTACCCTGTTAATGGTCCTGTTTATTTAACCTTGAGCGCCCCACACCGTCAAACACACACATCAGCACAGTCACACTGACCCACTGCTGTCAGAGCTGGGGGCGGGTCATTGTGTGAATGGCCAATTAGAGCACAGGCAAGTGTTCACAGGCAAGTGTCCGTCGAGTGTGTGTGTGTGTGAGAGAGAGAGAGAGAGAGAGAGAGAGAGAGAGAGAGAGAGAGAGAGAGAGAGAGAGAGAGAGAGAGAGAGAGAGTATGTGTGTGTGTGTGTGTGTGTGTGTGTGTGTGAGAGAGAGAGAGGATATGTGTGTGTGTGTGTGTGTGTGTGTGTGTGTGTGTGTGATAGAGAGAAAGGATGTGTGTGTGTGTGTGTGTGTGTGTGAGAGAGGATGTGTGTGTGTGTGTGTGTGAGAGAGGATGTGTGTGTGTGTGTGTCGCGCAAGACAGTCCTTCCCTTTGTTTCCTCTTCTTGTTGTTGTTCTCCTCCTCCAAAACAATGAATCAGGTGATTTATTAGCCGTCAGAGCTAGCCTAGCGGTCGCCGTCAGAGCTAGCGTAGCGGTTGGTGTGGCAGCGTGACAGTGGCTGGCCAGGGATGATGAGGTCAGAGAGTCTGTTGTTGTTTAGAGGGGGTCAGTTCTACCTCTGTACACACAGTGTGTCCTCTGGAAGGGTGGGGGGTGGCGGGGCTGGGGGGGGTGGCTGGGGGTGAGGCGGGGGGGGGAGGGGGGGGGGGGGGGGGGCTGTCAGGGTCTGGAGGACGCCCAGGGAGAGAGGGCCGATTAGAGGTCGGAGCAGAGCAGAGCACACCTCTCAGCGCCCACACACATAAACACACACACACACACACACACACACACACACACACACACACACACACACACACTCACTCTCTCTCACACACACACACACACACACTGAAGGGACACACATGCCACTCTAACCCCCCCCCCCCCCCTATGTTGGAGCTCCATTATTCTTTCAGATTGGGCTCACCATTTAAACATACATCCCCCCTATTTCAGAGTATTGGAAAAAATCATACAATGTCCGACTTTAAGTGTTTAGTGTTTGCTCAACAATCCATCCCTTTGCATAGAATGAACTGCCTGAAGTCTGCGACCCATTGACCCCCCAACAGACATTGGGTAAAAACAAAAAAAAGAAGACTTTAGACTAATTAAAGCCAAGAATCTCTACATTAACCTCATGGTTTCCTATGATTGTATAGAGCTTTCAGATACTTACAGAGGGCGTTGTACTGCACATGCTCCGTGACCCTCTCGGGCCTGACGCTTGACTGACGACACGCTTGTGTTGTGCGCCCGGTGCAGCGTCCCCAGTGCAACCCCGGCCGGGACACAAAGGTTCCACTTGGGCCGCCTCAGGCCCAGGGTAGTTTGGGGGGTAACAGATAGGAACCCCAATCACATAGACTCCCCCAGTGTGTTGCTCCCCCATCACCACAACACCCCCCCCCGTCTCTCCCCCCGATCACATCGTCACACTCCTCTTCCTCCTCAGAGAGAGGCAGAGAGAGAGAGAGAGAGAGGCAGAGAGGCAGAGAGAGAAAGACAGAGAGAGGCAAAAATACAGAGAGAGAGAGAAGCAGAAAAACAGAGAGAGAAAGACAGAGAGGCAGAAAGACAGAGAGGCAGACAGAAAGAGAGACAGAGTGAGAGAGAGAGAGAGACAGTGAGAGAGAGAGAGAGAGAAAGACAGAGAGTGGCAGAGAGAGGCAGAAAGACAGAGAGACAGAGTGAGAGAGAGTCAGAGAGAGAGAGAGAGAGAGAGACAGTGAGAGAGAGAGAGAAAGACAGAGAGAGACAGAAAAACAGAGAGACAGAGGCAGACAGTGAGAGAGAGAGTCAGAGAGAGACAGTGAGAGAGAGAGAGAGAGAGAGAGAGAAAGACAGACAGAGAGAGACAGAAAGACAGAGAGACAGAGGCAGATAGTGAGAGAAAGAGTCAGAGAGAGAGAGAGAGAGGCAGAGAGAGAGAGAGACAGTGAGAGAGAGAGGGAAAGACAGAGAGACAGAGAGACAGAGGCAGACAGTGAGAGAGAGAGAGAGGCAGAGAGAGGTAGACAGACATACAGAGACAGAGAGAAACAGAAAGACAGAGAGACAGAGGCAGACAGTGAGAGAGAGAGAGTCAGAGAGAGAGAGAGAGAGAGAGACAGAGAGAGAGAGAGAGAGAGTCAGAGAGAGGTAGACAGACACACAGAGACAGTGAGAGAGAGAGTCAGAGAGAGAGAGAGAGAAAGACAGAGAGAGACAGAAAGACAGAGAGACAGAGGCAGACAGTGAGAGAGAGAGTCAGAGAGAGAGAGAGGCAGAGAGAGGTAGACAGACACACAGAGACAGAGAGAGAGAGAGAGAGGCAGAGAGAGGTAGACAGACACACAGAGACAGAGAGAAACCCTTCTCTCCCGATGCGTAGCTCTGAGTTAATTTCCCTCGGCGGGGCCTCCTTTGTTAAAGGTCTCTACACGGACCCTCCTGGAGACAGATGAGCAGAGCCCACTCATCTAGCGCCACACACACCACACACACACACACCACACACCACACACACACACACCACACACACACACACACACACACACACACAACACACACACACACACACACACACACACACACACACACACACACACACACACACACACACACACACACACACACACACACACACACACACACACCACACCACACCACACCACTCGATGGCTGACTGACAGGGGAAATTAGCTTTGGCTCCACTCCCCATTACACCCAAAGGAAGAGAGAGAGAGGAGGGGGGGAGGGAGGAAGAGAGGAGGGGGGAGGAGGAGGAAGAGAGGAGGGGGGTGGAGGAGGAAGAGAGGAGGAGGGGGTAGAGGAGGAAGAGAAACCAGTCACTGTGTCTGTTCTTTTCTGTAAGATATTACTACAGGTCTGGTCAACATGGTGGCTTCAGGCAGAGGAGAGGAGAGGGGAAGTGGGGAAGAGGAGAGGAGAGGAGAGGGGATGGGGGGAGAGGAGAGGAGAGGGGGAGTGGGGAAGAGGAGAGGAGAGGAGAGGGGGAGGAGAGGAGAGGAGATGGGGGGAGAGGAGAGGAGATGGGGGGAGAGGAGAGGAGAGGAGAGGGGGAGTGGGGAAGAGGAGAGGAGAGGAGAGGAGAGGGGGAGTTGGGGAGCTTGGGTAGTGAGTTGGACTGGTGATCAGAAGGTCATGAGTTCAAATCCGGGAACACCGCCACTAGTGTGCGACTTGAGTACGGCACTTAGCCCTAAGTTACTCCAGGGAGACTGTCCCTGTAATCTCTAATTGTAAGTCGCTTTGGATCAAAGCGTCTGGCTAAGTGGTGAAAATATTAAACGTAAAGGAGAGGGCACCACTTCAGACTATTGGGACGCAGCCCATGACTGCCACAGGACCCCGCTACCTCCCAGCAGAAGGCTGTCCTTCCACATGCCTGTCTCCACTGGGTCACCAGGGGTCCTTCAGTAATTTCTGCTCAGGCAGAATCCCTCCATCATCAAAACCAACACCCCCCCAACCCCTCCCTCCCTCCCCCTTAATCTCCATGCATTGTTATTTTTTTCTCTGACACGTTGCCTTTCTTTCGACCATGAATTTATGGAAATCGCCAGCGTGATTGAATCTCCAAAAGGCTTTTCACATCTACTGAGTGTTTCTCTGAGACACCGGCGTCAACGTGTGAAAGCTATCTCCCATTTTCACAACATTATTATTTCTTTCATTCGCGAGTGATGAATTGGACTGTGAATGAAAATAGAGTGGAAAATGTTATCTTATTATATTCGGGGAGCGTGGGTGTTACGCAGTGTGATTGCGCGAGCGAGACGAAGAAAAGGAACGATTTGCTCGATTGAACAGGCGACGCATGTCTTTTTAAAGACACCGCACTTATAATAGAATATAACATGCGGCATTTAGCTGCGCATTTATCCAAAGTGACTTACACCGCAGTGAGTGCATACATTTCTCAGTATATATACGGTCCCGGCGGGAATCGAACCAACAACCTAAGCGTTGTTAGTGCCATGCTCTACCAACTGACACTTGTGTGTCCTTATGATGCATCATAACACCCTCTATAACACCCTTTGTCCTACGTCACGCTACACAGCGGCCCTGTGCTAGGATCTAGTCACTACGCACACATACAGTCAGTGTTTGTTTTTTTCTTTTCACAATATGTTTTTACATTTTTGGCATTTAGCAGACGCCTTATTCCAAAGCGACTTACAATCAATACATTTGACTAAGCAAGTGACTCATCAATCCACCAGTCGTAGCAGGAAGAGTAATCTAGCTCAGGCCAGGGGCCAGTCTCTGTGATAAAAGGAACAAAAATAAACAGTTTTTTTTTTTTTTTTTTTTTGAGACACTGGAGAAACAGAAACAGTACAGGGGGGGCAGTAGAAGTCTTGGGGGACATAGTAGAGGGGAAAGCGGGTGTCTCAGGAGACGCAGTGCTGGGGGGAAGTAGATGTCTCAGGAGGAGCAGTTAAGGTGTAACCTGAAGAGATGGGTCTAACAATGTTATTTGTTTTATATGTTTTTTTTTAATGTTTTATTTGGGTTTTATAACACCAAAAAAACATACAATAACAAAGACCACAAAAGATACAGAAACACAGACGCACACACACACATACAACTTGCATCAATATTGGAAATCGAATAACAAAGAAAACAAAACTTTCCTCCACTTTGGATAAAACATCCTCAGGCCAAGCCTATATTCCCAGCCTACATGATTGTGGTTCATGTTTGTGGTTCCCAAAACTGATCTCAAAACAGTCTCTCCTCTCCTTACAATCAGAGTTGTTAATGAGCTCTGCTGTATGCAGGCAGGAGAGGCGCGTGCTTATTGATGCT
>NC_137675.1:26105142-26110142 GCF_963989245.1 Nansenia antarctica | reverse complement strand
TTTGTATCACAGCTGCAACCAGGTATCTACCAAGACAGTACATACAGGATGTAGATCTACAGAGACAGGTCGTCGCAACATTACATGGACCAACACTAGAGAGGTGACATGTCAGAAGCCTGCATCCCTCAGGTTGGAATTTCAGGGAGAGTCTTAAGACCATCAAAATATGCCAACACAGAGCCCCATGTAGAATAAAATGTGCTTGTGGAACCTCTAATTGTGTATTTATTTTTTTCTAATTTAAGATATAGCATTAGGTCTCTCAGCCATGCTGAGACTGTGGGCGGTTTCGGTGATTTCCAATCAAGCAGTATTCTCCTCCGAGCCAATAGGGAAGCAAAAGACATGCTATTCTTTTGGATGTTAATCAGTCGATGGCTGTGGGTGTTTCTGCTGAAGAGTGGTCCAGAGACCAGCTGAGGGAGAAAGATCCGGAAGGAAAGGCCCCCGCTGTGGTCTTCAACACTAACAGCTCCTTACCCAGAGTCCTTTGTGTTTTGCAGCCCCACTTTCTACACGTTAGAGTGCGTAAACGCTTAATGGAATTTGCTGTCAGTACTGCATCTGCAGGCCTGTTTACCTGCCTGGCTCTGGTGTTTAATCTCTGGCTACGGCGCTGTGATTATGTCAACATGCGTGGCTTAGAGAGCCGCAGTAAACAAGTACACAAGCACACAAGCACACAAGTCCAAGTAAACAAGTTAAATTAAGTGAATTAATTCCCCCCGGTGAATGTTTATCATCACAGGCTATCACAACAACAACGCTGTGCTGAGTCACGTCACGTCATGCCATGCCCGCCCGCTCAGAGAGCCCTCAGGGGGGGGGGGGGGGGGGGGGCACGGCTCGGCCCAGGGGGGGAAGTCGGTGAAGAATTCCAGCCCTGTGACCGGACCAGTTCTGTCTGTGAGGTTTTTCTAGAAGGATCCACAGGAGGATGAGCCGCCCAGATCACAATCGCTGAAGCACATTCCACAGCAGGGTTACTTCAGCAACATCCTCTGAGAAACCAGCCCCCTCGTATCTGCGCATCCTTCTAGGGCTTTCTGTGTGTCGTGTTATTACTGGCTGGTTTAGCCTGCGGGTTGACAATGGCCCTCCGTTGCTATGGGGACAGTCAGTAGGCACTGAGTGCAATGACCAGATGCAATACGAAGGTGTTATCAGCCAATACTATCGTCATAATGTTATGGCAGTAATCAATATACTGTATATACAAAGTATACCCAGGAACTGGTCATTATGAGTCCGCACACATCTCTGTCAACTCCAACATCTCCATCACCATCATCACCATCATCATCATCATCACCATCATCTCCATGATTATCATCATCATCATCATCACCATCATCATCATCATCACCATCATCTCCATGATTATCATCATCATCACTACCATCACCATCATCTCCATCACCATCATCATCATCACCATCATCTCCATGATTATCATCATCATCACCATCATCACCATCATCACCACTATCACCATCACCACCACCATCACCATCATCACCATCACCATCATCACCATCATCATCATCATCATCATCACCACTGACATCGTGTCAACATGAGCAACATCTACATCGTTGGGGGGGGGGAGGGGGCATGGTGTGGGGGGGGACTGGTGTGTAGGGGAGGGGGGACGACACCTGGTGTGTGTGTTGGTGAGAGAGAGAGGAGTTGATACACAGTGAGGGAGCGGGGGAACGGGGGGGACAGGGGGACGGAGGGGTGGGGGGACGCAGGTGCAGCCATCCTCGCCCCGTTACTCCGTCTCCCTTCGCTGTGCACCCCATCTGTCATTTACGGGGAGGGGGGGCGCAGGTGTCTTGGTGTCGCTAGGGACGACCACAGCTAGAAACAGGAAGTGTCAGGACCTCTCTCTCTCGCGCTCTCTCTCCTCTGTCGTCTGGGGCGCGGCCTCCACCCCCCCCCACCCCCTCCCCCACTGCCCCCTGGGTATTTATAGCAGGGGTCAGTTGTCTAGGGGCGCCAAACAACTCTCCATCACTCCATATTTGTGATATGTCATTCGGGGGGTGTTGGGGGGGGGCGCGGAAGAGAACAAAATAACGACTCATTTCCGTTGAGGCGCCGAAATGGAGCAGTCACACGTCCCCAGCTGTGGTGTGTACGCCGTGATAGAGGACCTCGTTACCAAACTAAACTAAAACTACAGCTCCTCCATACGAGGGGGCTCTGCCTTCAGGCGGGCAGGCTAACAACAGCGCGTGCCTCTGACGAGGAGCTATATTTAGTGTCCTATAGCCTCAATTGCATAGATGTCTGTCTTAAGTAGAAGCAGTAGCAGGGTTTATCATTTTCGTTGACATTACGGAGGATTGTAAGGGTTGTTTGGTTTGCTTTATGGCTCCCGGCGGCACAGACAGAGTACAGAGTTGTTGTTGTTGTTATTATCATCAATGAGCTTACACCCATATCCTCTCAGTATCCTGTCAGGCGTTATTATCAGAGTTATATGATATCTATCTAGGAGTTCCTGGAGTGAATAACCCCACTGATTTTCTCGCTGACTTCGCGAGAACTTGCAGTACTGAAGCTGGAAAAGTAGGTCTTTGTGATGGCTGTTTGTGTGTGTGTGTGTGTGTGTGTGTGTAGGTGTGTGTGTGTGTGTTTGTGTAGGTGTGTGTGTTTGTGTGTGAGAGAGAGAGAGAGAGAAGTTACAGTGAAGATAAAGGGTTCAGAGCGAGTACCAGTGAAAGGTGGAGAGAGAGACAGAGGGCGGAGAGAGAGAGAGAGAGAGACAGAGAGAGAGAGAGAGACAGAGAGAGAGAGAGACAGAGAGCGGAGAGAAAGAGAGAGAGAGAGACAGAGGGCGGAGAGAGAGAGAGAGAGACAGAGAGCGGAGAGAAAGAGAGAGAGAGACAGAGGGCGGAGAGAGAGAGACAGAGAGCGGAGAGAAAGAGAGCGAGAGAGACAGAGGGCGGAGAGAGAGAGAGAGAGAGAGAGAGAGAGACAGACAGAGACAGACAGACAGAGAGAGAGAGACAGAGGGCGGAGAGAGAGAGAGAGACAGAGGGCAGAGAGAGAGAGAGACAGAGGGTGGAGAGAGAGAGGGAGACAGAGGGCGGAGAGAGAGAGAGAGAGGGTGGAGAGAGAGAGAGAGAGAAAGAGAGAGAGAGAGACAGAGGGTGGAGAGAAAAAGAGAGACAGAGAGAGAGAGAGAGACAGAGGGCGGAGAGAAAAAGAGAGAGACAGAGGGCGGAGAGAGGGATGGAGGAAATGCAACACCGGAGAGGAGGGTCTCTTCAGGGGCCGAGCTGTTTAATTAAAGCTGACACTACCCACCAAGCTCTCTAGCCTCAATTCTCTCTCTCTAACTCTCTCTCACTATATCAGGCTCTCTCCCCCCTCTCTTTCTCTCTCTCTCTCTTTCTCCTTCTCTCTTGTTAGCTCTCTCTCTCTCACTATGTCTCTCTATCTCTCTCCCCCCTCTCTTTCTCCTTCTCTCCTTCCCTCTCGTCATTTCTCTCTTTCTCTTATCTCAGTCTCTCTCTCCCTTTCTCTCTCACTCTCTCTCTCTCTCTCCATCTCTCCTTCCCTCTTGTCACCTCTCTCTCTTATCTCAGTCTCTCTCTCCCTTTCTCTCTCACTCTCTCTCTCTCCATCTCTCCTTCCCTCTCGTCATCTCTCTCTCTCTCATAGTTTTTTGTCCCGGGGGGGGGGAGCGAGGGAACAAGGGAGCAGCAGTGAGAATGAGAGTGTGCCCGAGGCGTCTGCCCTCAGACCCAGCTCAGGGAGGACGCAGGCGGCACCAGAGGGGGCCGCTCGCCATCCTTTCTTCCTTCGTTCCAGAACCATCCGTGAAATACTCTGGTGGTTTACTACTGTTCCCTAGGACAGCTTGTCTGAGTGAATGTCACCTGAATGTCACATCTCTTCAGGCTCCATCTTGACTGTCCCTCTACCACTACCGACTGGAACAAGCTTCCAGTGGCCCTAAAAAGCTTAGAGGGAGAGGTAAGCTTTAACACTAGAACAGCCATGGGTGGGGTCATTTGACCCTGTGAGTAAAAAAATTAAATAATCTTTGCACTCGATCAAATTTCAGGACTCTCCTTTCATGACGTTTCCTAGATTTGTGCGTTCCACCACCCAGTACCCTTACATTTTCAAAATCACATCAGGATAAGCGAGTATAAAGCTATTTTGCTAGTTTTTCTCTGTATGAGGCAGGCTAATTAACAAGAGGCCCCAACTAGTGGTCGTTGTGTGTCAATAGCAGCTTCCCATTCTAAAGACTATGGTCGTTTGACCCCTGAGGGGGCTCTTATAGTAGGTCGAACCGGCACGGCTGTTCTAGTGTTAAACGTGCAACAAAGAACTGGCTAGCCAGCGAAATGACAGAGTAGAAACACGTCATAGGTAGGGAGTGCAGGGAATTTGTGTAACTATCTATGTTTGTTTTTTGTGGTTTTTATCATGTTCTGTAAATTTCTTTTATGGTAACTGTCTGTCCTGTCCTCAATCAGGGACCATGATGGAAATAAGCGCTTGCGCTTTATCATGTGTTTTTATCCCTTGGAAACTGTCTTTTTTTTTTCAAATCAAACGCCCCTGTACGGTTTCTCTCCTGTAAATAAATGAATAAAATAAAGTCGATTTTATAAGATTACGTTTTTAAAAATATATATAATTCTACCTTCATGCCCCTGGCCCTAGGCATAGATTTCCTTTTCTTATGATGACTGATGGATCGACGATTCACTTACTTCAGACAAATGTATTTGTTCTAACTAAGCCGCTTTGGATAAAGCCAAGGCGTGTGCTAAACACCACAAATGTAAACGTGAAAGTAGCGTTCACGCCCTGTCATTGTTGCTACGATAACGCGGGTGGTTCGTAGTGAACGACACTACCGCCCATGTCATGAATGAATGAATGAATAACCTTCCTTCAGAAACTGACGGCCTCACGGCTTTAGCTCAACAGGCTAACGCAGTCAGGGGGCAGTCAGCTGACGCAGC
>NC_137675.1:26097642-26102642 GCF_963989245.1 Nansenia antarctica | reverse complement strand
TTTTACTGAGACAAACACATTTCCTGTGACTCATCACTTTCAGACCAATATCTTAAAACGTCCTGAGAGGGTTCAGATAAACCCCCTGAATTATTCAGCGTCCACGCCGACGTGGAGTGTGTGATTGTGTCCCCACCCCCAGGAGAGCCCCTGGGTCTGAGAAAGTACTGCACTTGGTCTGTACTTCACTATAATAATAATAATAATAATAATAATAATAATAATAATAATAATAATAATAATAATAATAATACATTAGACTTAAATAGCGCTTTTCTAGACACTCAAAGACGCTTTACAAATTGAACAGATCGAGTAGTAATAATAAAAAGACGCAAAAAAATTAAATAAAATAAAGTATAGGGGCCTAATTAAGGTAGTGCTGGGGACACATGGGAATGGGAAGGGGAGAGGGTTAACTGGTGAAGGCAAGCTTGAAGAGGTGGGTTTTGAGGGCCTGTTTAAATGTTGGGAGGGTGTTGGCCTGTCTGATGTGGTTGGGGAGGGCGTTCCAGAGGGACGGGGCTGCGGCTGAAAAGGCCCCATCACCCCAGGTACGGAGCTTGGTCTACAATGCGCTGCAGGGAATATGTGACACGTTCTAATGCTTTGGTCCTCATGTCGGGATCCGATGTAATGTCCGATCTGACTTTTCTTTAGAAAAATGTGAATACAATTCCGCGTTGTTTGAAAATCAATGACACACTCGCTTGTCAACTAACACAGCTTGTTTTGTGAGCCTACTAACAATGTAAAGTAGTGTTCTAGTTAAGGGGGTAAGTGGTAGGGGTTACTCACCCAATCCATTGTGTTGCAGCAATTTGGCTTGACTAGCGAGTTTGTTTTGTGATTCTCGACACCGTTGAAACGTGTTTCAAAAATAAATGTCTGAACATTTTGATTGGTTGCCGATACGAGGACCAAAAGACTAGAACTTGTCACATTTGGTATAAGTGGGCGGGGCTAAGTGCTAGTGACACTCTCAACCAGGTAACCCTCTTTTGCCCCTACAGCTGTCAATCAAAAGTCCTCTGGAGTTCTTTTCTGTCACATATGTCCCTCAGCTTGAACACTCCAACTTCCTCCTGTGTGTGTGTGTGTGTGTGTGTGTGTGTGAGTGTGAGTGTGAGTGTGTGTGTGCGTGTGCGTGTGCGCGTGTGTGTATGTGCGTGCAGACATCTTGAGTACCTGTCTCTAGCCCCTGCACCCCGTGGGGGAGACCCCAGGTTTGTTTACGCCAGCTGACTGGCAGATGTCATCTATGGTTGGCCTAGATTGCCTCTCTCTCTCTCTCTCTCTCTCTCTCTCTCTCTCTCTCTCTCTCTCTCTCAGTGTCACTCTCTGTCTCTCTCTCTCTCTCTTTCTGTCTCTCTCTCTCTGTCTTTCTCTCTCTCTCTGTCTCTCTCTCTGCCTCTCTCTTTTTCTCTGTCTCTCTCTCTGCCTCTCTCTGCCTCTCTCTCTTTCTCTGCCTCTCTCTCTCTCTCTTTCTCCCTCTCTCTCTCTCTCAGTGTCACTCTCTGTCTCTCTCTCTCTTTCTCTCTCTCTCTCTGTCTTTCTCTCTCTCTGTCTCTCTCTCTCTGCCTCTCTCTCTTTCTCTGCCTCTCTCTCTCTCTCTCTCTCTCTCTCTCTTTCTCCACCCCCCTCTCATCATCATCTCTTCGCAGCAGAGGGGGAACCTTTCTCACTTCTTTGCTGCTGCAAACTCCCCCGATCACGCTGGTAGGAATAGAGCATAATAGAGCAGAATAGAGCAGAATAGAATTCGCTATGAGCCTGTCCTCCACCAGCCTCCCCTGATAGCCTCCATATTCCATCATCATCACTGTGAGGCTGCTGTAGGAACATCAAGGTTGTCTGACCCCACAAAATGTAGTCATTTTACATTTTCATATCTTCTTTTTTTCTTCTCTTAGGCCAACCGTCTGTGTAATAGAACAGTAAGAACGGATTATCAGTGTAGGATTATAATCGAAGGTGACGGACACGGGAATGGGCCCTCAGCCCTTGAGTTAGCCTAGCGAAGAGCCATCTCCGTTGTTCTAGACCAGGGGTCGGCAACCCGCGGCTCCGGAGCCGCATGCGGCTATTTTGCCCATCTTCAGTGGCTCCCTGTGGCTTTGACCACAAATGGAAATTAACAACGATTATTTATTTTTTACGTTGCCGCGGTGTCTCTCCTTGAACTACAACTCCCTGCTTACGCTGTAATGTTGTACGAGGGCCAATAGGATTCGGATATGTTGGCACATGACTAGTTGGCACATGACTAGTATTTTGACTGGACCCAACATGAGACTGGAGGTTTTTTTCAAGAGTAGACCTATATCCACAGGGATTGACGAAGTAGGCAAAGCAAGAAACTATCCACATTGTCTACAACTTTGTGGCTAGATTTATAGACGGGCATCGGCGACGCACATCGATGAACGGGAGCTTCCCGGTGAGCGCTATTTGCCTACTTTTAAATGCAAAAAGCGACTTGTCTTTAGCTCAAATCGTTTCCGAATTATGAACTTCTAAAGAAGGTATGATATTTGGAAGCGCCGGCGTTCCTGTGGGTCTGAGAGGGTTTCACTTAACCCTTGTGTGGTGTTCGGGTCAACTGGACCCGTTTTACATTTTTACTTAAAGAGAAATGGTACAAGAATACATTTGATCAATATGAAACTCCATGGCCTTGGCTTATTTTCTATGAAAAAATGTAAAAGTGAAAAAAACTGAGACACACAGAAACATACACACACTCACACTGACACTCACTCACTCACACACCTCTGCTCTGGCTTTCCCACGCCAAGAAGCCGTCTGCTCTCACACTTTTTACCCTATGATGTGCAACATTGTAAACATTTTTACATTTTCTTGCACTGAGGTACACGCACTGTCACATTCTGTGCTTCATGTGTTGTGTAGATAGGCATACCCATGAACACACAATTGTAGCCAGTGATATCTCAGAATTATTTGGGATCTGGCTTTCCCACGCCAAGAAGCCGTCTGCTCTCACACTTTTTACCCTATGAAGTGCAACATTGTAAACATTTTTACATTTTCTTGCACTGAGGTACACGCACTGTCACATTCTGTGCTTCATGTGTTGTGTAGATAGGCATACCCATGAACACACAATTGTAGCCAGTGATATCTCAGAATTATTTGGGATTTTTCAGACAATACTGTATTTCGACAGTGACAGTGAAAACAGTGTACATTCCGTTCGTGTTTTGTGATTCAGCATTTGCAGACATTTTTGAGAGATGTATTTCATAGCTATTGGCAAAAACAATCTTAGTTTGGTTCTTTCATTTCTATTCTTGTTCATCACCTGTATTTTCTTTACAGCTTTGATTATAATTAGATAAATGTGAAATTCAATTGAGAATATAAATTCTAAATAATAAAGAGCAATGAAAACATTGTTTCATTAACATTTTTCCTAGATAAGTTTGATTTATGACACTTTATTATAGTGGATTTTGCATTTTCAAAGTTAGGGGCATCATGTGCGTAAAAACGCTTCTACTCATCATGCTGTCGTTCGGTCCCACCTATTCCCAGGGGTCTGACACTTTGTGGGTTGTTACTAAGCATCCTCTGCTCCAGCCTCTCCAAAGGGCAGCCCCCTAGATCCACAGAACAAAAGATATGTACTTTTGAATGTGTACACAGTACCTATTGTGCATTATTGGGTACAGTACCTGTTTGTGCCCACAGGAGGCACCCTTTAATATTATGGGCTATTTTGGGGCTTTCTTGCGCCCTGAGTATACCCCCTTGTACGGGTCACCCTTGGGACTAGGAGCACCGTGTCAGGACAAGTGCTTTTAAAACCCCAATGATGTCCCGGGTCAACTGGACCCGAACATTACGAAAGGGTCCAAAAAGTGAACATCACACAAGGGTTAAAATAGTGAAAAGAGGACGAGGGAGGCTAGTTTTCATTTGGTACTGTAGTCTACAGTCTGTAGATTTGTCTATTTTTTGGCTGACGATCTCTTGGTTTGCTCACTTCCTCTGGATGAAATTACAAACGTATCCATATTTTTTCTCAGGCTAGTATAGCCAGATAAAAGTATCAACCCACTTGTTAAAAGGCACCAGAATACACAAAATTGCATCTACTCTGTTAAAAAAATGTTTGGGGGGAACCCCCCAGACCCCCTTTACGCTATCCTAGTGTTTCACTTTTGTAAAGCACAATACGTTTGCATTCGGTTGTATGCATATGTGCTAAGGCTTATGTATTTGTAGCCTACTATTTTGATAGTAGGCTAATATATAGACACTTACAGCATGTGTTGCCTTCATTATAAGGCTTATATAAGGCTTTAAATTTTTTGCGGCTCCAGACAGATTCGTTTTTTTGTTTTTTGGTCCAATATGGCTCTTTCAACATTTAAGGTTGCCGACCCCTGTTCTAGACAGAGTGGATGGGATAGGTGATCTCCCCTGTTGGGTCTGATCAACACCTGAGGGAGGGAGGACCACAGACCTGCCAGGACAACGCATGTTTATTAACACTAGAACCGCCGTGCCTTTTGTACCTACTATAAGAGCCACCTCAGGGGTCAAATGAGACCATAGTCTTTACAATGGAAAGCTGCTGTTTACACACAACGACCACTAGTTGGCCAGCCTTTAAATGAGCCTGCCTCCTACACAGAAAACTAGCAAAATAGCTTTATACTAGCTTATCCTGATGTGATTTTGAAAATGTAAGGATACTGGGGTGGTAGAACGCACATATCTAGGAAAAGTCATGAAAGGAGGGTCCTGGAATTTGATCGAGTGAGTGCAAAGACATAAAAAACGAATTACTCACACGGTCAAATGACCCCACAGCCCACGGCTGTTCTAGTGTTAAGTGTACCGTCCGTGTTCAAAGCGAGGTGAATCGAATGCTGCGTATGGTATGAAGCATAGTAATACATCTTTACATATACTAGGCTGGCACTGGCAGAGGCGATGGTGTTTACCGTACAGCAGTGTAATCATAATCT
>NC_137675.1:26090142-26092642 GCF_963989245.1 Nansenia antarctica | reverse complement strand
AGTGAAATATAAAATAAAGATAGACCGTAGACATCTGGGACCTTATAAGTACGCTTCAGTGAACAGTTTTGTACAAACACTTGTGTTTATTCATACACATGTTGTCTGGTACACTAGAACTTTCTGTCAGAATTCTCATTTACATCCTGACATGAAGCATAAAGACAGTATGTTAATTCAGTACCTACCTATATGAATAATCATGTTTTGATTGTCTGTGTGTATGTGTGTGTGTGCGTGCGTGCAAGATGAATGACTCGGGGCGGGGGGGGGGGGGGGGGGGGGGGGGGGGGGGGGGGGGGGGGATGTAGTATCAAAGAGGAATAAGATCAATGTTCCTTTGAAGAGACCGTGTGACTTTTGAGACCGAGGTCTGGGGTGTCACAAGAAAATTGAAGCGGCCATTTTGTTAATGCGGTTTTGTGGACCTCACTGGTTATTTGGGGGATTTATTTTCAGGGTTATTTTTACGAATCCAACATCAGCTGAATAAGAGAAGAGAGGTTTTCAAAGCCTCCAGGTCCGTTTATACTCCTCCTTTAGAGACGTCCTCTAGGAAGACAGAGGTCTGATATTACAGCCTGTCTCAAACGTGTCCTTGGTTCCAGTCAGTGGCGGCTGGCCGCTGGGGCGCCACCCCCACCTTCACTTCCTAGTTGCGATTTGTAAAAGTTTTTTTTTTAAATAAACATTGTTTATTCACAAAATGCGGCTGATATTCTGTCGGCGCCTATCAGCATTCATTAAAAATCCTCCAATACAATAAACATTTTTATCTGTGTGTGTGTGTGTGTGTAAAACTCACTGTTAAAATACATAGGGGGAGAACGCACACCAGCCGCCACTGGTTCCAGTCATGTCAGACTATGGGGTTACAAGGCCCCATATACCCCCCCCCCCCCACTCCTCATGCCCCTTTGCGCAGTAAGGATAGATAGATAGATAGATAGATAGATAGATAGATAGATATATAGAGATACTGTAGATGGATGGATGGATGGATGGATGGATGGATGGATGGATAGATAGATAGATGATTGATATTGATAGATTATTATTATTACTATTATTATTATATAGTTTGAGAAACGTTGGTATTATACTATAACATTGTGTCTTTAAAGGAGTTATCAAATGCAGGTGTATTGCAATATTAGTATTATGTCCAAATCTGTCCAACTTAGCTCTCTCTCTCTGTCTCTCTCTCTCTCTGTCTCTGTCTTTCTCTCTCTCTCTCTCCGTCTCTCTCTCTCTCTCTCTGTCTCTGTCTCTCTCTCTCTCTCTCTCTCTCCGTCTCTCTCTCTCTGTCTCTGTCTATCTCTCTCTCTCCGTCTCTGTCTCTCTCTCTCTCTCTCTCTCTCTCTGTCTCTCTCTCTCTCTCTCTCTCTCCGTCTCTCTCTCTCTCTGTCTCTGTCTCTCTCTCTGTCTCTCTCTCCTTGCGACCTATGCGCTCTAAAAGCGACAGAAGTTAGTTTAAGAGTAAAAAAGTTTCCCTCCCCCAAAAAACGGCCTCACTTTTACCTCAGGGTAATGATTTGTCATTAGCGCGGCGCGTCCCCGCCGCCGTAGTTCATTACCGTCCTACCAGAGATAAACTTCTGAGAGCAGATGTAGGCTCGCGCCGCAGACTCTCCAAACAAAAGGCCGTGGCGTTTCCGTTGGCTGGCTCTGAGGTCCTATTAACTAACTCATTTATTTATTTTTATGCTTGGCTGCGGCTGTATTCTCAGACGGCCCTCGTTGCGAAATGAGTCCATTAGGAACATGATTCTGCTCTTGGCTTTCTGGGTAATTCCACCCTCCTCTTGTCTGTGGTGAGAAACCCTATGATTTATCTCTGGATGCACCTGGTCCAGTCAAGGGTGGAGCTACACGACGGAATCGAGAGGAAAATACGAAATGAGAGAGAAATCGATAAACAAGTGCCGTTGTGATGTCTGGAACTGGTGTCTGTGTTTCTGCTGTATGCACATCAGTGAGAGAGGTGGTGGAGGCACCCTTGATAACTAACTTTCCCTGAGGCCTTCACTTTTAACTTTGCCGGAAGACCAGGCTTTAGACCTATCCTGCTTGACATCCCTCCTCTCTCTCTCTCTCTCTCTCTCTCTCTCTCTCTCTCTCTCTCTCTCTCTCTCTCTCTCTCTCTCTCTCTCTCACCCATCCTTCCTGTCAATCTCTACCGTCTTTATCCCAGTAAAGGCAGAAAAATGCCCTAAAAACATTTTTTGAAATTAATAATAATGAATAAAATATTCTAGTATCTGCAATTAAAGGTTGATCATACAGTATTTTAACCGTTGGGAACGGTGCGTGTGTCTCCCTACAGAACGCGGGAACGCTGTTCAAGGTCAGAGTGGTGGGAGGATCTGCGTCCTACAGCTACCTGTCTCCACAAGATGGCCACCCGCTCTCCCACCCCGCCGTGGACAGGTAAGGCCGACATGCCTACAGACTTATAGAAGAAGAAGAAGATACTTCTATCCTCTCTATCCAGACAGTC
>NC_137675.1:26055142-26082642 GCF_963989245.1 Nansenia antarctica | reverse complement strand
CTCTATACACCTCTACATACCTCTATACACCTCTATACACCTCTATACACCTCTATACACCTCTATACACCTCTATACACCTCTACACACCTCTATACACCTCTACACACCTCTATACACCTCTATACACCTCTATACACCTCTACACACCTCTACACACCTCTATACACCTCTATACACCTCTATACACCTCTATACACCTCTACACACCTCTACACACCTCTACACACCTCTATACACCTCAATACACCTCAAACACCAAAGAGGAACAGGTAGACCTCAGTACAACTCTGTACAAACGTTGTATCGATAGTCTGACTGTCTGCAGACCATCCAACACTAGACCATCCAAAATGAAGTGTGGTGGGAACATCTCTAGTCTCGCACTCTCACAGACTTGAAGAGTGTGTAAGAGTGTTACACTACCACAGTCATTTAGCAACAATTACCCTACGTATTCCTAACACTTGCCCCTACCCCCGCCCCCACCCACCCAATCACACCCACGCCCACAGCTGGCCCCGGACGACGCGTGGAAGTGTCCCCACTGCGAGCAGCTGCAGCAGGGCATGGTGAAGATGAGCCTGTGGACCCTGCCGGACATCCTCATCCTCCACCTGAAGCGCTTCCGCCAGGTGGGCGAGCGGCGCAACAAGCTGTCCACGCTGGTGCGCTTCCCCCTGGCCGGCCTGGACATGGCCCCGCACGTGGTGAAGAGGAGCCAGAGCATGAGGAGCCTGGGCAGCGTCTGGCCTTCCTCCGCCGGCGCCACCCCCGCCCCCACCCCCACCCCCTCCACCCAGGCCTGGAAGCAGGGCGGCCAGGGAGGTCAGGGCGGTCAGGGGCCCCCCCCCGTCACCGCCGCCCCCCACCACCCGGACATGGGCCTGCCCCTGGACTACCTGTACGACCTGTACGCCGTGTGTAACCACCACGGAGGCATGCACGGAGGACACTACACAGGTGACTGGGTGGGTGGGTGGGTGGGTGGGTGGGTGTGTGTGTGTGTGTGTGTGTGTGTGTGTGTGTGTGTGTGTGTGTGTGTGTGCGTGCGTGCGTGCGTGCGTGCGTGTGTGTGTGTGTGTGTGTGTGTGTGTGTGTGTGTCCCCACTCAGACAACATAACGCTGTAGAGGGCGGTGTAACCCTGTGTGTTGTCTGACAGCGTACTGTAACCTATAGTTATCGTTTTCGGCCACTGGGGGGCAGCGTAACCTTGTAACCCTGTAACCCTGCGTGTTGTCTGACAACGTACTGTAACCTGTACTTCTCGTTTTCGGCCACTGCGGTGTAACCCTGTGTTGTGTTGATGGCAGCGTACTGCAGGAACTCGGTGGACGGCCAGTGGTACAGCTATGACGACAGCAGCGTGGACCTGGTGCCCGAGGGGGAGGTGTCGACCCGGGGGGCCTACATCCTGTTCTACCAGAGACGCAACGTCATCCCCCCCTGGTCCGCCAACAGCTCCGTCAAGGGTGAGGACACACACACACACACACACATATACAGACATGCATGGTCACACACACATGCACACACACACACACACACACACATACAGGATGAGTGCTCACACACACACACACACAAGGACACACATGCTCACTCACACACACACACACGCTAACACACACACACACACACACACACATACACACCAGGGTTTCCGTTAGAAAAAATTGCCGTCGGACAACGTGTCCGGGAAGATTTCGATTTACCGGACAAACGTGACATATTCCGGTCATCATATTAAAATATAATATAGCTATTTGTCGCGGTGATTACTGTTGTGTAGCGGCCTATATATGCCATTTAATGTCTATTTCTCATCCGATACGATTAGATGCGAGCTATATAATATATAATAATATAACATGATTCGCATGCGCGCTATGCCATATGTCCAGCGCTGAACGCGCGCCACACTGGGAACTGAACAGACTGCATCGATCAATGAACGGACTCCACATTACGTTAACTGAAGTTTGTTAAATTGTTTGGGATTAATGTGAGTTTTCTATTTTCTCTTTCCAGTTTTACCCTTTTTTAATCAATAAAACAACGTCATTTCTATAACCAGGTCTCGCTGGTTGGGAAGGCATTTAGTTTAGCTGCCTGTCAAATCATACTTAATCGGACTCGGGAGTATGACAATGAGGAGAACATAACTGTTTATTGATAAACAATTGATAGGCAGGTTGGGATTTTAATTAGTTTTTTTCTCTCTCTCTCACTCGCTGTCTCTCACACACACACACACACACACACACACACGCACTCACCCGTGGTGGTCAGCACGGTGCTGGTGAAAAACAGGGAGGAGATGAAATCCCAGTTGGGTTCGCTGGAGTTCCCCAGCACGGGCACGCCGTAGTTACTGGTTACCTACCTCCAGCGCCCGGGCCAGCAGCTCCTCCAGCCGGGCGTCGGACACGCACGCCTTGTCCCGGAGGAACTCCCGGCGGAGGGCCTGCAATTGTTCGCGCAACCGGTGCGACGGCGTCAGCCGCCTCCATCTCTTCAGAGCCAGACTTCTCCTCAGACTCATTGTTGCTTGGTTTCATGAAGTAATTGCTAAGCTTACTTTGTTTTGCCATGTTTACATTAATTTAATCGCTCGCTATGGTGCACTTTGAGCTGCAACGTTTGCGTGGTGGCCCGCTGCGCAGGGTTGCCAGATGGGCCGGGTTACCGCCGAATGGGCTACTGGGTTTAGCGGTAATAGACTGGTTAGGCTGTATTGTCAATCCCATCTGGCAACCCTGCCGCCGCTGTTTCGCATAGGCAGCCGCTAGCCTACACATTAGGAGTCATCATCATGCCGGCGTCAAATCATATAATAATAAAAGAAATACATAGCCTATATATTCGTCTTTTTTTAAATAGAAGGAATCAGAATGTGAACTTTAGCGAATTGTATTCAAATTGTGCTTAGAGGGAATTATTTTCACCGGACAATATGACCGACGAGTTTTAAATTTGTCGGACTTCAACAAATTTTACCGGACAAAGACCGGTAATTACCGGTTAACGGAAACCCTGACACACACACACACACACACACACACACACACACACACACACACACACACACACACTACTCACACCCCTCTCTACCCCCTGCAACCCAGAGAGGGTGAGAGACTGAGAGTCGGGTCATACAGAGTTTAGCTCCATTATAATTCATCTGTATAGAAGGTTCCATTAGAGGGTGGGTAATGTCTCCATTTAGCAGACAGTATTATCCAACGACAATTACCTCATACCGAAGGCCACGCAAGAACCAACCCAATAACCCTGGAATATCAAACACCATAACCATAGTTATCACAGCTGCAATACTGGTATTATATATTGGATGTTTCTAATTATCATCTATGGGATATTTTTAAATGTGACATATACCTTACCTTTGGGACATGTAGTTCTTCCAGTCATTTATGTTGTGATTGACCAGAACAGTGGGATACTGTATGATTTATAATTTCATTTCATTTGTCTCATCCTGTAGATTAGGGTTGTTAGATTAGATTAGATTCAACTTTATTGTTATTGCAGAGTACCAAAGTACCAGACAATGAAATGCAGTTTAGCATCTAACCGGAAAGTGCAAATAGTGATAAAAGAAGATGATATAAAAACAATATAAATATACAAACATACAAACATGACAGTGATAGTGATAGGTACAGTATGGCAAGTACGGTAGTTTAGAGGTGCATTCATGGACAAAAATATTGGCACCCCTGTCAGATGCACTTCTGTCAGATAATGCACCATTTCTCTCAGGAGATGTTTTCGTACTAGTCTTGATTGATTTCAGTAATTTTTTTCCAAAGGGTGTGCTACCAACTGTTCTGTGGGGAATGATATCAGATTTTTTTTTTTTTGTTTGTTTTTTTTTTCCTCTGCTTGTTTGTGTTGTTCCAATGCAAACAAAATAAGTAAACATGTGGAATAGCAAAGCATTTGTAATTGCAACACTTTTCTGGGAGAAGTGGTGCATTATCTGACAGAAGTCAGTTTGTCCATGACTGTATATGCAGTTATGAGCTACACACACACACACACACACACACACACACACACACACACACACACACACACACACACACACACACACACATGCGTATGTACAGTTAAGGCAGCTATACACATCCTCCTCTCCACCACCCCATCAGTGTCTTATGTAAGCTCCTTGGCTGCTTGACTCCTATTGACTGAATGTTTTAAGGGAACTGACCCCGGAGGCAGTGTTACTAATTATAATGTGAATAATAGTTTTGGCCTCATGTAACTGTGCTGTTCAGTGTTCACATCATTCAACACCAGTGTAACCTCCACTCCTCTCTCTCTCCCTCTCTCTCTCCCTCCCTGCCTCTTTTTCCCCCTCTCTCTCTCTCCCTCCCTCTCCCTCTCTCCCCCCCTCTCTCTCTCCCTCCCTATCTCCCTCCCTCCATCCCTCCCTCTCTCCCTCTCTCTCTCTCCCTCCCTATCTCCCTCCCTCCATCCCTCCCTCTCTCTCCCACTCTCTCCCTCTCCCTCCCTCCCTCCCTCCCTCCTTCCCTCTCCCCCTCCCTCTCTCCCTCCCTCCCCTCCCCCCCCCCTCCACCAGGCTCCACCAGTTCCTCCATGTCGGACCATTGGCTGATCCGTCTGACGGGGGACAGTAAAAGAGGCAGCCTGGTGTCCCGCTCCTCCACCACCTGCCCCTCCTCCCCAGAGTCCCCCGTCTTCCACAGCGACCCTCTGGCGCCCCCCAGAGGCGAGGAGGAGAGAGGTGAGAGGCGACCAGGTGAGAAGAAATAGAATTTGTAGCAGCATGAGTATGAATTCCATTTCTGTGGGCCACCTCGATGTACAGAGATACGTGTAGCATGCACGTGTCCAAGGCTCCATGTGTGATGTCCAACGTTGCTTTTGGATGTAATGGTGAGTTGACCGTAACCTTGGCAAGCATGGAGCTAACAACGCTTAGGTTGTGGGTTCGTTTCCCCGCTGGGACCGTATATACTGAAACATTTGTGACAGCAGCTGGTGAACAAGTCGGGAACAAGTCGGCAACCAATCAAAACGTTCAGACGCTTTATTCTGAACATTTTAAATAAATGTAAACGTAGTTGAAGATCAGTGACACACTCGCTAGTCAAGCCAAAACATTGCAATGCAATGAATTCGGTGAGTAATCCCCACTGCTCTACACTAAACTAGGTAGTAGCGGAGGATTACTCACCGAATCCATTGCATTGCAATGTTTCGGCTTAACTAGCGAGTGTGTCGTTGATTTTCAAGAATCGGAAAAGTCCAAACATGTTGATTGGTTAGCGACTTGTTCCCAGTTTCACCAGACCACCGTCACATATTATTACATGGATAGTGTACAGAAGACAGACCACCACCCTCTTCTCTCCCCCCCCCTCCCCCCCCCCCCCTCCCCAGCAGCAGGGTTTGACACCAGGCCGTTCGTGAGGGGGCTGCAGGGTCGCAGCGTCAGCATGAGGACCCCCACCAAGACCAAGGAGACGCTGAGCAAAGTCCTCCCCTTGCGCTGGTCCTTCGGCTCCAAGGACCGCAGGAAACCGGACCCCCCTGCCCCGGCCCCCACCCCTGTCACCCCCGCCCCGGCCCCCGCCCCGGTGGAGCTGGTGGAGTACCTGGAGTCGGGCCGGCGCCCCCGTTGCACCAAGGACTCCATCATCAGCCTGGTGGGCGCCAAGGAGGGTCCAACCCCAACCACCGCCACCGCCGCCGAGGGGTCAGAGGTCAGGGGGGGCTCGGGGTCAGGGGTCAGCTCCCCCAGGGAGGGGGGCGGCGGTCTGAGCTGCGTGGGGCGGTCGTCCGGGGCGACCAACGACCACCAGGCGGACTCCTCCCCCCGGGTCCCGGAGGGCCAGAGGAGAGGGGGCGGGGCCACAGCGGCGGCGGGGCTAGACAAGACAGGAAGTCTGAGGCGCAGCGGGAAGGGGAGGGAGGGGAGGGAGGGGAGAGAGGAGGGCGTCAGCAGCAGCACCAGTACTCTGACCAGGAGGAGTAATAAGAAGGGTAAACCACCACCACCACAACAACAACAACAACAACAACAACAGGAGCAGCAGCAGGGCTCCAAGACCCAGGAGAGCCAGATCAAGCGGAGCTCCAGCACAACCGGAGGAGGAGGAGGAGGAGGGGGGGGGGTCCAGCACAGCTCCAGCACCCACAGCCTCCCCCTGAGGGACAGCACCCTGAGGAGGGCCAAGAGCCACGCCGGCAGCGGTGGAGGAGGAGACCCCCCGCTCCCCCTCAGCTCCTCCTCCGGCGGTGACCTCCCTGGGGGCCCCCCCCCACCCCCCCTCGAGGGAGAAAAGCCCAGGAAGGGAGGAGGAGAGGGGGAGGGGGGGGCCGCCGCCGCCAAGGGCCACGAGGGGCTGCTGTCGTTCTTCAAGAGCAACTTCAAGAAGAAGGACAAAGACAAGGAACCGTCGAGGTCGAAGTCCCGGGACGGCGACTCAGGGAAGGGGGGCGAGGCGGCGGGGGGGCCGAGGAGCACCTCCAGGATGTCCCTGTCGAACGGCGGCGCCCCCGGGGGGGCGGAGGGGAAGCCGCCCCCTAACGGCACCCACGCCTCTGGCGTTGTCGGCGGTCGCGACGCGGAGCTAGCCAACGGGAAGGCGGGAGGACGCGGCGCGGCCGACATCAAGCGCTCCCAGAGCTCCTCCCACATCCCCGCCAGGGCGGAGCCTAGCATGCGCAGGACGGCCTCCCTGCACCGCAACGGGCTGTCCACCGCTGCTGCGGCCGCCGCAGCCCCCCCACCGCAGCCCCCCCGCAGCAGCCTGGCGGGGGACAAGCCCTCCCTGGGGACGCTGCAGAGGAGCAGGTACAGCACCACCTCCCTGGGCCGCAAGAGGACGGTGCCCGAGTCCAGCTTCTGACGCACACACACACACGCGCTGACACACACTGACACACACACACACTCAACACACACAGTATGAAGGAAGGCACACACACACACACACACACACACATATACAATCAAAGCAATAGAACTCCACCTGAAGGATAACGTCTGGATACACAGATACACAGATACACAGATACACAGGCTTGTGGAAATGGGAAGTGGCAGCAGCTTCTGTCCTGTGGAGGAGTTGAGGGTAACTGAAGGAGCCTGATGCTAGGCTAGGAAGAGGAGCCTGATGCTAGGCTAGGAAGAGGAGCCTGATGCTAGGCTAGGAAGAGGAGCCTGATGCTAGGCTAGGAAGGACGTAGAAACGGGGAGACTGTGTGAGAAGAAGTATGCCTGAGAATAATACACACGTCTTATCTGGATTATTTTATTGTTTTTATGTTTCGTTAATACGGTGTTGTTGTTATTGTTGTTGTTTCTTGGTGACCAAGTGCCTCAGTAATTGATACTGTAAGCGGTTTTAGACCAACAAGTTGAATGAATGATACATGTTCAGCACCGTCTTATTCACACACACACACACACAGACACACACACAGACACACACACAGACACACGCACAGACACACACAGACACACACACAGACACACACTGTACAGCTTCACTCGTGTCTTAAGCTTACAAAATAGCAGACAGCATTAATCACTTTTGCTTCCTGGTTGAGTTCTTGTTGTTGTTGAGACAGTGAGTTCCTGGGTTGAGTTCTAGTTCTGGTTGTAGACGTTGTTGAGAAAAGAGGTCATGTGGTTTGTGGTCTGTAAGTGTAGACATTCTCAACACATGCCTGTCTGGTATCCTTCAACATTCTCTGTACATACAAATCATGAGCTTAGAATTATAAGGTTCTATCTCCGTTTAGGGTAGTTCAGAGATATTGAGCGTCAAAGTTTTCACATTCCATTATGTTCTGTGAGATGGAACCTTTGTATTTTATGAATTACTAACTCCAAAATTTAAAATTTTTAAAAAAAACACCACACAGGCATTCATAAACACCTAATGGATCATATTATGTAAAAAAAAAAAAAATTTGAGAAAAATTGAGATAGAACCTTATAATTCTAACGTCACGAAATGTCGATTAAAAGTGTATCGGAGATTTAATAGTTGATTACACTGCTCCTTTTAGATGGATGAACGATGAATGATAAAACAGTTGAGTGTGTTTCCGCTAGCCTTGCACTGCAAACTGGCTGCTAGATCCTCACAGATATTTATTGCAAATAATGATAGATGAAGGTGATATGATATTGCACTTTCTATAATTCCAAGAGTACCACATTCTCCCTTTTGTATTCGTGAGGAAAGATACTTCTTACCTATACGCTGTGTGTGACGGCAGCTGGCGAAAGCGGGAACAAGTCGGCAACCAATCAAAGTGTTCTGACTTTTATTCAGAACGATTTTAATAGATTTCAATAAAGTTGTTGAAAACCAATGACACACTCGCTAGGTGAGTAATCCGTGTGATTAATCCTGATGAGTAATCCCCACTACTCTACACTAACTAGGTAGTAGTGGCGATTACTCACCGAATCCCTTCCTAGTCCGGCCAAAATATTGCAATGAAACAGATTCGGTGAGTAATCCCTACTACTACCTAGTTAGTGTAGAGTAGTGGGGATTATTCACCGAATCCATTGCATTGCATTTGGATTGGTTGCCGACTTGTTCCCCCTTTCACCAGCTGCTGTCACATTTATGTGCTATATTAAAGTCTTTAAATATTGGATTCTGGTTGAATCAAGTATTTCTGATTTCTGATATCTTCTACCTAATCAATCAAGTGTTTCAGACTATCTTCTACCTAATCAATCAAGTGTTTCAGACTATCTTCTCCCTAATCAATCAAAAGTATTTCAGACTAGAATTTAGAATTTAGAAGGGGTAGTGGTGGTCTAGTAGATAGTCAGTTGGACTGGTGATTGGAAGGTTGTGAGTTCAAATCCTGCCTGAAACACCACCACTAGTGTGCCCTTGAGTAAGGCACTTAGCCCTCAGTTACTCCAGGGGGGAATGTCCCTGTAATTCGTAATTGTAAATCGCTTTGGATTAAAAGTGTCTGTTAAATGGCTGAAAATAATAATACATTAAATGTGTATAGTGCTTTCAAAGTACTTAACATGAATATAGAATATGAAGAATTTTTAAATATATATAGGAGGACATTCACAGAACATACACAACATAGGGCCTTATACATTGAAAGCTGTGGTCTTTCTACTTGATTTTCTTTTCTTTTATTTGGATCCAAGAGTCTTTCTACTCTTTCTACTTTAGAGTTCTCTCATGTGGCGTCTGAAGCGCCGAGGCGTTTGAGTGAAGGACCATCTCATTGGTCCATGTTGATTTAAGCATGCTCGAGAAACACCTTAAACCCCCCCCCCCCCCCCCCCCCCCCCCCCACACACACACACACACACACACAACGACACACATTTGTTTGTAATAAGTACTTTACAATCACAACCATGGCCTGGAAGCACTCTGGACCTGAGTGAGCACGCAATAAAGATTGAATGTCTCGTCTAGTCGCGACCACTCGTCTATGTTTTGCACATTTTCAGAAGTGCTTTTTTTGGGGGGCAATTTTCTTTTTATTCAACAATAAGAACAATAATACAACAATTCAACATCAACAAAAACAACCAAAAGAAAAACATTAAAAGGAAAAGAAAAAGCTACTGCTGTCATGTCTCAAGTCTGTGTCAATTGCCATAGTCCACTTCATCCATTTGTTGTCCATCTGTGGTCCTAAAAGTCGTAGTCTGTGAGTCAGTCTTTCCATAACATGGATTTCCCCCACTGTGTCTACCCATTGGGCCTGAGTAGGTAGGTCTTCCGTACCCCATTTCCTTGTGATAGCCTTTTTCTCAGAAGTGCTTTTAATGCTTTTGATGCTTTTGATAGAGGCGTTGGTTTTTGATGCTTGGAGCTTGGAGTATCTGTAGGAGATAGGATGATGGGTTTTACAACTTCACGGTTGCCCCATGGTCTCCCTTAGAAAGCCTTTCTAACGCTATTTTCACTCTAAAGATCTAACAGCCAAGATGTCCTCAGATGTCTTGTGCTGGCCTAATTAAGCAATATCACACGAGAGGGAGTGTGTTATACTGAATATCAGCACGGCTGTGATTCGGTCGTAGGTACGAGGCCGCAGGCCGAGTACCGAATACGATCACAGCCGTGCTGATATTCAGTATAACAGCACGACCTCGAGTGTGATATTGCTTTTATACAACAGTTCTACAGCGCGATTTATTAGTTAACAGTAATAAGCGACAACAGATTATGATTTGTTTGTTTATTTATTTAATCATTAAAATAATCAAAAAATAGTTCCGCAACTGAACTTCAAATGGACTGTTGCCTAGTAACCTGAACACAAACATGTAGTCTAATTAACGGTCATTTAGTAGAACATCTGTGCGGCGGAGTGATACATATAGTTAAAAGTCCCAGTGCTGTTATACTGTATATCGTAACTCATGGAATGCCTCTTGTCCAATCAAATTACTTGGTCGGAACTAACTGTTGTATAATTACACATACAACAGTCCTTGAAAGATATCTAGGCCAGAACAGCAGGGTTCAGCATGGCCCTGTACTGTGTAAAGTCCCTAAGAGATAGGTAGATAGTATGTCTAATATATAGGAAAAGGGAGTTTGGTTTGGTATGGACACAAAGGACACAAAGTCTGTATTGTTCATGGACATTTTATTTCTATTTCTTTAGTTTCTGTGGGCTCATCTAAAAGTGTACACGCACCACAACACCAATCACAAAGTTTACTGTACTGAAACGAGCACTTGTCTTTAAAAAGAAAATACTATGAAGAATGAAGGAAGATTTGTTTTCTTTGATTTCTTTTGTGAAATGTGGAATACAAAGATGTTTTATATGCAACTTTTCTACATTTTGTAAAGGCTTTGTAAATATATGAACATACATAGCTATATATACTGTTATGTATAGGGATATTTGATGTAGAAGCCTTATGGACATTGCAGTCATGTGGCTATGGGGTAACTAACGGTAACGCACAAATATGATTCAACTGAAGCCTGTTTTGTTCTCAGCACAAGGGTACGATGAGGTATGCTACTACTGTTGTATCTGCCTAATATGTCTGCTATACATGATATTTATTTTTTAATACTACAAATAAAACACATTGTTTATCACGAAAAGGGCTGGTGTGGAATTACTTGTACTGATGCATCACTGTGTTGGTTGATTGATTGATTGAATGAATGATTGATTGATTGAATGATTGAATGAATGATTGATTGATTGAATGATTGATTGACTGATTGAGTGAGTGAATTAATTAATTAATTGACTTAAAGCATATGTACAGCCACAATATCAATTGCAATAGCAGTGCACTTATTTGACCACATATTTGGAGTAACCAACAGTTCTGGTCCAAACTGTGGTAGTTGTTCTCGTCGGGCTGAGTCACTAGTCACTACCTATCTTCACTGCCTATCTTCCACCGTAGACTGAAGAACCATCTCATCAGGCTACATCTTAACTGTCCCTCCTAAAGACCTCTTCATCCCCACTACCCCCTGTAGAGTTTCTCTTCTGTAAATAAATTAATAATATATATATTTTAAAATACCAAACTGACTGCTAATAGCCCCTGGCCCTAGCATGGATGTCTTATTCTTATGATGACTGATGGATAGATGATTCACTTACTTAGACAAATGTTAAGTCACTTTGGATAAAGGCGTCTGCTAAATGCCCAAAAATGTTAAATGTCAATTCAGACAAACTGCTGTGTGTCGGCTTGGTCTATCTCCACCACCCCACCTCCCTTCCCTATCTCTCCTACAACTCTGTAACCCTCTTTACAATATTTAAGGCCCTTGCACACCAACGCGTTTTTTACGCGCGTTTTTTACGTCCGTTAAAAAAATAAATTAGAACTCATGTTGTGTCAACCACGCTTGCACACCAATCCGTAATATTTCGTCCGTCAAAAAAAAAAACGCAACAGGTTCGATTTTCTGCGTTTTTCGCGTCCGTCAAAAGCCTTTTGACAGTAGTTTTTGACCACTCCGCCATGGTATAGACTGGGACACATCGTCAAATTACAACTGCAGGACAGTTGGATTAATGTTTACGGAAGTACATGTCTCAAGTATGTCTCGGCGGTTAGTCGAGTGAAAGAAAACAACATACAGATGATAATTCACACAATATAATACCACGAAAGCGTACGGCACTAAACAACAACATTCATTCGGGCAGCATCCTACTCAAACTCAGGCAGAAGGGCAGGGTCCGGGCAGGTGCACAGTCACAGACTGCCAGTGCATCATACATCATTCAGCTGGTTATAGCGGTTTCTTTTTCTATTCTATTCTACTTCTGCTGTCTGCGTCTCCCTGGGTATTCCTAGACCAGATGGCAAACAGTAAAGAAATGCCACAATATTACAACATGTAGAGTGCATATTGCGAAAGTTCGCAACGTAAAAAAACGCAACGGACTCCGCAACGGACCGGTGTGCAAGGTCTCTGTGCGTAACGGTTTTTTTCGGATGACGGATTAAAAATACGCAGGCGTAAACGCACGCATTGGTGTGCAAAGGCCTAAGTGTCCTTTCATGTGCAATGTGAGTGCCAGGAGGGCGAAGTGAATTATTGGAGTGAACAAAGCACAGTCGATTTTCCAGTCCTGCAGAAAAAAAACATTATTCTAGAACAAAGGTGTTTTGAACAACATACACTCTTGTTCGTCTGCTGAGAGGAGGGCCATATTTGTTTGTTCTTTCAATAAAGCTCTTTAGTCGTCTGCAGCGTACTGTCCTTCAACTTGGTAAGGCAACAGGAATGACAAGGTATCCTGCTAAGAAAGATCACCGCAGTATACGATTTATTAATAATAATAATAATAATAACTTTAATTTATATAGCGCCTTTCAAAAACCCAAGGATGCTGTACAAGGGGATGATACGGACAGACAAAACAGAAAACAAACAAAGCAAAAACTAAAACAATGACTAGGGGCCAAATGCCTTTATAATGCATTTATATGCATTATAAAGGAAGACTAGCTAGTTGCTACGGCACTAGCTAATGGGGATCCTTAATAAAATATAAAATATATAATATTCAACTTTATTATCATGTAATGAAATGTAGTTTGTGCACTCGCCTCCTCAGCACTGGGCTCTAGGCACAGGGTCAGCCATCTTCTGCACTAGGGGTTAGGGGTTAAGTTAAGGGGTTAGGGGTTAAGGGCACAACGGCAGAAGTAGTTAGGTAAGATAACTTAGATATAATGTCAGCAACCCTCCAGTCACCAACTCACATCCGGCTCCCTCCTGGGTTGGGGATGGAACCAGCGACCTATCGATTTCTGGCCGGACTCTAACCTTATGTGCTCTGCTAGCAGTCTAAATCAGTCTGTATTCAAAGCTTTGTCCATTTGGCTTAGTTCTTTACAAATGTGATATATATATATATATACATATGGAAAAACAATGTTACGTCTCCCTTGGGTATAGAAGGCTTGTCCATTAGTATGAAAAAGGCATAACATTGTTTTTCCATATGTATATATATATATAATATTTGTAAAGAACTAAGCCAAATTGACAACACTTTGAATACAGACTGAATGCTTTCCCTTACTACTCTCTCTCTCTCTCTCTCTCTCTCTCTCTCTCTCTCTCTCTCTCTCTCTCTCTTGTTGTATATTTCCCTACCTGTTGGCTACTAAAATGAAGAATAGTTATTGAGCAGGTTAAGACCATTTATTCAAAATACAAAAGTATACAGATATCAAAGCTGGATCCTGTTCTGGGCTGGTGATCTGCTGGGCTGGATAAGAGAGAGAGAGAGAGAGAGGGCCAGAGAGGAGCGGCCTGGTAGAGAGAGAGAGAGAGAGAGAGAGAGAGAGAGAGAGAGAGAGAGAGAGAGAGAGAGAGAGAGAGAGAGAGAGAGAGAGAGAGAGAGAGAGAGAGAGAGAGAGAGAGAGAGAGAGAGAGAGAGAGAGAGAGAGAGAGAGAGAGAGAGAGAGAGAGAGAGAGAGAGAGAGAGAGAGAGAGAGAGAGAGAGACAGAGAGACAGAGAGAGCTGCGTGTTCCAGAGGTGGGAGAGAAGAGAGCCCCCTCAGAGCCCACACCCTTACTTATAAACAAAGTCAAAATGCAGTCATAGCCATTGGTCCTATCACATTACCTAGATGGTCAAGAGGGAGAGGCCAGGAGGTCTCTTCAACACAGAGTCGTAAAAACCCCATTCCCAACCCCCATTCCCAGCAGGACAGGCCAAAATATACTACACTCTCTCTCTCTCTCTCTCTCTCTCTCTCTCTCTCTCTCTCTCTCTCTCTCTCTCTCTGTGTGTGTGTGTGTGTGTGTGTGTGTCTCTCTCTCTCTCTCTCTCTCTCTCTCTCTCTCTCTCTCTCTCTCTCTCTCTCGCTCTCTCTCTCGCTCTCTCATAGCAGGAAGCCTCTGCACACTCCCACAGGATCAGCTCAGGTACGCTATAATGAAGGTCTCGTGGCTGGAAGTTAAGCTCAATGAATGTAAATGTTGCATTCATCCTGAGGGTGACTGTATTGCTTTTCATCTCCTGCAACTCATATTGTTTTTCAGTAGCTAATTGGCCTCGTGCGCAATCATTTGTCGACCTGCTGAAGCATCCCTGATACTACAAACTAACAACCTGACCCGACACAGAACGAGCTGCAGATTCGTCTAGTTTCCAGGATAACTACACACACCGGACTTGTAACATACACCCATTCATTCATTCATTCAATATAAGTTTGGCGATACACAGAAATGTTGACTCTATGGCAGTGTAACACGGTGTAACATATTCTCTGTCTGATGTTGGAAGTCGAGAGTCGAGTGCTGGAGCAGGGTTGCCAGATGGGACTGACAATTTCCAAAAGCCAGCCCAAAACCTAGATTGTCTGAAAACCGCTAATTACTATTGGGCAGGTGTCCATCTCCTGCCCCTAAACTGTATGGCTGTGTTCGGAATGGTATACTAGCATACTGCATACTAGCATACTCAATGAGTATATACTGCATACTACCCACTAAATTCATAATAAGTATGTGAAAACCAGCCGACCATTTACACTGTATGCATACTGCCTCCCAGAATGCATTTCGCCGGGAGCGGCAAATTTAAACCTCCATTTTAAACCTCCATTAGCTAAAATATGTAATTTTGGCTTTACAAGTGTTAACATGTCATTTTATGAAGTTGTAATATGTTTTCAGGCGAGAAAGTAACCACATATATTCCCAAAATGTGTCCAGTTTACCAAAATAACCTGTTTATATATCTGATCTGACGATTTTTTGCGTCTTCTGTTCGCTAGCTGCGTTCGTAAATTTGCCCTGGAAATATGATCAGCACTCATGGAATGCCTCTTGTCCAATCAAATTACCTGGTCCCTTTATGTCACAGGGGTCCCCAAACTACGGCCCGCGGGCCGAACACGGCCCACCCCCACACTTGGACCGGCCCTTTGAACAACGTGTAATTTCTAACTGCAATTGCGGCATTGCACCGACGTGGTGGCGGGGGCGCTGTTTCGCAAATAATTGGAAATACATTTCCACCATAAATTGATGCAGAAAGGGCACAAATTGCATCTAAATTCACCAGAATGCAAGAAATTAAGTGTTTGATGCTCGTTTAAGGACCCCCAGAAAGCCCTGCTTCATGGGTCCCCCCGTGTATGATGAGGGTCCTCCCTCAAGTATCAGACTGTAAAACTGATTATATTTCATTGACATATCACTATAGGTATAAATTCCATCCAAATTCAACTGTTTAGACTTTGTTTGCATCCACCAGTGCTCTCCTGCGCGCAATTGCTTTGCGCAACCGCCTCCATTCCACTCCGTTCCATATTATTTTATGTTAGAGACCGACCCAGGCCCCCCATCACAGAAAGGAAAAATGATGTGGCCCTCACAGAAAAAAGTTTGGGGACCCCTGCTTTATGACGTTGCACCCAGTGTGCGCTCCGGCGCTCTCAGAGCGATTTTACGAACGCACCCTACGTTGCTTACCTTCACTCACTCGACAGAAATATCGTAACATAATTACAACACGTTGTAAAATGATTTGGGGGGGCCAATATCTTTAGCTAGCTCAAGCAACTAGCTTACTATATTGTTGTCTTAACAGTTGGTAAAAGAACATGATTAAAATAAATATATATGAGCAATAACATATCGTGGGCAAGCACTACAACCAACTTGTCCGTCTGAAGCTACAGTACTGGGATCATTCGTGATTGGGCAGTATTTGGGCAGTCAAATACTAGGTGAACATGTGTGTAAGACACAAATAAACTTGGATTTCATGCATTTCAAGTGGCATATTTGTAATCATGACGACTAGCCTGGTCTAAGAATGCATTTCACCATGTTAATTCCCAGTATAGTGAAAATACCACCGCTCATCCGTGATCAGACTTAGCTGGGGTGCTGCAGCTGAAGAGTATCAAATAGAGTGCAAAAAAGCAGCATCTGCACACTCAAATCTGTGCAAAAAAACTATGTTTATTGCAAGCTTTCGGTCCCCAGGCTATCGGACAATGTAAACAACAGCTTTATGACGGGTTTGTATGACGCAGTTTGACGAGGCTGAAAGCGCACAGGGTTGCCGGATGGGATTGACAATTTACAGCCTAAACTTTCTATAACCTCAAAATCAAGTAGCCCATTCGGCGGTAACCCGCCCCATCTGGCAACCCTGGACGCAACTCTGCAACCCTGGACGCGAAATGCATTTTGGGAAACAGGACCCGAGCTAGTGTCCATCATAACTGACTTAAATGTTCCCGGAAGTAACTGCTCACATACTAAATTTCTCGCATACTCAAATCTCGCATACTGTACAGTGTGAATGCACTACATACTCAAAATCTACATCATATCTAGTATGAGTAGTATGCTAGTACGCTATTCCGAACACAGCCACAGTCTGTTGCCAATGATGTTTGTACATTAAAAAAAAAAAAAACTGCACATTGTATGTAGCTTCTAGGGTGTGTGTTTTAACTTCACGCCTTTTTTAACTTTCAGGCACTGACATTTTGATGCCAAGATGCTATTTATCCAGCCCAATCCGCCCAAATGCTTTTTTTCCGGCCCAGTTTGATCAAAGGTAGCCAATTCGGCGGTAACCTGACCCATCTGGCAACCCTGTCCAACCTGCTAATTAATTAATTAATTTTGCCATTTAGCAGACGCCTTTATCCAAAGCGACTTACAATTACGAATTACAGGGACATTCCCCCTGGAGTAACTGAGGGCTAAGTGCTAGCGACATGAAACGTATGAAGTCAGCTAGCTAGCAACAACAGGTAATTCATATTTAACTTTTTTTGGCTGCGTCTAACTTTATAACAGTGGAGGCTGGTGACTTCCAGAATTGAGGAGGCCAATTTTTTTCCGCTTGCTCGCTTCACTCGCGATGGAATGTTCCCTGTTCTTCTTATCTGTCTTTGTGCTGGCCAAAGGCATACTATTTGGAGTGTAAGCTACAATCAGAAAGTTCTGATTGATGGAATTCATTGTGCAGCAGAGCTTAGCCTATGTGCCTGCCTGAAGAAATGACATTGCTGTAAGTCTATGAGCCTGCCTGATAATTAAGTTGAAAAATTACATTTGGATGTAATATAAATGCCCAGTGAACATGTGTAAAAGGCAGGAATTTGATAATTATGTGGTTAAAAAACAATTTTGTTTAGCCTACATTTTTCAATTTTACAATATTAAATTGACTTGTAATAAAACGAAATCGACTACATTAAAAATAAAACTGTTGAATAAATCCTAAATGTTGTCTACCTATTCGATGTATAAATCGCGCCAGAATCTTGCCGACTTCCGAGGTCATTTTAAGTATTTGGCCAAATGAGCTATTATTTTCAGGGATAATAGCCATGGGTGTTCTAGACGTGTCCTGCAAAGGACAAGTTGATAGGACACTCGTAGCCACTATGGCGAGTGTTTCTTTGACTGAAGTGACTGGCGAATTCTCAAAATGGCTTCATGTGATTGGACGAACAAAATGTCAATCGTTCAGCCCTGGACTCAATGCATGGTGAGGCCAGGCCTCCCTTGCCCACCCATTTTCAGTGATTTGGCCAATCACATATTATTGCCATGAAAAAATTTGCATTACATTGACTTCTATGAGAAACCACTTTCCTGGGGGAGGCCTGGCCTCCCTCAATGCAAACGGATAGGGATTCTGGCCTGTAGGTGCTTTACAATTGCAATATTGGGTTTTAGCCTTGGAAAAATTCAGATTTATGAACAAAACGGAAATAATATTAATATAAACAAAATTAAAATATGTTTTTTGTTAAATAAATAAATAAATAAAATAAATATAATTAGTGCTTTTTAAAATCTCTCTCTCTTCTCTCAAATTATTGGGGAGGCCAGGCCTCCTCCACCTCTATGGAGGAGCCTCCACTGCTTTATAATGTCGCCTTTCATGAGCTAGCTATACCATGTTTATCTAGTCTGGTCAATAGCTACATTTTAATAGTCTTTCTTGACTCTTTTGTGTGGCTGTGGTGGTTTAGTTAGTATTTTTTGCCTTTTTTGATTATAGCTTTTAATATAACCTCCTTTGTCTTCAGTCAGGAATGCAGGAGTTTTACCTGGTTGGGTAATTGAATAACATTAAAAACCATGTGTGCTGAAGGATGGGTAATTGTATTAGTTTAAAGTATGACTGCTTTGTTGAACTCAGATTAGATTTCATTCACAGAATCAACATGTAAGGAAAGGAGATATTTGGCATAATGTGGTGCCAAAAAAAGAGTAGGCCTAAATTGTAACTTGTAAGAATTAGGACTTAGACATGATAATGCCGCCTGTGATTGTCATGTCATAATTGCCTGTATGTGATTGTCATGCAGGCTTAATACCGAGCAGGCTAGTATGACTGACCGGTTGAGTTTTACTGCTGTTGTAGGAAGGAGATGGAGATCAGGAGGTCAGTGAGCAGGCAGGATGGAGCAGCAAAGAGGTGAGTGACTGCACTTAAAGATGTAGCCTATGCCATGTGGCCTGGGGGGGGTCCAGTGGTCTAGCACCGTGGTCGACAGTGCACACATATGCCCATGATGGCATGGGTTCGAATCCAGCCCATGTCCTGCTGACATGCCCTCTCTCCATGCCCTGCTGACATGCCCTCTCTCCTTTCTTCTCCTTGCTTTCCTGTCTGTCTTCACTATACTGTATATATCTGTCCAATAAAATGAAAAATATGAGTCACTCATATTAAAAAAACCTTTTTTTTTTTTTTTTAAGA
The DNA here is from genome assembly GCF_963989245.1 of Nansenia antarctica. Taxonomy (NCBI): domain Eukaryota; kingdom Metazoa; phylum Chordata; class Actinopteri; order Argentiniformes; family Microstomatidae; genus Nansenia; species Nansenia antarctica. Next base: position 26,063,365 of record NC_137675.1, on the reverse strand, counting down.
TGTGTATCCCACCATACCAGATATTTTGGCAAATAGTACTTTCAGAAACTGATGGGATGCACAACAATCATACCTTACTGTTCTCAACTAATTATGCTAGGACTTTTAATAATAAAGTGTTGGCTAATGATAACGAAGAAAGCATTACACCGTCACGGTTGTCTTATCCCCGTGCGGAGCGTGCTGTCGCTGTGATGTTCACCGCATAGGATAGTTGGTTGTCAAGGATCACCCCAAGGTTCTTGGCTGTCTGGGAGGAGGTCACCGTAGCGGTCTCAGGGTTCCCACGGGTCCTTGAAATCCTTGAAAGTTTGTGAATTTGAGAAAAAGAAATCAAAGTTTTTGAAAATAGACATGGGTCATTGAAAGTGCTTGAATTCCCCTCTCTCTCTCTCTCTCTCTCTCTCTCTCTCTCTCTCTCTCTCTCTCTCTCTCTCTCTCTAAATATATATATATATATATATATTCAAAAATGTTTTACTTAGCTCGTCAACTATTTCTGTCTCAAACTATGCCGTGTTGGGTCCTTGAATTTGAGGGAATTGAGTCTTGAAAGTCCTTGAAAGGCACCTGAATTTGATGTTTCAGAAGGTGTGGGAACCCTGAGCTCTCTACTGTGATGGAGAAGTGACCCCCCAGCCCCACCCTGGGCTCCTACACATTGCTCGTCAGGAGATGCTGCTGTATGAGCTCTCACGTGCAACGGCGTGTGGCAAAGGCCAAGGGGATGTGTGGTGTACACTGAACAATGCACAGTTGACGTGCTATTGTTCAGCCTTGGTTGAAACATCGAGGTGAAGGTCTAGTAGAAAGTCTGTTGTTTTTGAATAGCATCCCCAGCCGACATTTGAACGTTTATTCACGAGTGAATCGTACACAACCTCGTGTATAGCAAGGCTGAATCTCTGAATTTTGTTTTTTAAAGGAAATGTGGTTTTAGGCTAAACGTTTTTTCAACGTTGACACAACTGACATTTGTACTGCTAAATTGTGTCTTGTCTTATTTTGTCTATTATTTGTCTACCACAACTTGTCACTTATCCACTTATGTCTTGACTTATCTTGCCTTATTGCCTTTTTTGTCTTGAGCTGCAATGTCAAGGAACCGAATACCTAAGAATTGTACTCTCTTAGGGGCGCTTAGGTGGCGTAGCAGACTTAAGGCCGGTTTAGGCTTCTGCGTCGAATTTACGTGCGGCTACGCCGTAGACTACGCGAGGGGTCTCCAAGTTTATAGTTCTACGTTGGTCCGCGGACCACGTCGCGTTGGTCGGTGTACTCATAGCGGCATAATAGCGATCAAAAAACTTGTTTTTTTTATGCTTGTTGTAAAGAAAATGTCTATAATGCATTGAAATGACAGTAAACTAATAAGATGGTTATCATAATTTTTCAAATCTTTATTAATGAGTAATTACAGAAAAGGTAAATGACATTTCTGTCATGGCTTCCGCATTTTGGTCTATCGCTGCGATGCGAAACGGAAATAGAAGTCGGAATCATGTGACGCAACCAAGCGGACCAATCACAGAGCTTACGGTTACGTGCGCTCTGACGCGTGGATAGATTTTTTGAGAGGAGCACGTCAAGGCTACGCACGGTCACGCGGGACTACGTAAGCTTACGCGTAGCCTACGGCGTCGACTTTACGCAGAAGCCTAAACCGGCCTTAAGCGTTGACCAAGCGTTGACCACGTAACCGCAAGGTTCCCGGTTCGATTCCGGCCGCGGACATATCCTGCATGTCATCCCTTCTCTCTCTCTCTCACCCATCCTTCCTGTCAAATCTCTCTCCATCACAATAAAAAAGAAAAATATGAAAAAAAGAATTGTATTGTAATGTAATGTGACGTATCAATAAAACTTGAAACTTGACATATTTCAACTACATTTCAACACCGCAGGTCAGTCACGTGCCGGCTGGGATATCCTAGTCTTGCCCGTTTAGTCTTGTGTGCAAACACAAAGGCTTTTTTAAGGGACTTTCTTATGCTGTATCAACTCCTATCAGTGAAATAAAGCAGCATGCTTTGCTTTGGAGGACAGTCAGAATTACGAAGTAGGCTATTCTGAATAGAAAACTCCACCGCAATATGTTCTTCGTCTTAACATTAATTAGCAGTCTATATTCAAGGTTGATTCGTCCTTGCCTTTATTTTTTATTCCCTCTGTTTTGCTTCCTTTCTTTCATTCGCTCACCTCACACAATGTAATATACCCATTGTATTCCAGTCCAGAGATCACATCTGGAAGCATGAACCCCAGGTTATTTCACCATCAGAGAACAGTGCAGGTAGTAGCCTAATCGCTCAGTAGATGGCACTATTGCAAGAAGAATGGACAGAAGGACACACACCCCCACACACACTCTCCACACACACTCTCCACACACACTCTCCACCATAATTTGCGTTTCTTCTTAACATGAATTAGGAGTCTATATTCAGAGTTGTTTTTCTTTCTGGCTTGCCTTTCTTCTTGTTCTCTCTCTTTGCTCTCTCTCTCTCTCTCTCTCTCTCTCTCTCTCTCTCTCTCTCTCTCTCTCTCTCTCTCTCTCTCTCTCTCTCTCTCTCTCTCAATTCAATTCAATTTCAATTCAACAGGCTTTATTGGCATGACGTTTTACAAGTGTTGCCAAAGCACAATCACAGATATGACGAACAACAACATAACAACATAATATCAATGACATGAAAAAATAAATAAAAATAATATAAATAAAATAAAGCAGGTGGTGCAGAGAATAAAACATGGCATACTGTATGTATGTCCTACTGGTTGTCCCTTTTCTTGTGACAGGAATTGACATATTTTGCAGCCAAAACTGCACATTCTTTCTGTTCCCCCAGAAGGGCTGGTAATCTTTCCCTTTCTGTCATACTTCGGAATTCTGGGAAATTTGTTTCAAATTTTGGGAAGAACTCCTCTCTAATATTTGTGTAGTTTTTACATTGTGTTAAGAAGTGTAACTCTGTCTCTATAGCTCCGTCATCACAGTGACAGCACAGCCTCTCCTCTCTGGGCAGCCAGGTTTGTCTGTGTCTGCCCTTCTCTATTGCCAGACTATGATCGCTCAGTCTGTACATTGTCAAAGTCTTTCTCAGGTTTTTATCAGTTACTGTGGTTAGGTAGTCTGCCACAGTATACTGTCTGTTTAGAGCCAAATATGTTTCTAGTTTGTGTTGTGATTGTGTGAGTTTGTTCCAATATGTGATGTATTTATCTTTTTCTTTAGTTATAATTTGGTTAGGTCTAATCTTCTGAGTGATAGTGTAGCTGCACTGAGGCTGTCTGGGGTTTGTGATGTCAGAAGGTGAGAGGTCAGCTAGTTTCAGAACCAGCTGACTGAGGGGGCTCCTTTGGATGTTCAACTCTTGGCAGGCAAGGGCTTTATAATGGTAACAGGCAGGGTCACTCTTTTTAATATGGCTCCAGAATTTAATAGATCTTTTCTGTATATTTAGCAGTAAAGGATATTGGCCTAATTCAGCCCTGCATGCAGAGTTTGGGCATTTTCTTTGTACCCTGATAATAGTTTTGCAGAACTCTGCATGCAGGATCTCAACTGGGTTTTTGTCCCATTTTGCCCAATCACTTTGTAATAAGGGACCCCATACCTCACTGCCATACAATGCAATTGATTCTATAACTGATTTAAATATTTTGAGCCATGTCCTAATTGGAATTTGGATTTGAATTGAACGCTTGATGGCATAAAAAGCCCTTTTTGCCTTGTCTTTGAGTTCCTTCACAGCTGCACAGAAATTCCCAGTGGAAGTAATTTGTAAACCTAGGTATGTATAGGTATTTGTCCGTTCTATTTGGGTCCCACCTATTTTGAACACTGGTTGATTCTTCTGTAACCGTGATCGCTTTTGGAAGGTCATAATTTTGGTCTTCTTCATATTTACTGTCAGGGCCCAAGTCTGACAGTACTGATGAAGAATGTTCAGGCTTTGCTGAAGACCTTCTTTAGTTGGGGACAGTATGACTAGGTCGTCTGCATAAAAGAGACATTTAATGTCTGTGTCAGTAAGGGTGAGACCAGGTGCTGGTGATTGTTCTAATAACCGTGCCAGTTCATTAATATATATATTGAAGAGGGTGGGGCTGAGGTTACATCCTTGCTTCACCCCTCTCCCTTGCGGGAAGAAGTCTGTGTGTTTATCACCAATTTTAACAGCCAATTTATTATTTTCATATATTGATTTAATGACATCATATGACTTTCCCCCTATTCCACTTTCTATTAATTTAAAAAGTAAACCTTCATGCCAAACTGAGTCGAAAGCTTTCTGAAAATCGACAAAGCATGCATGAATTGTTCCTTTGTTTTGATTTGTGTATTTATCTATTAGTGTGTGTAGGGTGAAAATGTGGTCAGATGTTCTATAATTTGGGAGGAATCCAATTTGACTTTTGCACAAGACATTGTGCTCTGTGAGGAAATATATAATTCTTGAATTTAGAATGCTGCCAAATAACTTCCCTAGGTTACTACTTACACAGATACCTCTGTAGTTGTTTGGATCAAATTTGTCTCCATTCTTGAAAATGGGTGTAATCAGCCCCTCACTCCAGCTTTCAGGGAAATGACCCACACTCAGTACCAAGTTGAATACCTTTAGAATGGCCAATTTACATGTTCTATTGGTATATTTTATCATCTCGTTTAAGATGCCATCAGGCCCACATGCTTTTTTGTTCTGCAGAACCTTTAGTTTGTCTTCCAATTCTAATTCAGTGATTGGGAAATCCAGTGGGGTCTGATAGTCCTTAATAGCTCTTTCAAAGTTTTTCAATGTATCTGAGATCTGCTCTTGGGCTTCATTCTTTGTAGGTTTTCTATAAAGATCCCCAAAATGTGTTTTCCATGTATCACCATTTTGAATTGATTGTTCATTTTTATGTTTCATGGTAAATAAGTTCCAGTTTTCCCAGAATTTATTTGATCCCAGAGACTCTTCAATTAATTCTAGTTGGTTTTGTAAATATTGGTCTTTTTTTGTTCTCAGTGTTTTTTTATATTGCTTTAAAGTGTCACAGTAACTAAGGCGTAACTCCTGACTCTCTGGATTCCTGTGTTTTTGGTTGGAGATATTTCTTAGTGTCTTCCTAATGGATTTACAGTCTAAATCAAACCACCTTTCCCTGTTTGTTTTCTTTTGTTGTTTTGTTTTGCATTTTAAGTTTGAGGATGAGGCCAAATGATCAAATATGTGGTTAATGTGTGCCAGACAGCACTCTACACCTTCAGTATTCTGAGGGTAAGTCTGGGACAAGAAGGAGTCTAGAAGAGACTGTGTTGACTCACTGACCATAGCATTCTGGTACTGCTCCGGACTGTTTGGGGCCCATCTGTATTTCCTCTTTATGTTATACAGATTACAGGACTGAGAACATATATTACCTGTGTCTGCCCTTTTTAGATATAAAGTGATCTGGGAGTGATCTGATAGAGGTGATTGTTATTTTACTGTGAAGGCTCTCAAAGAGTTTAGGTCTAAATCTGTTATAGCATAGTCAACGGTGCTGCTTCCAAGTCTTGAACAATACGTATACCGTCCAAAAGAATCCCCTCGCAGCCTTCCATTGACAATGTACAGGCCCAACGCTCTACAAATCTGCAGCACTTGTTTTCCACTCTTGTTTGTGGTTTTATCATAGTTATTCCTGTTGGTAAGGTTAGGAAAAAGAAGGTTATCTCCAGTGATGTAACTGTCACCTTCAGTACTAGTAAAGTCTACCTCCTCACCAGTCCTAGAATTTAGATCTCCCATGATCAGCACAGATCCCTGGGCCTGGAAATGACTGATCTCTTCTTCTATGATGGAGAAAATCTCCTCACTGAAATATGGAGACTCTATTGGGGGATTATAAATTGCGCATAGAAAAATGCTTTTCTCGCTGGAAATTATATATTTTTGTATTTTTAACCAAATGTGATTTTTCCCTTTCTTCTTTATTTCTATAGAGTCAGCTAGTTGTGACTTATACCATATCAACATCCCCCCAGAGTCTCTGCCCTGGGTGACTCCATTTAGTTTAGTTGATGGGACTATAATCTCTCTATAGTTAGGAGGGCACCCAGTAGGGACATCTCCTTTGCACCAAGTCTCCTGCAAAATAACAATATCGACACCAGTAACCTTGTCTAAAAATTCAAGATTTCTGCTTTTTAAACCAAATAAATAAGAATTTAAACCCTGAATATTCCAAACTGATATGCTAAACGATTGTATCATTGACACTGTAACAAATTGACATTTTAAGTTGAGAAGAAAGAAGTAACAGTTTAGAACATGACATATTTACAATGTATGCATGCAATGGCATGTAGCCTAGATATGTATTATTATTATTATTATTATTATTATTTTTTTACTTCATGAACAAGCATTACCTGCTTAATGACCACTGCCGCTGGGTGTGGCCCATTAGATGAGAGCATAAAGTGCTCAGCATGTCCTGGATGGTTCTCAGTTCGCTGTGGGCGGGGCCTGCTGCTCCTCGGACCACATCAGCATAGGACAGTCCGCCTGGCTCTCTCTCTCTCTCTCTCTCTCTCTCTCTCTCTCTCTCTCTCTCTCTCTCTCTCTCTCTCTCTCTCTCTCTCTCTCTCTCTCTCTCTCTCTCTCTCTCTCTCTCTCTCTCTCTCTCTCTCTCTCTCTCTCTCTCATTGTGTGTAATGTTTTTTTCAAAATGTGTGGCTTAGAACTGCAAAATGAGTCAAAAGCAGGAAATGTTGTTTGCGGAATTGGTGTAAGATGAGGTACATGAGTTTCAGGTTTTGGTCATTGTGTCGTCTCAAGTTCCAGTGTTTAGTGTGTAAGCAATTGAGAAAAACCGTAAAACATAATGATGATCTCATGTCGTGAAGTGCTCCTTATTAAAAACACTCACTCAGAGCAGGGTGGGATAGAGGGGCGGCCGTCACAGCTTGCTATGTTGAAGATGAGTGCCTCTCAGGACATGATGTAGTATAGTTGTATAGTGTTGAATTGAATTAGGCTTTCACTTTCTTGCGTTTTGCACCAGCACGTATTGCATGTCAAGTAGGTATTGCGTTAGAGTGCGAAATAACAGCATCCGCACACTCAAACACTGTGCAAAGAAACGTGGTTTATAGCGACCTTTCAGTCGTAGACCTTCTTCAGGCATGTCAAGCCTGCCTTGGTTACAAATCATGCACCAAACCCCACTCACATAAGGGAGGTGTGTGTGTGTGTGTGTGTGTGTGTGTGTGTGTGTGTGTGTGTGTGTGTGTGTGTGTGAGCTTTCACCGTGCTGTCCTGATACGTGAGTGGTTCACCAACAACCAGCGCTTCATAATGGTTTTCCTTCCACCTTACAGTCCCTTTCCGAGTTTTTCTCTGCGTGGCGGTGGAAGGTCTATGACAGACAGCCCTATGGAACAGGCCTGTGGTGATATAACTGTGGAGTCTTGTCAAGGCTGGGTTCGGCACACCAGAGGGTTTTTTCCCCGTTGCCTGGCAAGGGAAAATATTGTCTGTGACGTGGATGAAGTCCTCTGACCGGACCCCGCACAAAGACAAGATGTTGGACTTTGTTTGTGCAGTAATGTGCTTTTCATTTAGCTTTTTCAGTTTTTGTTTTTGAAAGTGCTGAAATTATTATTATCCTAAATGATTGAATGAATGAATGAATGAATGAATGAATGAATGAATGAATGAATGAATGAAAGCATTTATTTCGAACATGTGCAGAGAGAAATAGTTATAACAACAAAAGACAAAACAAAAACAAGAAAAAAAACAAAACAAAACAAAAACAAGAAAAAACTAAACAAAACAAAAAACAAAACAAAACAAAAAACACTATTTACTTCACATGTCCGAAAATGAGTAGGAAGAAGCATAAGCTTATTTAATCCTACCCCTTCTCCAATAAACAGAGATTAATAATTAAGAAACAGCAGTTGACTTCAATATAAATATAATATATATATTTTAAATTAAATCACATTTATTTACATATTTACATATTGACCAACAATAGAAAACACTGATCATGTAAATAAACAAATAATCTGTGAAAACAACAACTATCAAAGCCCTTCTTCCTCCTCGTACCTGGTGAAAACCATTTTTTTATACCGCTTTTTGAACTGGGTCATGCTTGGACACCGCTTTAGCTCCACACTCAATCCGTTCCACAGCTTCACTCCACATATAGAAATACAAAAACGTTTTAACGTTGTAC
>NC_137675.1:25987642-26050142 GCF_963989245.1 Nansenia antarctica | reverse complement strand
GTCTATTGTTCACATGCATCGTTAATGTCTGTCTGTCTGTCTGTCTGTGTGTCTGTCTGTCTGAGTGTCTGTGTGTCTGTGTGTCTGAGTGTCTGTCTGTCTGTGTGTCTGAGTGTCTGTCTGTGTGTGTGTGTGTGTGTGTGTGTGTGTGTGTGTGTCTGAGTGTGTGTGTGTGTGTGTGTCTGAGTGTCTGTGTGTCTGAGTGTCTGAGTCAGTGTTTCCTCTTGCGCCTCCTGTTTACACCTGGTCTCTCCATCACACAAACCCTCACCTCAATATCACAATGATGTGTCTTCACAATGATGTGGTCATCACAATTGAAGCACCAGCTGTTTTGAATCATCTTGGATGAATAATGGTTATTCCCTAGAGATATTATGGATGAATCTTCAAAATTGAGCAGGTTGGTTCTCAACAGGGTTACATCTATAAGACCACTATACTGAATGTATTCTGTTAGGCCAAGGAGAGCTGGAGCTGTAGGCTATAATACTGTATGTCTCAGATCTGTTTTGCCTGGAGCCAGCCTCTATCTAATGGGATTTGATGGTGTTATTTTGGAGCAGTTAATGTGACAAGCTATGAGTTTGAATAACCGGGGGTGATGATTCATAGCCTCGTACCACATGCACACACACACACACACACACACACACACACACACACACACCCTTTCCACACATACAAGCACACACACACACAACCCACCACTCCCTTTCCACACACACACACACACACACACACACACACACACACACACACACACACACACACACACACACCCCACCACCCCCTTTCCACACACACACAGACTCACAGACTCACATAACCCCTTTCTACACACACACACACACACACACACACACACACACACACACACACACACACACACACACATACACATACACATTTTGATGTCACATAACACATTTAATATCCTCTTCATCTTAGACCTCCTGAGGCAAGTCTGCTTAGTTTCCTGCCGCTGAGAGGTTGACCTGGCAGAGGGGTCGGGTATAATCATAGACCTGGCGGAGGGATGGGTATGTTCATAAATCTACTGTGTTGCTTCCTTGCTTTCAAACTGAAAAACATGAAGCTAACAATCTAGGTGTGATTATAGATTCTGACTTAAGCTTTGAGCCTCACATCAAATCTATCACTAGAAATGCTTTTTATCATCTACGGAGGAATATTGCAAAAGTTAGGCATGTTCTCCGGCAAGCTGACGCAGAAGTGTTAATGCATGCTTTTGTTATTACCCGTTTGGACTATTGTAACTATTGTCTCCTTTCTGTTCTTCCGAAGAAAGCTATTAGTCCAAAATGCAGCAGTGAATGTTTTAACCAAAACAAGCAGAAGAGCTCATAACTCCTATTTTAGAGACTCTACACTGGCTTCCTGTCAAGTTCAGAATAGATTTCAAGATCCTTCTGCTTCTCACTGGCATAGCACCAGAATATCTGAAAGACTTTTTGCTAGCATATCAGCCCAATAGAGCTCTCAGGTCTTCTGACGCTGGCTTTCTCTGTGTACCACATGTACAAAAGAAGAGATTTGGTGAGGCTGCATTATGCACCCGAATTGTGGAATGCACTGCCACTTTACATTAGGGATGCAACCTCAGCAAATATTTTTTTAAATATATCTTTAAAATATATTTTTAATATTGCCTTTAAATGATTAAATAATTAAATGATGATTATATAATGATTAAAGCACATGTGTTTGTGTGTGTGTGTGTGTGTGTGTGTGTGTGTGTGTGTGTGTTTTCCTAAGTAGCTTCAACACAACATAGTAAGTATTTCGGGAGTACCTGCAGGGAACAGCACTCAGTCTGTCACACACACCGCTCATTAACATTTGCAGCCATCCTCTCCTCTCCTTTCTTTCCGACACTGAAAACGTGTGTGACTGTAATTGGTGGTTACTAAAGTAATTACAGAAGCAGAATAATTATTTCTTAATCCTTATCGCCCAGGGAGTTCAGAACACACTACAAGACATGAGTTTTCATGCCAGTACCTGGAACAACTTTTGGGTCAATGTGGAGAGTGGAGACACTCATATGGAGACTATAGGACTAGGCTGTGTAGTGTTATGTATGTACATGTACAGTTGTAGTGATAGTCACCCCCCCCCCCCCCCACACACACACACACACACACACACACACACACACACACACACACACACACACACACACACTCCATTCAGGTAATTTGTGTGACTTCTCTGTATTGTTTTAAGATCTATGCTGTAATAAAACCCACTTAAAATTCAATGCTGTTTTTTTCCTGACCCTGTGGAGGGGGCGAGTCTTCCATCATGAATGAAGGTTTGTACTGGGGGTCACACCTGGGTCAGGCCTGGGTCAAATACGGATGTCAAGTACTCTGAGGTATTTGAGGTGTGCTTGGATTTGATTGGCTGTAGCTTTGTGATGAGGTCGATCATCAACTCCTTGTTTTTTCTTTCTTTCTTTTTTCTTTCTTTTAAAAAAAAGAAAAATATATATATCATATTTTTTTTAATACACAAATTGACAATGGTGTTTGTCACTTGTGAGTGACAGTGTCATACTGTCTGTTCCATTGTTGTTCCATTGGTGTCATTCTACCAGGCACCCTATAAGTCAAGTGCAGCTCAATTAGTTAAAAGTATTTGACATTGTCTTTTTGACTTGTCCAGGTCTGACCTATAATGTTGAATTGATGTGAGTAGTGCTCAAATAATTTGCCATTTCAATTATTTCTGATAAATGTCCATGATGTGCTTAATGACATAATGATGCACATTCGTTAATAGAGGTCCTTGATCATAGACATCCACTCGTTTGAGATTCACCCTGAACATGAGTTACTGCAGTCTTGATGAAGCTCAACTGATCTCCCTTCCTCATTTAGGGTCATTAACATCCCCCCCTGCCTACAATGCTTTCACTTGCATGTGAGTGCTGTAGTGTATGTCCTGTACGTGTATGAGGAGGTGTGTCAGGTGCTGTCTCTAGATGTTCATGTCCTCAGGGTGCCCCCGCCCTGCCTGCTCCACGCTCTTAACCTGTCAACCCTCCTGGACAGTCAGAGAACAATGTGGCCGTGCTTTTCATGGCAATTTTTTATTTTTTTCAGGGGTGCAAACTTGTCACCCTTTAGCCGTATTAGACGTTTTTACCTCAAAATAGGTCAACAATTTTCATAAATATTCTTTGTTTTCAGGCAAAAAAACATTTTGTCACCTTTTTGGGCCATCACCAGTTTGCATCCCTGTTTTTTAAATGTAGTCTTAAAAATAAAGAACTTTTAAATCCTGTTGGAGTTAAGTTAGTTAACTGTTAAGTGATGTTGAGCACAATATGGCAGGAAGGAGCGGCATTGGGAGGACATGAAGTTGGTGAATACGGATCCCATCCAGATATGGGATCCCACTGAGCCCGTTGCAGTGTGTCTGGCAGAGAGAGAGAGAGAGAGAGAGAGAGAGAGAGAGAGAGAGAGAGAGAGAGAGAGAGAGAGAGAGAGAGAGAGAGAGAGGTCCTTATCACCAAGCTGTCTGCCTTTAACTTCTTGCCATCAGCCCTTAAATGGTTGGACTCATATCTCAGTGACAGAAATCAGCTAGTCCAGATAAACAATCAGCGCTCACCTACCATCATGTCTTGCACCGGGGTACCACAAGGCTCCATACTTGGCCCACTCTTGTTTAGCCTATATATCAACGACCTACCATCTGTCTGCCCAGAAGTGCATGTACAAATGTACGCTGATGACACTATTTTATATGTACATGACAAGAACAAACACCTGGCAGCTGCCAAACTTAGCTCTGCTATGGAAAAGGTCACCAAATGGCTCAACAGCTCTTGCCTCCAGCTCAATGTTAATAAAACTGTAGGAATGTTCTTCTCCAAACAACACAATATGACCACGGCAAACATAACCATTTCAGGGCAAAACATTAGTATAGTTCCGTCGTTCAAATATTTAGGGATCATCATTGATTCAAACCTGACTTTCAAAGAGCACATCAAGAAAGTGTCTGGTAGGGTGAAGTTTGGCCTGGCAAACTTCAGGTACATCAGAAGCTCACTGACCATGAGTGCTGCCAGACTATACATGGACGCATCAATTATGTCGCACCTCACATATTGTTTGACAAGCTGGGGCCATGCATACAGCACTTCCCTAAAGCCATTAGCCACCCTATACAAGCGGACCCTTAAGGTCATGAACCAGAAGCCCAACAGCACACACTACTGTACCATCCTAGACAAATGTAAATACCTTAGCTGGGAAGACACCATCAAATACAAAAACATCTGTCTCATCCATAAAATTCTGCATAACAAAGCTCCTCCCCCGCTTAACTCTTTCATAAACCAGCGTGACCACAGCTTACGGCCCACCAGAAGCACCTCTCGTGGCGACCTTATAGTTCCATTCAGGAAAAGCACCTTCAGTAAGCAATCCTTCTCAGTGATAGCAATAGAAAACTGGAACTCACTACCCAACCAACTCAAAGACATACATACTTACTCCACCTTCACAACACACATGAAAGCCTGGCTGACACAGAACTATACTTGTCCTCATTAATCCCTCTCTGTGCTGCCTCCCCATAATGCCTTTTTTTTGTATGTTTTGTTTTGTTTAATGTATTGCTGTTTGTAAGTGCTTAATGTTGTGTGGCCTGTAATTGTCCTGTGGCTTATATGTGCTTGAAATGTCGCTGCCCCCATAAGTGTGTATGTGGTGTTTGTTGTAGCCCCTTCAATCACCTCAGCTTGCTTACGTGTGTTTTTTGTCAAGTGTGATGTTGGGGTACCTTGTCTCAGCCACGTGTTCTTAGAATATTTAAATGTTTTATTTTAACTAATGACGTTACTTTTCAGGATGCCATGTTGCAACTGGCCGGGGACTTCAGCTGAAAATTAGCCGACTAGGCTAACGCTGCCTTTTTTACTGTATTTTATATGGTTCATGTATTAGGATTGTCCTCGATATAATAAACTAATAAAAAAAAATAAAAAAAAGAGAGAGAGAGAGAGAGAGGAGAGAGAGAGAGAGAGAGAGAGAGAGAGAGAGAGAGAGAGAGAGAGAGAGAGAGAGAGAGAGAGAGAGAGAGAGAGAGAGAGAGAGAGAGAGAGAGAGAGAGAGAGAGAGAGAGTGAGAAAGTGATGTGTTATCTCCGATGCGACGTTGATGGCATCGCCCCCCGTGCATGGGAACTGGAAAGTTATCCATCTGTGCTTGGGTAAGTAGTTATTCACGTCAGCCATGATTGATTGATTGATAGGTATCTAGACCAGAGGTTCCCAAAGTGGGTGCCGCGGCACCTGTCCGGGGGTGCCGCCAAATCTGCTCGTAAAAAAAAAAAATAAAGTATAATATAAAATTATAATAATAATACATGAATAAACGTTTGTTTATTACATGTGCAATGGAGTTCATAAGCAAATAAAATATATATTTCTCAGATTTGAAAGATATTAATTTACTAACTAGGCCTACTAGTTACTAACTAACTACTCCTCACTGAAGTCTTGGACCAAGCGGTGAAAATAGTTAATTATGTAAAATCACGCCCGCTGAAGTCACGGCTGTTCAGCACATTGTGCAATGAGATGGGGTCCGAGCATGAGGGGCTCTTATTACACACAGAGGTCCGCTGGCTGTCGCGGGGCAAGGTGTTATCCCGTGTCTATGAGCTCCAAGATGAACTGATGTCAGTGAGCACGACTTGCCATACAAAGAACAATTGGAAGATGAATCGTGGTGGATTAAGCTTGCTTATCTGGCAGATATTTTCAGCCACCTTAATGACCTCAACATAAAAATGCAAGGGAAGGCTGAGAATATCCTGACAGCGACAGACAAACTGAACGGATTCCGATCCAAATTGAGACGGTGGCAAGACGGGGTGGCCAAGAAAAACACTAATGTTTACGTTGACGGCCAATGACGCAGCACACAAGTCAGCGTCTTTCTTGAATCTGATCACTGCGCACCTACGTATGCTGGAGGAGAGATTTGAGTCCTATTTCCCTCCAATGAACGAAGACTTCGACTGGCTCCGGGATCCGTTCAACCCCCTCTCATCAGCATCAGCCGCTAGTTTGAGCAGCAAAGCTCAAGATGAACTGGCAGAGCTCATTATGGACCGCACACTGAAGCTCAAACATGGTGAGCTAGGTTTGGATAGGTTTTGACTGCTTGTGGGACATGAATATCCATCTCTCTCAGAGAGCGCCATCAAGGTGCTTTTACCCTTCCCAACCTCCTACTTGTGCGAGCTGGCTTTTTCTTCTCTAGCATACGTCAAGAACAAGACACGCACGCGTCTGTCAGTGGAACAGGACCTGCGTGTCGCGGTGTCCACTATCTCTCCCCCCATAAAGAGACTCTGCTCCCAAAAGCAGGCGCATGTGTCCCACTAATGCGCACAACATATTTCTTTGTTTTGTATTTCTCTCAATTTTTACAATTCTGTCATGATTATTATTGTTAAATTATTATACCCGTTTGGTTCAGATCTGAAATAATAATCTCAGAATGAGCATTGAAATGAGAATTACATTTTAAGGCATTATTTTAAGCCCCCCCAAAAAGCATTGTTCCATTGATTGATTATACAGGCCTTTGATATTTTATTTGTGTGAAGAATTCCCTCTGAGTCTCCTCCCATATTGTACAATCCTTGAGGGCCACAATTTTATTTAATTTAGCGATAGTTTGACTGACCTATGCATTCTTGCCCATCCATTACAGTTCATTTATGACTTTTATTATCTTGTTAAAATTCATTGGGGCAATACTTATGTATTATATATAAATACACATTTTCAAACCAATTCATCGTGTATTGTTTTTAGTTTAAGCTCCGAGGCATTTTTTAAATCTTCGTAGAGTTGGGGTGCCTTGGAGAAGGGGGAAAGCTTCAGGGGTGCCTTGGTTAAAAAAAGTTTGGGAACCTCTGATCTAGACACAGCAGGCCTGTGAAAAAGAAAAGAAATGAAACAAAGTAAAGAAAAGAAAAAACATTTCATTGGCCATGGCTGTGATTTTTATGTTGTAGATGGATTTAGAAATACTGAGATGCATGCCTAATGTATTTTATCTTTGGTGTATTGTGGATAAGACGTTGTAAGACATTCCAAGTACTTTGTATTTAAGACACGTGGGTGTTGTGTTGATATGAATAAAGTAATTTTCATACTGTGTGACCTCGAACACTGTTGTTCTTCATGAAAGCGGTCGGGTTTTAGTTCTGTTGCGGTGGTGGGTTAGTTCAGAAACAGGATCAGAAACAGTTACACAAGGCCATGTTAAGGCCAATGCACACGGCGTGCGATTTTGTCGCACGACAACATTCGATTGCAATGCACATGGAGTGCGATGCGATTTTGTCGCATGACAACATTCGATTCTCAACTCACGCCACTGAAGTCTACGATAAAATCGATATTATCGCACGACAACATTCGATTCTCAATTGTTACGTAGTCGGACCAGGCAGGCTGATTACAATAGGCTCTACCAATATTGCTTGCCTTGCTTCCACAATTTCTACAAGATACAACTGGGCATATTGTGCCTACATGCTCGATTGTTATTATTATGTAATATAGGCGTCTTGTATGTGAGATGGGCCGTGTAGCTATGTGGCATGACACGGAAATAAATCATGCATGCAGTAATTCGTATAGCTAGTAATGTGTATAGTGGCAGTTGTGGGCTATATAGGTGTAGTGGCTGGCTGATGGTGATGTTCATATCTTGCACTTGACTGTCAAACCGTTAAAATGATTGCTCCATCCACAATTGAAGATGTCAGGTTGACTGGTTGACAAGTTATGAGCTTTTCGTCATCCATTTCATCCATTCAGGTTAACGGTAAATTACATACACGTACATACAGTAGAGTAAATATGAATTTTGGGTTGCCAGATGTCCGGTTTTCAGTGGACAGTGTCTATACAACGTGTGTACAATTTGGCTGGTCATTCAGTCGTGCTAGATTAGAAATCTGGCAACCCTGTACGCTATCGTAGATCTTTGAGTAAACTAATATAATATAGTATAGTATATATTATAAGTATAAATAACGTTACTTGCTCAAAGATTTACGATAGCCTTTTTGGCTGCACAGTACAAAATACAAATAACAACAATGATAATACTTTTTTAGTAATATTTTATTCACATGTAAAATATATGCCATCATGTTAAATAACTTAATACCCTCCCTAAAGCACGTATTTCATCAAAAACAAAACCAACATATTCATAAGAATGCAGGTATGCAAAGTTATAGATAAGTTCACTGAAAATCAAATCAAATCAAATCAAATTTTATTTGTATAGCGCATTTCTTACAAGATGCAACTCAATGCGCTTCACATAATAAACATTCTCAGTCAATCAATCAATCAATCAATCAATACTGACAGAGCCGCAAGCAGGCAAAAAGTAAAAACCTGTACACTATGTAGCCAGGAAAATTCCCTTGCAGCCCTCTACACATAGAGCGACTACTAGCCAGTTTGCCTACCAGCACCCAGCGGTGCCCCCCCCCCCCCCCCCCCCCCCCCCCGGGGAGCCCCCGCCGCCCCACACACCCAGCCCGCCCCACCACCAGCACACCCGGCCCAGCCAAGAAAGCACAGACCATAAAAGGCCCCGCACAAGGACGGCCAAGCAGGTGCCCCGGCGGCGGAACAGACCAGGCACACGGGGCAGCCGGGGGCCCCCAAGGGGAGGCCCAAGGACCACCGGCGCAAAGCAAGCAAGCAAGGGCGAAAAACCTGTACACCATGTATCCAGGAAAAGTTCCATTGCGTTTTATCGGCGTACACACTGTCCATAAATGTAGTGTTATATCTGCATCCAGCATGGGCACAGGTCCTGCCAAAAGAGAATCTCAAGCGCAGTTATGATGCAACAACACAATAAAGATGACAGCAATACAACCTGATGGTGGTCCAGGTACATCCTGGTACCGGTTCCGGTACTGCTCTAGGTGCTACTGGGAGCTGACAGTGCCTCATCAGCACCCAGGTCCTTTTTCCTGTCAACACAAATCTCAAAACACGAGTATGGTGTAATAGCCTAGTGATCCTAGTTCTATAATGTCCAATGTCTCCCTTAGTAACAAAAGGCAACATTGAATAAGTAGGTTTTGAGGTCTCGCTTAAAAATGTCCTGAGTTTTAGACAACCTCAGGCCCTCAGGTAGGGTGTTCCACAATCTAGGAGCATATATGCTAAAAACTGATCCTCCAAATCTCTTAGTCCTAGCCTCTGGCACTATTAGAAGTTCCGTGCCACTACGTAGACCTTAGGGTCTAGCTGGTGTGTATCTTATGAGCATGTCCACCATGTAATTGGGCGCGTCGCAGTGGAGTGATTTATAGACTAGTAAAAGGATCTTAAAGTCTATTCTATAACTGACAGGGAGCCAGTGTAGTGATCTCAAGACAGGTGTGATGTGCGCTCTTCGTTTGGTCCTATTAAGGACACGAGCAGCAGCATTCTGAGCCATTTGTAAGGCAAGGCAAGGCAAGTTTATTTGTATAGCACATTTCATACAACAGGGGCAATTCAAAGTGCTTTACATGCATTATTTAAAAATACAGCAAGAGGAGCATAAGAAAATAAAAATTACAATGAATAAAAGCAAATATAAGAAGTAAATAGATAAAACATTTAAAAAGACAATAGTTAATGGAAAAAAGACATTGATAGAAGTGTTTGTGTTTAATCATAACTGGTGCAAAATATGAAGGTTTTTAGCTTAGATTTAAATATTTTAAGGGTTTGGGCCTGTTTGATTTCTTCAGGGAGTTTGTTCCAGGAGCATGCAGCAGCGTGACTGAAAGCTGCTGCACCGTGTTTTGTTTTTACTCTTGGAATTATTAGCTGATTTGTCTCAGCTGACCTTAGGGACCTTGCGGGAATATAGGGTGGGAGGAGATCTGATATGTATTTTGGTCCAAGACCATTTTGTGATTTGTATGTAATTAGGAGGATTTTGAATTCAATTCTCTGAGAGACTGGTAGCCAGTGCAGGGATCTCAGGATTGGTGTAATGTGTTCAAATTTCTTTGTTTTTGTTAGGACCCTAGCAGCGGCGTTTTGGATGAGCTGCAATTTACGAACAGCTCCTTTAGATAGGCCTGTTAGTAGACCATTACAATAATCAAGTCTACTCGAAACAAATGCATGGATGAGTTTTTCAAGGTCTTGCTTGGACATGAAACCTCTCATTCTTGTTATGTTTTCCAGGTGATAGTAGGCTGATTTAGTTATCGAGTTTATGTGGCTGTTGACGTTTAGATCGGAGTCTAGAATTACACCAAGATTTCTGACCTGTTTTTTAGTGTGAAGAGAGAGAGAATCAAGTTTTGCACTGACTTTCGATCTTTTGTCAGGTGCACTGAATACAATTATCTCTGTTTTGTCTAGTTGGAGGAAGTTTTGTGTCATCCAGGCGTTTATTTGCTCAATGCAATTACAGAGATTGTCAATGGGACTATAGTCGTTCGGTGAGAGGGCTATTTAGATTTGAGTGTCATCCGCATAGTTGTGGTAGGCAATTTTGTTCTTTTTTATGATGTGTCCCAATGGAAGCATGTAGAGATTGAATAGTAGGGGGCCAAGGATTGACCCTTGGGGAACCCCACATGTCATTTTAATTTGGTCAGATACAAAGTTGCCAATGGAGACATAGTAGCTTCTGTCCTGTAGGTAGGATCTAAACCAGTTTAGGGCAGTGCCCGAAAGTCCTACACTGGTTTTTAGTCTATCTATTAGAATGTCATGGTCTACAGTGTCAAAGGCAGCACTAAGATCTAGTAGTATCAAAACTGAGATTTTTCCGGAGTCTGTGTTTACGCGAATGTCATTAAGGACCTTAATAAGGGCCGTTTCAGTGCTATGTAGGGGGCGAAAGCCTGATTGAAAGTCATCAAAGAGATCATTTAGGGTCAAATAATTGCTAAGTTGTTCGTGGGCAACCATTTCAATAATTGTTCCTGTACAGGGAAGGTTTGATATGGGTCTGTAGTTGTTTAGTACAAATGGGTCTAGGCCGTTCTTTTTTAGTAGAGGCTTAATAACTGCAGTTGTCAGGGCTTCAGGGAAGATTCCTGATGAAAGGGAGGTGTTAATTATTTGTATTAGTTCGCCTGCCATGCAGCTAAATATGTTTTTTAAAAAGCTTGTTGGCAGGACATCAAGGGCACAGGTGGATGGTTTAAGACGTGACATGATTTTATCTAGGGTCTTGTAATCAATGGTGTTAAATTGTGACATGGTTGTTATGTCCGCCCTATTTGGGGTTGTTAATGGGGACATGTTTTTCATGCCTGACACAGAAGACCTAATGCCTTGTCTAATGGTTTCTATTTTATTGTTAAAAAAGGATGCAAGCTCATTGCATTTACTAGTTGAGTGAAATTCCTGAGCAATGGGTGTTGGGGGATTTGTTAGTCTGTCAACAGTTCTGAAAAGGATGCAGGCATTATTGATGTTATTGTTTATGATCTTAGAGAAAAATGATTGCCTGGCACTTCTTATTTCTAAGTTATAGTTTTGAAGATTCTCTTTATAGATATCATAGTGGACTTGAAGGTTTGTTTTTCTCCATCTGTGCTCTGCTTTACGACATTCTCTTTTTTGGGTCTTTACGGATGGGGCAGTTCTCCAGGGAGCTTTTTGCTTACCAGAGATGCATTTGGATCTAATGGGTGCAATATCATCAATGGTTTTTGTGATTTTTAAGTTGAAATCGTGTAGAAGGTCATTTACTGAGGTTGGAATAGAAGTTTGGGGGGGGGCTAGGGAAAAGGCCTGTGTGAACAGTGCACTGGTCTTTTCATTGATGTATCGTTTGGAAATAGTTTTAGACATAGTTTGAATAACAGGAAAGATAGATACGTCAAAGAATATGCAACAGTGGTCAGACAGGGCAATGTCAGTTACAACAACATTTGAAATATCTAGGCCTTTGGTGATGATAAGGTCCAGAGTGTGACCTCGATTATGAGTAGGGAGGTTCACATGTTGTTGAAGTTCAAAAACATCTAACAGAACAGAGAGTTCTTTGGCTTTGTTGTCCTCTGAGTTATCTACATGAATATTGAAATCACCAGCAATGATCAGACCATTAAATTCAGTAGTAATGATGGAGAGAAGCTCTGTAAGTTCATTAAAGAAGCTAGTAGAGTATTGGGTGGTCTGTATAAAATTATAAAAAGAATTCGAGTGGAACATTTAAAAACAACTGAAAGATATTCAAATGATAAAAATTCCCTGAAGGATTTCTGTTTGCAGTTAAAACTGTCTCGGAAGAAAGAGGCTATTCCACCACCTTTTTTGTGGGATCTAACGACATCTAAGGTTCTAAAATGTGTAGTCTATTAATCATTTTTTGGGGGAGACCTGTCAGGAGAGCATTACAGTAGTCTAGCCTACTAGTAACAAACGCATGCATTAAGTTTTCGGTGTCTGCCTGGGAGAGAAATGATTGTACCCCCCCCCCCACACACACACACACACAACTTGGTTGATTCTGACTTTTTAGAGGGGGACCCTCATTGATACTTAAATTCTAGTGGCAGGGCCCTGATCTGTTATGGGGGCATCTAACACACACACACACACACACACACACACACCCCCCACACACACACACACACTCGAACCCTGCCTATTCAGTGGAGCGATAGAACTGTAGTGTACGGAGAGAACACGCTTCCCTATTCTGCACGACTGCCTCCTGACCCTCCATCTCTCTGAGCTCTGGACAACTACAACTGTTTATGTCATAAAACCTTCTACTTCCATGTTCATATAACATTTAGCACACCATCAATGGCCAAAACTTAAGCCAAAAATGACAGATATCTCAACCGTTAGCTTGTAAAAACTAGCTAAGTTCCTAAAACAAAACCGTTGCTATGCTGGTGTTACACTGCATCAAACCGCCGTCCAGTCAATGGCTGCGTTCGTAATTTCGCTCTGAGAGCGCCGGAGCGCACACTGGGTTCAACATCATAAAGGGACCAAGTCATTTGATTGGACAGAGGCATTTCATGAGTGCTGATCAGCTTCCAGAGCGAATTTACGAACTATGATTGAATCCCCCTACCAGTACACTTCAAAAGGACAAGCTAAAAAATCATCCATTTGAAAGGCTCTGTTGAGCCCTCCAACTGTTATTTGAAGTGGAAAACTCGGGGATGATAAATGGTGCATTCTGACCCACTAGGAAAATCACACAAGCTTGTACATTTTTCATTGTCCAATTAATTAAAGAAGTATCATTATTGAATCCAGCTACTACAGTAGGCTACACAGTACACTATATAGGTCACAGAATTATTTATATTAATCTTCACACGTTTTTAAAGTGCACTTGAAAAACCAAAAGAGACAGAAACAGGTACAAACATTTTATTCTGTACTCATGACAAAACATTTTTTTTCTATGACGATTTTGAACCAAAAACGAGTTGCATTAGCCCTAGCATTAGCATTAGCCCTTCTGTGCTGCTGGCTTTTAATTGGTCGTTAGGTTCGGTAGGTAACTCCTCCATTGGTTAAAAAAAAAAATGTCTTCTTTTTTTTTTCTTCTTTTTTTTTTTTTTCTCTGTTGTGTTAGTAGGAAGTGATGTGGAGTTGTCGTTGACATCTGGCAATTCCACCTGCTAGAAACACAAGTGATTTGGTTTCATCTATTCAATACTTCACCCTTTTGAGAAATTCTGCATGACAACAACCACAGGAACACCAATAAAAGTAGAGTTGATTTACCTGTGAAACCGTCTCTCCTGTTCCCTCCTGACTAGCGGGCTCTGCCTGTCCTTCCTCCATGGCCTCCGCCTCCTCCTCTTTTACGACTTCTTCTTTAATGGGTGGCTCAACCTGGGTTGTGAAGAAGAAGCATGGTGTGAGAGTGGAAAACAGTGATAAGGAATGAGGGACAGTGTTTCGTTTAGCATTTTAACAGGAAATATGTTTGTGACAATAATGGTTGCCATCTGTGTTCCCTGTGTCTATTACCTCTCTCTCTCTCTCCACGACAAAATCATCTCCCTTTAAAATCCAAGATCTCTTCAATGTTTAAGTGTACATTCCTGAATAACTTATTCCTTTTGATTCCTTTCTCCTGTCTGTATCATTCTACATTCCTTATTTATTCAACCCTTCAATCAGTATATGTATATTTATGTAAGGCTAGTCATATATCACTTGCTGGCGTATTGTCATTGTCAAGCAATAAGGGTCCTGGCCCAGACCCCATGAAACACTACCCTCAGAAACCTTTAGAATCGTACCAGCCAGGATGATAGACAGGATAGCTAGCCTAGCCTAGCCTAGCCCTTCTGAACATGATGGATAGTAGCATATTATAGGCCTGGTTAATGTCTGTTATATGTTGTTTTCAGTCACAGTAACAATATCAAAACCAACAGTTTTAAACTGGTTAGTTCAATATAGATTATCTGATTAATCAACAACAACACAAATCAAGGGGGCTACTTTATTTATTTCATATTTAGATCACCTCAGCCATTGGTTAATTTTACAGTGTCCTTGATTTACACAATATCAGTCTATAATCCAAAGAAATGTCAAATGATCACAGCTTTGAAGCGTGTTTCTGTAGATACAGAGGCATCTTATATTTGGTTTACATTTTGGGAGAGGTGGTAAAATGATGTAGCTCTCCTCACAGCCTGTTATGTTTCTGCATCTCTAGACAAGACAATCACAGAAATTATTGATCCATCCAAGTCACTACTTTGTCCCTAAAGGTTATCTTTGATGAGCTTCCTGACTATCTACAGCTTTTCACACGACATTGTTGTCTAGCTTAGTCCATGGGGTGGCTGTGGCTCAGGAGGCAGAGTTGCCGTCTAACGGCCAAGCTCCACCTGCTGCGTTGCGTCAACTCGCCATCGGCGTTGCGTCAACTTCCCGTTGTCCAAGCTCCACCTGCTGCGTTGCGTCAACGTTGCGTCAACGTCAACGTTCTACTCTAGCTCCACTGGCATTTTTTGTATACGGGAATGTAATTGGTCAATTACCAATTGGTCTCATTGTGACGTCTGCGTCCACCGTCAAAAATCAAACTTTTTTGAATGTCTACTTTGGACGCAGCCATCGGACACAACGCTGACGCAACGCAACGCTGACGCAACGCAGCAGGTGGAGCACCTTTCATTGATTACAATGCATTTGATCCCAATTTCGGACGCAACGCACATTAGACGCAACGCTCGATGGCCATGGTGGAGCTTGGCCGTAATGATCACAAGGTTGGCAGATCGGCGGTTGGAGCCCCGGCTGGCCACATGTCGAAGTGTCCTTGGGCAAGACACTGAACCCCAAAATTGCTCCCAGTGAGCGGGCCGGCGCCTTGCATGGTAGCTTGCCGCCATTGGTGTGTGTGAATGGGTGAATGAGAGGCCGCTGTAAAGCGCTTTGGAGCAGCGAAAAAGGTGCTATATAAGTGCAGTCCATTTACCATGAATGTGAAAGGACTTATCTCGTCAACGTTTGCAGGAAAAGTGCAATACAAATAAAAGTTATTATTATTATCTCGTCCTACCACTTCCTCCTCTTGGTCGCCTTCATCACCACCTCCTGCCAGGAGTTGTGCAGCGGGGGTAAACTCCCGATACAGGTCCTCTATCACGTCCACCGCGTTGGTCAGCAGCCGTGCGAGGTGGTCATAACTAGGAAGGGTTTGAGGATACAGTGGTGTGTCAGTGATACTGTCATGGTTTTACCACACTAGTCTCAGCTACTATGAACACTGCTAAGGGAAGGGAATGGACCATGTCATCACTGTGGGCACTTGCTTTGTGAGCTTAATTGCAAAAGAGTAATATAACATTAATATTCATGGTCGACATCAACCGTAATTAGTCATCATGAAAGTGCTTTGGAGGACCAAGTCAGTGTTATAAACTGTAAAACGTATATATATAAACTTATATCATACGCTACCCTTCACTATACCAACTTCTCTTCTCTTATACTCAAAGTAGGAACATATCATCATTTGAGGTTAAAACCAGGATCAAATACTCACAGTACACTTCAAGAGGACAAGTAGTCCGGGTAATATGTGAAAAAATAGTTCACTTATTCATAAAAGCACAAAACTTGGTACTCTTGTACAGTTTGGGGTCCTGAACATTTTCAGACATGGAGCCCTCCTCGCAAAAACTCCTTCTAGTGGCCGTGGCGGCCATTTTCCTTTCCGCCATAGCCAAATTGTGTATTTTGCTTTGATTGATTGATTGATTGAAAACTTTATTAGAAGATTTGCAGAAGTAGGTACATGAAAGTACATATTACATACAAGGTCAACTAACAGGATAAAAACCCAAGAAAGCCACTGGCTTATTTCAATTGGGGTCCTTGATCATATCTTGCTTCATATCTCCTGAACCAAACATGATAACACCAAACAGATGATGTCTACCCCCAGAAGGCCAAGGATTACAATGATACTGTTTTGACAGTTAGGCTACTACTCTATGTCTGATTCCGACGGTGAAAGGTTTGAAGAGGCGTCTACTGAAACGGCAGAGCCCGAAGTTAACGAGGCCCGGAGACTCGCAGGCAGCAAGATGGCACGGATCGGTCAAATTGACGTGTTTGATGAAACTCAGAGACCAGTTTGTCTGTGGATTACGACGTGACAACATACAGAAACGGTTGCTAACGGAAACAGAGTTAACTTACGTGAAAGCCATAGAGATTGCCGTAAGCACGGAAATAGCCGCTAGAGACACGTTGGAATTGCAGAGCAGCAGAAGCTGAAGGGAAAACCTTGAGGAGCGTATTTCTTCAGAAGCCACGTGACTGACACTGTTCCCCAAATTCACAAAATGAATCAGGCCCGACAGCGCCCCCGTGTGGCGGAAAGGTGCTACAGATGTAATAGAGAGGGTCACAGAGCTGATGAGTGTCGATTCAGAGAAGAGATATGTCACAAATGCAGGCGCAGAGGCCACATAAAAGCAGCATGCAAAGATAAGTACAACAAAGCAGACAAAACAAAGGGATCTGTTCACGCAATGACCTTTTGCTTAACACCAGCAAAACAAAGGAGTTGGTGGTGGATTTTAGGAGGAAGAGAAGGACCCCAGCCCCCATCACCATCAAGGGGGTGGAAGTCGAGAGGGTGGACTCCTACAGGTACCTGGGAGTACAAATTAATAACAAACTGGACTGGACTGACAACACCGAGGCTCTTCTCAGGAAAGGGCAGAGCAGACTGTTTTTCCTGAGAAGGCTGAGGTCTTTCGGTGTCTGCAACAAGCTGCTGCAAATGTTTTATCAGTCGGTGGTTGCCAGCGTTCTGTTCTTCGCCGTGGCCTGCTGGGGTGGAAACATCTGTGCCAGGGATGCTGCGAAGCTAAACAAACTGGTGAAGAAGGCCAGCTCTGTGGTGGGGACCGGGCTGGACAGCCTAGAGGTGGTGGCAGAACAGAGGATGGGGAAAAAACTGGCGGCCATGCTGGCCAATCCCTCCCACCCGATGTACTGCGAGCTGGCAGGGATGAGGAGCAAGTTCAGCCACAGATTTGTTCTCCCCCGTCAAAGTACAAAAAGATTTGGACAGTCCTTTATTCCAGCTGCACTCCGACTCTACAACCAGGCCCTGCAGGGTGGGGGAGACCTGGAGATGGAACTTTTGGAACTTTTTACTTATTGAGCCTGCACTGTTTTATGTATTTTATTGAATGTTTTTCTGTTTTCTGTACTGAATGTTTTCTGCCCTAACTGAGCTGTTTGACAACAAAATTTCCCCATTGGGGACAATAAAGGTTTTCAATCAATCAATCAATCAATCAAGAGAAGGGACACAATGACGGAGAGAAGTGACAGTGATTCTGATGAGAAGTTCATTGGAACCATGGAGATAAACACAGTGTCTACAGAAAGCACCAACATCATATGGGTGACGCCAGAGATAGAAAACATCCCACTGAAAATGGAACTGGATACCGGGTCAGCAGTGTCCATTATCTCCACAACAACATAATGTTAATGTTAATGTTAATTTTATTTATAATGCGCCCCCCATCCAACTTTTACAGCGGCCCGGGGCGCAGCCCGGGTAAAGGAACAGATAAAGACAAGGACAAGGACAAGGAACACAGAAAGCAAACAGACACAGACTACTTAAATGAACATCTCAAGGGATACAATTTACAACAAATAGGGAGTAGACTTAGGGAACATCATTGACGAAGAGGTGGGTTTTTAACTTGGCTCTAAAGGAGTCCAGAGTGGGGGCAGACTTGATGGCGGAAGGGAGCGCGTTCCACAGGGTCGGTGCTATCACCGCAAAGGCACGGTCACCCTTCCTCTTGAGGTTGGTGCGGGGGACCCTCAGGCTGAGTTGGGCGTCGGACCTGAGCCTGGGCCTTGAGGTGGAAGACAGGTCCAGGAGGTCCTTGATGTAGGGTGGGGCGAGACTGTTGAGAGCTTTGTAGACAAAGGTGCAGATCTTGAACTTCACTCTCTTCTTTACTGGGAGCCAGTGAAGGGAGATGAGGACAGGGGAGATGTGGTCCCTCATTTTAGTGCCTGACACCAGCCTGGCAGCGGCATTTTGGACTAGCTGCAGGCGGTAGATGGTCTTATCAGGAAGTCCAGCATAGAGTGAGTTGCAGTAGTCGAGCCTAGATGAAATTAGCATGAGGACGACCCTCCTCAGGTCACTGGGGGTGAGGAAGGACTTGATCTTGGCTATGATACGTAGTTGGTAGAAACATGACTTCACGACGGAGCTCACTTGTCGGTTAAGGTTAAGCTCGGAGTCAAAGATGACACCGAGGTTCTTGACATGTGGTCTGACAAGGGTGGACAGGCTTCCCATGTTGGTGCTGAGCTGAGTGATGGCGGTGGTGTTGCCGATGAGGAGGATTTCCCCCTTGCTCTCATTCAGCTGTAGGAAGTTCTGGGCCATCCACTCCTTCACATCGTGGAGGCAGTCCATCAGGCGCATCAGATCGGCGGGGTCGTCAGTGTTGATTGATAAGTAAAGCTGGGTGTCGTCCGCATAGCAGTGGAATGAGATCTGGTAGCGTTGAGGGATTAGACAGAGGGGGAGCATGTAGAGGGTGAACAAGATGGGACCGAGGATGGAGCCCT
Organism: Nansenia antarctica; assembly: GCF_963989245.1. Taxonomy (NCBI): domain Eukaryota; kingdom Metazoa; phylum Chordata; class Actinopteri; order Argentiniformes; family Microstomatidae; genus Nansenia; species Nansenia antarctica. The sequence continues at coordinate 26,030,965 of NC_137675.1, read as the reverse complement.
GAGGGACCCCACAGGTGAGTTTGGCTTGTCTGGAGGAGCTGTCTGCTATGTGGACGGCGTAGGTTCTATTGCTGAGGTAAGACTTGAACCAGGACAAGGCGGTGTCGGTGATGCCAACCTCCTGCTGGAGTCGATTAAAGAGGATGGCATGGTCTATGAGTCTCGTTCCCCAAGCCAGAAATCTCGCGTGAACCCATCCTTTTAATATTGCCTTCATGGATATGATTTTGTTTGTGGTTTCTTTTCTCTTATTGACATGCATTAAGTGTTCCTTGATGTTTATTTGAAACATAAATATTGACGGGAGTGGAACTATGTACAAGCCTTCTGGGCTTCGTTCCCTCCTTGCACAATCTCTTGTGTGCTAAATAAATAAACTAAACTAAAACTAAACTAAATGACAAAATAATTAAATTAAGATTATATAATGGTTAAAGCACTTTGAGCCGCAACGTTTGCAGGAAAAGCGCTATACAAATAAAGTTATTATTATTATTATTATCTAACGTAGTACCCTGACTGACCTGTACGAGACAACCATGTGCGACAGGGCAAATAAAGTGCCGAATAACGAAAAGAAGAAGTTAGCTCGCTTCTTGATTGGCTACATTCCATCCACGTTATAGTTGGACTCGCGAGCAGGGTTGCCAGATGGAAATGACATTTTCCACCCTAACCACAGTCTAAAACCGCTAATTCCACCAAACAATCTGGCAACCCTATGATTTCTGGTCGTAAGTATTGAACACATTTGACATTTACGATTGCCGGCCACGCCCATTTTCCGAGCAGGTTGTTGATTGATTGTCGGGAGAGATTGACTCTTAACACACCTCACACCACAGGATTTTGTTATAGGAAAATGTTAAGAGCCATCTGATAATCGGGCGTTTTCTGTCGTTTTCAGCCATCCGAAAATCGGCCAGAAAATCCTTATGTGTGTACCCCGCTTTAGTGATGTTTCTTAAATGGTAGAAGGATGTTTTAATAGTATTATTAATATGAGTTTCAAAATTTAGATCTGGGTCAATTATGACACCAAGATTCCTAGCCTGACACTTAAAAAAGGTGGTAGGAATAGGGTCAAGAGGACACGTAGACGGTTTAAGCTGTGACACAATTTTGCCTAATGTTTCAGTACTAATCATGGTGAACATGCTCATAGTCATGTTCTGTGGTGGCGGATCTACAGTGTTACACACTAGGTGACTTAAATGTCCAATCTGAGAAGCTTCTCTCATCTGGAGTACTTGACCTTCTCCTCTCCTTCGGCCTTACCCTGTCCCCCTCTCCTCCGACTCATAAGGCAGGCAATCAGCTCGACCTTGTCTTCACCAAATCTTCCCACACTTCCAACCTTACCGTTACCCCTCTTCCAGTTTCTGATCACCACTTTATATCCTTCTCCCTTCCCCTCAAAACTTCCTCTTCCCTCTCAGCCTCTAACCACTTAAGACCCTCTCGTCGTAACCTACGTACCCTGTCCCCCATCACCCTCTCTTCTTCTGTCCTATCCTCCCTACCCTCTGTCGAATCCTTCTCCCTTCTATCCACTGATGCGGCATCCTCAACCCTCCTGTCCGCTCTCACCTCATCCTTCGACACCCTCTGTCCACTAACCCTGAAGCCAGCTCGATCCTCTCCTCGAGCTCCCTGGCTCTCTGAAACGCTACATGCTTGTAGACTAGAGCTCAGAGCAGCTGAGAGGAAATGGAGAAAAACTGGCCTTTCTGATGACCTTAACCTCTATCACTCTCTCCTTGCCAACTACGCCTCCTCGGCATCAGCTGCTAAAGCATCCTACTATCATTCCAAAATACATTCTTCTGCCTCTAATCCTAGAAAACTGTTCTCCACTTTCTCTTCACTCCTTAATCCACCTCCTCCCCCTCCTCCTTCCTCCCTGTCCGCCGATGACTTTGTCACCTACTTTGAAAAAAAGGTGGACGACATCAGCAGCACCTTTTCCCCCCCACCTCTCCCTCCTCCCACTAACAATGCTAACACCCCTTCCAAACTCTCTCCTCGACACTCGGTCTCTGGATTGTCATCTTTTTCCCCTCTCTCCCCCGATGAGATTCTCACACTTATCACATCAAAGCGGGCAACCACATGCCCTCTTGATCCCATCCCCTCCCCCCTTCTCCAATCCATTTCCTCCTCCCTATCCACAGGATCCCAGCGGCCTTCAAAATAGCCAGAGTCAAGCCTCTCCTCAAGAAACCTACCCTTGACCCATCATCTGTCCACAATTACAGACCTGTATCCCTTCTCTCCTTCACTTCCAAAACCCTTGAACGCGCGGCATCTAAACAACTGACTGACTATCTCCGGAAGATGGATCACTTAGACCCCCACCAATCCGGCTTCAAGGCTGGGCATTCCACTGAGACTGCGCTCCTTGCTGTCACGGAAGCCCTCCACTCTGCCCAAGCTTCCTCCCTCTCCTCTGTTCTCATTCTCCTTGACCTGTCTGCTGCCTTCGACACAGTCAATCACCAGATCCTTCTCTCCATCCTCTCAGACCTGGGCATCTCTGGCACCGCACACTCCTGGTTTTCTTCCTACCTGGCGGGCCGCTCCTACCAGGTGACCTGGAGAGAATCGCTATCTTCTCCACGAACCCTCTCCACTGGAGTACCCCAGGGTTCTGTCCTAGGGCCCCTACTTTTCTCCCTCTACACCAAGTCTCTTGGCTCGGTAATCTCTTCACATGGGCTCTCCTACCACAGCTACGCAGACGACACTCAACTCTTCCTGTCCTTCCCCCCCTCTGATGTACACGTGGCAACCCGTATCTCAGCATGTCTCGCTGACATTTCAACTTGGATGGCTGACCACCATCTCAAGCTCAATCTTAACAAGACCGAGCTCCTCTTCATCCCCGGGAAAGCCTGCCCTCTCCAAGACTTCTCCATCACAGTGGAGAACTCTACTGTAACCCCCTCCCTGACAGCCAAGAACCTTGGAGTGATCCTGGATAACCGACTATCCTGTGCGGAGAACATTGCAGCAACGGCTCGCTCCTGCAGATTCTTCCTCTACAACATCAGAAGGATACGACCATTCCTTACCAGAGAGGCAGCGCAACTCTTGACCCAGGCACTGGTCATCTCCCGCCTGGATTACTGCAATGTACTCCTGGCTGGGCTCCCCGCTTCAGCCATTAGACCCCTGCAGCTCATCCAGAATGCTGCTGCCCGGCTGGTATTCAACCTCCCCAAATACTCGCATGTCACCCCTCTCCTTCGCACCCTGCACTGGCTCCCGATAGCAGCTCGCATCAGATTCAAGACCCTGGTGCTTGCATACCAGGCAGCTAAAGGGACAGCCCCTGCCTACCTGAAGGAAATGGTAACCCCCCAAACCCCTGCCCGCTCACTCCGCTCCTCCACCTTGGCTGGCCGACTGGCCCCACCTCCTCTACACAGCAGTCGGGCTGCCCGATCACGTCTCTTCACAACACTGGCTCCCCGCTGGTGGAATGAGCTCCCTACGGCCGTCAGAACGGCTGAGTCACTACCCATCTTCCGTCGTAGACTGAAGACCCATCTCTTCAGGTTACATCTTAACTGCTCCTCCTGAGACATCTTCTGACCCTCACCACTACGTCTCCTAAAGACACCCGCTTTCCCCTCTACTGTGTCCCTAAGAACTTCTATTTGCCCCCCTTGTATTGTTTCTCAGTTTCTCCAGAAAAAAAAAAAAAAGTTTTAGTAGAAGACGATAGGGAGAATGTTTTTCCTCCTATCAGTGGCCCCGGGCCTGAGCTAGATTACTCTTCCTGCAACGAATGGTGGATTGCTGATTCACATGCTTAGTATTCAAATGTATTGATTGTAAGTCGCTTTGGAATAAGGCGTCTGCTAAATGCCAAAAATGTAAAATGTAAATGTAAAATGTACACAAACCTAGTCTTTCCTGAGTAATACACATTCTAATATTTGTTATCTTATCCCTGAAGTGGGCTGCAAATTCCTCGCATTTGGTGACAGAGGCTGCGCCGTCTAGTGTTCTAGGAGCAGGGTTTACAAGGCAATCAATTGTCGAGAACAAGACCCTGGGGTTATTCTTGTTTGTAGATATTATATTTGAGAAGTGATTTTTCCTAGCATTTCGCATTGCCAAGTTAAAGGCAGATAGATGTTCTTTAAAAATATTCTGATCAACCTGTCATTTGCTCTTTCTCCATCTGCGCTCAGCTTTCCTACATGTTCTCTTAAGGAGATTTATTTCACTGTTACGCCATGGTGCTCTCCTCTTGGCTCCAACCTTTTTTAGTTTGGTAGGTGCCAGGGAGTCTAGGGCCATTTTTACTTTATTGTTAAAGGTAATTACTAAGTCATTTTCATATAACGTGAGAGTTGTAGTGTGATTACTGTTCATTAAAGCTTTGAAATTCTCAGCCACTGCAGGGGTAAGATAACGTTTTTTAACAACACGTTCAGCATTGCTTTCAGCTTTACGTGTTACAATGGTAAAGAAAATACAGAAATGGTCAGAGAGGGCCAGGTCGCTGATACCTGTTATTGAGACCTCAAGACCCTTTGTAATCACTAGATCAAGGGTATGGCCATGATTGTGAGTGGGTTCATTGACATGTTGGATAAAATCCATAGATTTCAAGAGGTCAATAAAATCCCTAGCCCTCAAGTCAGCCTCATTATCAACATGAAAGTTAAAATCTCCAGCGATAATAATCTTATCATAGTTGGGATGGATAATGGATAGGAACTCAGAGAAGTCAGGTAGGAAGGTAGGGGCTGGTTTCGGCGGCCTGTATACAGTTACCGTTAGAATAGGTGGTACTGTGGCATGATATTCAAAGGAGGAGAATATATCAAAGGATATGCTCTTGCAATTTAGATTATTTGAACCTATGGTAGCTGTTCCTCCCCCCTTTTAAGAAAAAGCTTAATGTCAAGCCCTGACAACACTATTTGTACTTTGAAATTGCATGTATGTATTATGTATGTTACACTAATGTTTTTCAAACTACTGTTACAATTAATTTGGTTCCGTTTGTATTGGAAACTGTTATTAAACAGTTTATAAGAGTACAGTAATGTAATAGACTATTGTTTTGATGCTAGCTCCGAAATGTCTCTGCTCCGCCTACGACTCTCGTTTTTTGGCACTACAGTACCCTCCTTAAAGCACATATTTTATACTCTCTCCGTTTCTTTCTCTTGTTGACTGCATTATAGGTATTTCACTTCCCACACCGTCATTCATCGTGTTTTTTTTTCATCATGCATGAATTTGACTTTGATTACAATATCACCGTCGAGGCTGGTTTAAACAGGTTGTAGATTATGATAGTTGGCATCTTGGTGACGACGGCTCCAATCTCTCCCAGATCCACGTCAAACTCCTGTCTGTTCAACCTGAAGTAAGTTGTCTGGAGCGGTCCTCCTGTACACTACAGCCTCAACTGTTGACCAAGTTGAACTCTCATTTCATTGTGAGACTGCAGAATCTCGTAGACCCACAACCAACGGGGCCCACCCGCTGTGCCGACGGACCACGATGCCGACAGTTTATTAGCGGATTTCTGCGAGAGCTGACAAGACGGTACATGTGGGAAAACTAGGGTTAGGTGCTAGGGTGCTACGGTTAAGGTTAGGGATAGGATTAGGATTAGGGTTAGGGTTAGACATGCCAGCATGTACCAAGTCGACGTAGCACCTAACCCTAACCCTAGTTTTCCCACATGTACTGTCTTCCCACATGTACCGTAAAAGCAGTACTAGGTGCCCTAGGCGAGAGTATGATTTGATGCACCCCCCCAAAAAAAGATTTTTAGGGGCGCTGTCATGCCAAATCGTGTGTACTGCCAAATCCTACCGGGCCATCAACGGCCTAATCGTTCGAACGCTATTGCTAATCGTTCGAACGTTCGAAGTGCGTTCTAGACTAGGGCCAAAATCTCTCCGCCTGTGACGTCATTCTACTGCGCTGTGTTTACTACCGCAGCAGATTAATGTGTGTATCTTAAACTGCGAAGACAAATGTAATCTTCTTGCACTTGAATAGCATTAAGGTTGATGCAGGCTCACTAGTCAGCTATATAATATATAACATTTTATATGAAAACACCTGCTAGCATGCTAATTTCACACGTAATTCGCTCCGCTAACGTAGTACGGAGTTGGCTAGTTAAAAACCTCATAGGAGCCAACGGACCCCCATGTGGATCCGAAGTGATATAAAGAGTTTACCTCGATCAATTCTCTTCATCGATATAAATTTTTTTTCACAACTTTGCATGCTATACGATGCCACCATTTTTTCCCTGAGACGGTAAACACGGCCTAAGTCACATCCAGTTTTCTCCAACTGGAGAATGTGTCATGTCCTGTTTCAACGCTGAATTTCCATACCATTGGTCGGCCAACCCAAAAAAATCAAAAAAGAAAAAAGAAAAAATATCTGATACATGAGAAAGGTCAAAGGTCAAAGATGGTGCCAATTTGACTTTGATTACAATATCACCGTAGAGGCTGGTTTAAACAGGTTGTAGATTATGATACCATTGAAACCGGGAGCACTTAACCAATAGAGAATATTGCCAACATTGTATTGGACAGGGGGATATGATTTTACCAAGGTCTCCGCCCGAGACGCGGGTGCGCTCCGGGCTCTCTCCCTGCTGATTGCGCGATTTCCTCTATGTGTGTGTGTGTGTGTGTGTGTGTGTGTGTGTGTGTGTGTGTGTGTGTGTGTGTGTGCTGTGCACACCTGCATTTTATAACGTTGTATTTAATAACGTTTATTCCGTTCTGCTTTTATTTGATATTCTGGGTCTTATAGGGCTCTCCCAACCCGAGGTGCTCTCCGCGCTCTCTTCCTGCTGATTGCGCGATTTCCTCCGTGTGTGTGTGTGTGTGTGTGTGTGTGTGTGTGTGTGTGTGTGTGTGTGTGTGTGTGTGTGCTCCGTAGTAGTATGCAGTTATGGAATTATATTTTATCACTGTGATGTGGTTTAACTAGCCAACTCCGTACTATGTTAGCGGAGCGAATTACGTGTGAAATTAGCATGCTAGCAGGTGTTTTCATATAACATGTTATATATTATATAGCTGACTAGTGAGCCTGCATCAACCTTAATGCTATTCAAGTACAAGAAGATTACATTTGTCTTCGCAGTAATCTGCTGCGGTAGTAAACACAGCGCAGTAGAATGACGTCACAGGCGGAGAGATTTTGGCCCTTGTCTGGAATGCACGTCGAACGTTCGAACGATTAGCAAGAGCGTTCGAACGATTAGGCCGTTGATCGCCCGGTAGAATTTGGCAGTGCACACGATTTGGCATGACAGCGCCACCACCACATTAAGCCACCAGTACTGCCTCATCACCACCCACACATTCAACAGTAAAAATATGGACAACAATGGTTTCAAGACAAAAATAGACAGTAGGCTGAGACATATTTTCATAGAGACATGAAATTCATAGAGAAAACATTATTGAAATGTAACGACCGCCTAGTTCGCCTATGCTTAGGACCGGCCCTGCGTAACAGAGAAGCAGAGAGCATTCACATGCAGGGAGGGCTGTCGGCACAACGGTCCGTCGGCATATTGATGCGGCACCCAACCAACCGCCTCCTTTTTTTACGTTATGGAACATTTGTTGATGCTCAGCAAGCTAGCTGTCTATGACCGTAAAATGTATGCTCCAGTCTCTCCCCGTTATGAGTGACTCAATTAATTTAGATAGACCAGTTGAAGTTTCCCAATTGTCCCATTGTGACGCAATCCGTCGCACCACAACATTTGACAGTGCGACAAAATCGCACGCCGTGTGCATTGTCCCATTCAAAACAAATGGAATCGAATTTTCGCGGTGCGATATAATCGCACGCCGTGTGCATTGGCTCATTGAAAACAATGGAATCGAATTTCTCGGTGCGAGAGTTCAACTTGGTCGACAGTTGTGCATTGTCCCATTCAAAACAAATGGAATCGAATTTTCTCGGTGCGATAAAATCGCACGCCGTGTGCATTGGCTCATTGAAACAATGGAATCTATTTTTTTCGGTGCGAGAGTTCAACTTGGTCAACAGTTGTGCATTGAGTCAGGATACTGTAATTGTTTGAGAGAAGGTCGCAGGTGAAGGAGTCATGGAGATGCGTGGTCTGGCTGGGGTTTGGATGGTCCTCATCTTGGCTCGTTCTGTGTTTGGTAAGTTGTGGCTTTTCCCTTGGATCGTTATTTCGGTCAATTTTTCCTCCCCTTTAATAATACCAAATTGTAAATGTTTACACTTTATTCATTTTACACTGGGACCTCAGTAGCGTGTGGAAGATCCATATACAGTCACAACAGCTTGCCACCTCCTCCTCATGCTGGTCACCAGCCTGGTCACACACTGCTGTGGGATGGCATCCCATTCCTCAACCAGGATTTGCCGCAAGTCAGCCAACATGGTTGCGTTGGTCACTCTGGCACGTACAGCACGCCCAAGCTGATCCCACAAGTGTTCAATTGGGTTGAGGTCTGGACTCACGGCAGGCCATTCCACCCTCTCCACTCCCAAATTCTGGAGATACTCTGTGATGATCCTGGCTCTGTGGGGGCGAGCGTTGTCATCCTGGAGGATGGAGTTAGGTCCCAGATTCTGGAGATATGGGATAGCCACTGGCCCCAGAATATCATTCCTGTCAATTAGGTGCCATTCAGGTGCCAGTCACACACCTGTGACTGACATACACCTGCCAGCACTTGAAGCTCAAAACGAGAGTGAATACCAACAGAAGAATATTGCAGGGGATTTTGGCAAATGTTTTTGGGCCGCTACCCACACGTTTAGCTGTGTAACTCATTCCACGAATGCATGATCCTTACAAGTTGTACCTCGTTGTAAAGGTGACTAATCAGGCTTTCCAACAATATAAATACCAATTGGTATTATTAAAGGGGAATAAGAATCGACTGAAATAACGTTTCTAAACTTTTTTTTAGGAGTTTATATATATAGGCCACAGAATACATTTTAAAAAGCCATAATATCTTTGTTGTGGTGAAGGCACAAATTATAGAAATTAGTCAAATCAGTCAGGGCATAGAGCTGAAGAGGTTAACGCTGGTGTCTTGTCTACTGTTGTCTACTCTGCAAAATGACCTAAATGACCGTTCAACTCTCACATTGGTGTATGGTGTTATTTTGCAGTACAGAATGTCACTGTTGTTTTTTAAATTCAGCACTCATTCACTCCATTATCCCATGTGAGGTCCTTTTATATCAGTACCACTGTTGATGCTCAGATTGGGAGGCTCTGCAGGTGCTTTCTTGACCATGTAGCTGGAAGCCCTTGAAGTGTCTCAATACAGATGTTTCCCTGTATACAGTCAGTTACCTAGGAGATAGAATTGTAAATACATACAGTCCAATAGCACTGTAATTCATTTATCTGATCTTCCAGGTCAATTCTGGAAGTATTCTATTCAAATTCCACATTGATATGCTTTTCAATTAGGAACATGTAGGAATTGGAATTTCAACTAATGAATGGACTAACCCTGCATGATGTCTATACTACTACTACTACTACTACTACTACTACTACTACTACTACTACTACTACTACTACTACTACTACTACTACTACTACTACTACTACTACTACTACTACTACTACTAATAATAATAATATAATCATAATTTATATAGCACCTTTTAAAACAATGTTACAAAGTGCTTTACAAATAGATGAAACATATGCAAATAAAAACTAAGATATAAGTAGAAGCAGTAAAACACAACACATTAAAAAGATTACAAACAACATCCATTATACGCTGGTCTATTAAAAAAATGTAAAATAAATTCAAAGTCTAATTTTAAAGTTATAAGAATGATACTGATCTTGGTAGCCTAATATCACCAGGCAGGTTGTTCCAGAGTCTAGGGGCCCTGATAACAAAGACACGGTCACCTGGTGTCTCCAGTCCAGACTCTGGAGGGCCCTGCCTGAGGGTCTTAGGCTGCGCTGAGGCTCATGGGGGATGAAACAGGTCTGAAATATAGTCCGGTACCAGACACCAGCCGAGCCTCATCTCTGGTCTCCAGAGCCTCATCTCCGTCTCCCCCCCCCCCCCCTGTAGTGTCTGGTGACATGAAGTTCCTGGACAGGCTCAAGGGCGAGTCTGTAGTCCTCCCCTGCGTGCCCGACGCCATCGACGCCACACCCATCGGCGTCTACCTGAAACGTAAGCAGATCCAACCCGACGTCGTGGTGCTGTTCATGTACACGTTAAGGCGGCCCGTCATCAACCAGAAGGACGACAGCCACCGCATCAGCGTCTCTGAGGACCCCAGAAGCCAACAGGTCAACGTGACCATCAGCCAGCTGAGGGGGTCCGACACAGACCTCTACTACTGTGAGTTTGTGTTCCCCGGCTCCGTCATCGACGTCAGGTTCCCGGGGCGGACGGAGTTGTGTATGTTAACGACGCTGATAACCATGATAACCATGATAACCATGATAACCATGCCGGTAAGTTAATGCGGTCAAATGTATTAAATCAATTGGTTTCCTCTTAATGCATATTGTTATCTATCTATCTCCCTCCTGTGTGTGTGTGTGTGTGTGTGTGTGTGTGGGGGGGGGGGGTCGGGATGAGTGTGGGTGTGGGTGTTGCGTGGGCACACTGTTTTTAGGGTTTCCCTCTTTTGTAGTTAGTAGTCGAATTGAGCCGAGTCATTATCTCCCCCCACCTGTCAATGCTTCCTGCCTCTGCTTCCTCCTTATTACCCCCCCCCCCCCCCCCCCCCCTTACCACAAGCCCCTCCCCTCCCTGCCCCAATAGTTTGTTCTAGCTGCAGCACAACAACTTTAGTATGAACGACCAGGGTACTTACACCCGTAGACAGTACTCAAGTTGTGAAAGAAAATCAGGGGGGATGGTGGATTTTATCATATGGGGACAATTTTAGCATCTCCACAGCGTCAGTGACTTCAGTGTCAGTGACTTGGTAAAAATGTCATTGCATGTGTGCGTGCCCCCTCCCTCGCCCACAGTATTTTACTCTATGCGCAAAACTAAATGTTGAAATAGCAGTAATACCACGTTCATTGATTGCATGACATAAGGGATGGAAAGGGGGGATGGCAGTTTTAGAAGGGGGATGATTTTGACTGTTTTTATTTCATCCCCCCTCAACTGGAGTGCTGCCCATAGGTGATTGTGTTATCCTGCCTGGACAGGCAGTTGCTTTTCTGGGTGACCAGTTGTACGTGTTCAGGTCTGAAAGCCTGGTTCCATAAGCCTGCATGTCTGTCCCCCCCTCCTTGTTGAGACGCCTCAGGGTCAGTGGACGTAGGGCTGTTAGAGACCTGCTTGGGGGGGTCCGCCCTGCCTGGCCCCCCGCGGGGGGGAGCACGGCGCCACAGAGGGCATGTGTCTAAAGCGCCGGAGGCGGGGCCGGCCGCAGGTGGAGGTGCTTTTCCACTCCAACCTCACCCATGTCCCCCACCACCACCACCCTGACCCCCACCACCACCCCGTCACCTCCTCTCCGTTCCCCCCCGAGAGGGTGAACCTCCACCTGGGCTCGTCCCCCTCCGGCCTGGCCTACAACCTCACCCTGCTCCACCTGCAGCCTGAGGACACGGGCTTTTACAGCTGTGAGCTGCTGGTCCCAGACAGACCCACCTCCTCCTCCAGGCTAGGCAGGCACGCCTACTTTGTGTCTGTGCAAGGTGGGTCATGATACAGGGCTTGTTAATTAATATGAATTATTTGTATTATTATTATTATTATTATTATTAAAACATTTGAAATGTTTTTTTTTCCTTTGTTTATTTTAAGTTATTTTTTTATTTATGAGTTTGGCAGTCCCACTCATATTTTTTTATTATTATTATTATTGTGATAGAAACAGTAGAGATTTGACAGGAAGGATGGGTGAGAGAGAGAGAGAGAGAGAGAGAGAGAGAAAGAGAAGGGATGACATGCAGGATATGTCCGCGGCCAGAACCAGGAACCCTGCAGTTAGATGGTTGACGCCACCAAGCGCCCCCCCCCCCCCCCCCCCCTTAATGTTTTTTAAGTGTATTGTTAGGGCATTTGTGCTTTTTTGGGATAGAGACAGTAGAGGTTGACAGGAAGGATGGGTGAGCGAGAGAGGGAGAGAGGGAAAGAGAGGAGGGATGACATGCAGGATGTCGATACCTTGCGATGATATGGTATACGCCTTAGTGGGCTATGCCACTTACACATCCTGTGAAACTTCTGTGAACTTTAACCAAAACTGTATAACTGGTATTTTGAATTTGGCCAGATTTGTGTTTATCTACAGTATACTGGTGGTCATAAACATTGGATATTGCTTTTCCAAAAAACAAGTTTAAGTGGACAGGATCTACCCCCCCCCCCCCCCACACACACACACACACACACACACCCCACCCCCAGATAACCACATATTTGGTTCTAACTGAATACTGAGTTTTTGTTGCGACATGTTAACTTCCATCCCTATGTTTGTTCGGTTAACTCTAAACCTGCTCAGCGTAGTAGAAAGACAGCAGAAGACCTAGCCCTGGTGTTCCAGCAATGCTCCCTGGAGCTCAACACCAGCAAGACTAAGGAGCTGTGCTTTGGGAACAGGGAGAAGGCAGACTGTCACCACCTCTTCCAGCCCCTCAGCATCAACGGCCAGCTGGTTGAACAGGTACAGTCCTTCAAGTACCTGGGGACAGAGATTGACATCTCTCTGTCCTTCTCCCAGCATACTGACTTAATCTACAAAAAGGCCCAGCAGCGCCTCCACCTGCTGAGGAAGCACAGGGCTTTTAACGTCAGCAAGGACATTTTAACCCTGGTTTACAAATCACTCATTGAATCCATTCTCACCTTCAATAACACATCCTGGTACAACTCCCTCACTGTCAAACACAAAACCAAACTCTCCCGTATAGTCAATCAGGCAAGTAAAATCATCGGCTCACCTCAAACTCCCCTGTCCGAAATCTACAACCGGTCACTAATCAGAAAAGCCACACAAATCACACAGGACCCCTCTCACCCCCTCCACCAATCATTTCAGCCACTTCCATCAGGCCGCCGTTATAGAACTCCACTGGCCCGGAAAAACACATATAAAAAATCATTCATTCTCACTGCAACCACCGCCCTGAACATTTTAAAATAGGAAGCACACTGTTTTTCTTTTAAACCACAACATTTTAACATTTTAGCTTTTTAAATCATAATACTGTTTTTCTTACTATTATTTTTAAATGACTAGACTTTTTAAATAGGCACTACATAAACACTGTTATATCTGTCTGTTTTTATTGTATGTATGTGACCTATGTGTGTTTTTAATGTGGATAACGTATTCATGAACTGCACAAAGTGTTACGGCTGGGCCTTCACACACGCCCTCCCCCGCCCCCACAGCTCGAGCACCCGCCCCCACAACTCGAGCACAGCGTGCTCTCCGCCGCAGGTGAAGCTCGTTCCCGGTAATTGGATGGTTATCCAGCCACAGCCAAACCAGCACACCTGTCTCCACTCCCAATCAACCCTCTGGCTACATCTACCCTGGACTCCCTTCATTCATCGTCAGTTCTTCCCTAAGAATGACCTGGCAAGTATCCTCTGTGACTAGTCGTGAACTTTGCGCTCGTGCCTAATTTTGTGATTTGTTTATATCTTATGTACTGGCCTACCGTGGAGACTTACCCTGTTTTTCTGTTCCTCCACAGCCCACGCCAACCACTACCGCCAGCCCGCCAGGTTGAAACCCCCGGACTCATCCTTTCAGTTTTTCCACTGTAAATAAATACCCTACGGGGCTTCACAGTATTCTGCCTCCGTTGTCGTGTCCTTGAGCCCCCTCACCACCGTGGCATAACAGAAGAACTGACCATGCAATTGGGCTCAGACGACACGAAGGACCGGGCACCATCTCCCACCCCTGGATCCGGTCCGACGGCTATCCAAATCCTCGCTGAACACACTCACCTCCTCCAGGCGGCCGCTACAGCGTGCCAGGCCCTGAACACTCGCATTACAACCCAGGAGGCTAACCAGGAGCACCGCGCCACCCAGATGCAGCACCTCATCACTACGACCCAAGCGCTTACGGCACAGGTGGCCGCGCTCGCAGCCTTTGCCCCCCCCCCTGCTCTCCCTGACCCTGCCCAGCTACCGGCACCACCTACTGGACAGCCACGGGAGCCCCACCTAGCCAGCCCCCGCCCCTTCGACGGAGCCTTCGCCCAGTTCCGAGGCTTCATCCTCCAGTGTGAGTTGGTGTTCTCGCATCAGCCCAGCCAGTTCTGGTCGCCGGCAGCCCGGGTGGCGTTCATCACCAACCTCACCACCGGCGACGCCCTGAATTGGGTCCAGGCCACCCTCTGCGCCCGCCCTGACCTGTTCGGTGACTACGCTACCTTCCTCACGGAGTTCAAGAGGGTTTTCGACCACCCCACTGCAGGACAGGAGGTCGGGGCGCGACTGATGTCACTCCACCAGGGGAACCGGACCGCGGCGGCCTACTCTACCGAGTTTCGCACCCTGGCAGCCGGAAGCGGATGGAATGACAGGGCACTGCGATCTGCTTTCCGCCAGGGGCTGAGTGAGGTCATCAAGGACGAGCTCGTCCGGGACAGACCCGCCACCCTGGACGAACTAGTGGCCCTAGCCATCGACGTTGACGAGCGCTCCCGGGAGCGTCGGAGAGAGAGAGGGCGCTACCAGACCAGCTCGCCACGCCCCCAGGACCCTATCGTCACAGCCAACCCCTCCTCCGCACGGGAGTCGACCTACACCCCATCCACTGGCGAGGAGCCGATGCAGCTTGGTCGAGCCCGCCTCACCACGGCGGAGAAGGAGAGGAGAAGGGCCCAGGGCCTGTGCCTCTACTGTGGAGAGAAGGGACACCTCCGTGACACCTGCCCGTCCCTATCAAAAGGGTAGGCTCACCCGAAGGGGGAATCCGGGTGAGCCGTGTCTCTCAATCCCCACCTACCACCAGCCCAGCCAGGTTCTCTGTCACCCTCTCCTGGCAGGGGCAGAACCTCACGGTCGAGGCCATCATTGACTCGGGAGCAGACGAGAACTTCATGGACGCCCAGCTGGCCCGCTCAGCTGCCATTCCCCTCGTTGCCCTCGAGACCCCCCTCTCCGTCTCAGCCCTAGACGGACACAGCCTGGGGCCTCTCACCCACCGCTCTACACCCCTCTCCTTGACCGTCTCTGGGAACCATGTGGAGGAGATTCGGTTCTACATCCTCAAAACCCCCCAGTCCCCGCTCATCCTGGGACGACCGTGGCTCGAGCTCCACATTCCCCATGTCAGCTATGGTGAGGGACGTATCCTGAGCTGGAGTACCGCATGTTACGCCCGGTGCCTCCGTGCCGCCCATACCCCCTCATCGCCTCTGCGACCGCCTCCGGCTCCCCCTGACCTCTCCTCCATCCCAGAGGTCTACCACGACCTCGGAGAGGCCTTCAGCAAGGAGCGTGCTCGCACCCTGCCCCCTCACCGGCCCTACGACTGTGCCGTCGAGCTCCGCCCTGGCAACAAACTTCCAGTCAGTCGCCTCTACAACCTTGCCCCCCCGGAGAAGGCAGCCATGGACACCTACATCTCCGACTGTCTGGCTGAGGGGCTCATCCGTCCATCACACTCCCCGGTGGCAGCGGGGTTTTTCTTCGTTAAGAAGAAGGATGGAACCCTCAGGCCATGCATTGACTACCGTGAGCTCAATGCCATCACCGTCCGGAACACCTATCCTCTCCCCCTCATGAGCTCCAACTTTGAGCCCCTCCTTGGGGCCACCATCTTCACTAAGCTGGACCTCCGGAACGCCTACCATCTGGTCCGGATTCGTGAGGGTGACGAGTGGAAGACGGCGTTCAAGACCCCCCGTGGCCACTATGAGTATCTCGTCATGCCCTTCGGTCTCACTAACGCCCCCTCTGTCTTTCAGGCCCTCATGAACGACGTCCTCAGGGACATGCTGGACATCTTTGTCGTCCTCTACTTAGATGACATCTTAGTATTCTCCAGGAACCCTGAGGAGCACATCCAACATGTCCGCCTAGTCCTCCAGCGCCTACTGGAGAATCGCCTTTTTATTAAGGCTGAGAAATGCTCTTTCCACACTCACTCTGTGGAGTTCCTGGGTCTCATCGTGGAGGGTGGGTTGACTCGCCCTGACCCCAAGAAGACTCAGGCCGTCGTCGAGTGGGGCCAACCTACCACCCGGAAACAGCTGCAGTCCTTCCTCGGCTTTGCCAACTTTTACCGGCGATTCATCCGGGACTTCAGCCGGGTAGCCGCCCCCCTTACTGCCCTCACCTCCCCCCTGCGCCAGTTCACATGGACACCTGCAGCCAGCGCGGCCTTCAGTGAACTGAAGAGGCTCTTCACCTCGGCGCCGGTCCTGATAAACCCAGACCCCTCTAGGCCCTTCATTGTGGAGGTGGACGCCTCAGACACAGGCGTCGGTGGTGTGCTCTCTCAACAGTCGGAGGACCAGACCGTGCACCCCTGCGCCTTCTACTCCCGCCGTTATACCTCCGCCGAGGCCAACTATGACATCGGGAACCGCGAGCTGCTGGCGGTGGTGGAGGCATTCCACGAGTGGCGGCACTGGCTGGAGGGCGCAGAGCACCCCTTCACCGTCTGGTCGGACCATAAGAACCTGACCTACATCAAGTCGGCCAGGCGGTTGAACTCCCGTCAGGCACGCTGGGCCCTGTTCCTCGGGCGGTTCAACTTCCTCCTCACGTTCCGTCCGGGCTCCCTGAACGCCAAGGCGGACTCCCTTTCTCGACTCCATGCTGCAGAGGAGGAACCCACCACTCCTGACACCATCGTTCCATCCTCCCGGGTCGTTGGAGTGGTCACCCTGGAGATCGAGGCGGTGGTCAGAGCTGCACAGCGCACCCAGCCAGATCCCCGACCGGGGTCCCCCGGCCGTCTCTTCGTCCCGGACGCCGTCAGGACCAAGGTGATGCAGTGGGGCCACGCCAGCCGCTTCGCCTGCCATCCTGGGGCCCTACGCACACTGTCCTTCCTGCGCCGGCGGTTCTGGTGGTCCACCATGGCCGCGAACGTCAGGGAGTTCGTCTCGGCCTGCCCTACCTGCGCTCGCAGCAAGGCATCCCACCGGCCGCCTTCAGGACTGCTGCGGCCTCTACCCGTGCCCGGTCGACCGTGGTCCCACCTCGCCATGGACGTCGTGACCGGCCTTCCCCCGTCTCTAGGCAACACGGTCATCCTTACCATCGTGGACCGCTTCTCCAAGTCCGTGCGGTTGGTAGCTCTGGCAAAGCTACCGACCTCGGCGGAGACGGCGGAGCTACTCACCACCCACGTCTTCCGCCTTTACGGGCTTCCCCAGGATGTGGTTTCCGACCGTGGCCCCCAGTTCACGTCCAAGGTGTGGCAGGCCTTCTGTTCTGGGATTGGGGCCACGACCAGCCTCTCCTCCGGCTACCATCCCCAGACCAATGGGCAGGCGGAGAGAGCCAACCAGAGCCTGGAGTCGGCACTCCGCTGCATGTCCTCCCTCCATCCATCCTCCTGGAGCAAGGACCTACCCTGGGTGGAGTACTCTCTAAACGCCATGGTAAATGAAGCCACCGGCCGGTCCCCCTTCGAGTGCTCCTTGGGGTACCAGCCACCCCTGCTTTCTACCCAGGAGGGCGAAGCGTCGGTACCATCGGTCCAGGCACACCTCCTTCGCTGTCGTCGGGTCTGGACCTCCGTACGCTCGGCCTTGCTTCGGGCCACCGCCCGAACTACCCGAAGCGCCAACCGTCGTTGCACTCCAGCTCCTGTGTACCAGGTGGGCCAGAGGGTCTGGCTCTCCACGGCAGATCTCCCCCTCAATGTCCCCTCCCGGAAGTTGGCGTCGAGATACATCGGCCCCTACGCCATCGACCGGGTCATCAACCCCGCTGCCATCCGGCTGGTCCTCCCTCACTCCCTCCGTCGGATCCACCCGGTGTTCCACGTCTCCCGGGTTAAGCCCCATGTCGCCAGCGACCTGATGCCACCAGCCCCTGCACCGCCCCCTCCTCAGTTGGTGGATGGCCACCCCCAGTGGGCGGTAAGGAAAATCCTCAGGGTTCGTCGCTGTGGCCGGGGTTTCCAGTACCTGGTGGACTGGGAAGGATATGGCCCAGAGGAACGGAGCTGGATTCCCCGGTCCCAGATCATGTCCCCAGTCCTCCTCAGGGACTTCTATCGGGCCCACCCGGATGCTCCGGGCCGGTCGCCAGGAGGCTCCCCCTCGGGGGGGGGGTCCTGTTACGGCTGGGCCTTCACACACGCCCTCCCCCGCCCCCACAGCTCGAGCACCCGCCCCCACAACTCGAGCACAGCGTGCTCTCCGCCGCAGGTGAAGCTCGTTCCCGGTAATTGGATGGTTATCCAGCCACAGCCAAACCAGCACACCTGTCTCCACTCCCAATCAACCCTCTGGCTACATCTACCCTGGACTCCCTTCATTCATCGTCAGTTCTTCCCTAAGAATGACCTGGCAAGTATCCTCTGTGACTAGTCGTGAACTTTGCTCTCGTGCCTAATTTTGTGATTCGTTTATATCTTATGTACTGGCCTACCGTGGAGACTTACCCTGTTTTTCTGTTCCTCCACAGCCCACGCCAACCACTACCGCCAGCCCGCCAGGTTGAAACCCCCGGACTCATCCTTTCAGTTTTTCCACTGTAAATAAATACCCTACGGGGCTTCACAGTATTCTGCCTCCGTTGTCGTGTCCTTGAGCCCCCTCACCACCGTGGCATAACACAAAGCCTGTCAAAGGAGAATTTCTGTCACTCTGTGACAGACAATAAAGCAATCTTGAATCTTGAATCTAGTAGAAAGTACATGGCTGTTATTTTTTGCAATGTGACTGAGCATGTGGGAACAGTTCAGAATGCGACGACTGGAAGAAAAGTTAAACCTGTCAGCTGTTTGTATGAGCCTTTAACGTGTGTGTGTGTGTGTGTGTGTGTGTGTCTGTGTCTGTGTCTGTGTCTGTGTCTGTGTCTGTGTGTGTGTGTGTGTGTGTGTGTCCTTCCCCATAGATGGTCACTGCAGCTGTTCCAGCTATGCCACCCTGCTGTACGCCACCTCTGCAGCGGTGGCTCTGCTGCTCATCCTCCTCGCTGCCATGGCTGTGGCCTACTGTGTGAGTAGCCTATATCATTATACATTATATATTTTTCTCCAAACATACCCTCTTTGGTTGTGGCCAAAGAGTTACTTTTGTTGAGGTCGTAAGAAAGGCTTCTTTCTGGCAACTCTGCCATGTAGGTCTTTGTTGTTTAAGGTATGCTGTACTGTAGACCAAATCGGTGTCTGCTACTCTTTTTTGCAGCTCTTTTGCAGTGATGTGTGGGTTCTTCTGAGCATTTCTCACCAGATCTCGGGCCATTATATCAGAACATTTTCTTGGTCTTCCAGATCTTGCCTTGACTTCAATTGTTCAATTTATTCTCCATTTTCTGATGTTTCTGACAGTGGAAATGGGTACTGCAATTATATTCACCTGAATCATTGAAGCCCTAACAAGTAAATCATTTTGGTCTGGGCCTTAGTAATCATCTTCTAAAAAGGTAACAAAGAATAATCCAAAAGGGTTTCCAAACTTTTGCACAGGGCCCTTTTCCTTTTTTTTTTAAATGAATGAAATGAAAATGAAATGAAACCTTGAAACCTAAAATTTGATGAAAGGTGTCATGTTTAACTTTGTATCATGTAGTGTTTGCTTTCAATCACTTGGAGATTAATTGACATTTAACAGACTGCACTACATTCTTTTTTTTCTTTCTTTTTTTTGCAGCCCAGAAATGTGCTGCTATGAATACATTTTATTCCCGGAAATATAGGCTGTAATAAGTTGCCAAAGCGTTCATTAAATGAAGTGATTCATTCATGACCTATCACAGTCACTGTTGAGAGGTGAAGTCTGTCTTAGTTGCCACGAGCTTGTTGCTATGGTGGAATATTAAAACTCCTAAAAAGAAGTTTGGAAACGTTATTTCAGTCGATTCTTCCTCCCCTTTAATAATAACAATTGGTATTGTATAGCGTTGGAAAGCACTGGCGGACTCAGGGGGGCGGCAGGGGGGGCGACCCCCCAACGTCTCTCTTAAGTGCCCTTTTGAGTGGCGAAAATTCCCTTTTGACCATGTGCCCCCACAGTTGAAAAACGTCACACTAAAGTGCCCTTTTGAGTGGCAAAATTAGAGCATGTGCCCTATTGGCTGCCCTTCCAATGGTCTAAACTTGTGCACTGATTGGGTCCCATGTTGTGCAGTAGATGCCTTTTATTTCTTTTCGCTCCTGCCCTTCAAACAGCCTGAGTCCGCCACTGTTGGAAAGCCTGATTAGTCACCTGTTTGTCCGGATGCAGAGACCCAAATGTACGCTGATGACACAGTTATCTTTGTACACAGCAAGACAAAGACCCAAGCCGCCTTCATCTTAACCAATGCAATGGCTCACGTAGCCGAATGGCTAAATCACTGCTGCCTCGAACTAAATGTATCAAAAACCAAGAGTATGTTTTTCACCAAGAAAGCAAGTACCGCCACCGATGCTGAGCCACACATATCGGTTCTTGGTCAACAGCTAGAGATAGTTAAAGAGATTAAATATCTAGGCATAATGATCGACTCCAACCTCACATTCAAGTCACAGGTTAAGAAGGTTTGCAACAGGGTTAAACACAGTTTAGCAAACTTTAGATATATCCACAACTGTATGTCTCTTGAAGCAGCCAAAATGTTCATGAACGCCATGATTATGTCTCACATCATCTATTGCCTAACCACTTGGTCACAGACAAGCAGCACAACCCTGAAGCCTCTTTATCATTATTTCCATTCAACATTATATTCTTTAGTAAATCTCTTATTATTATTATTATTATTATTACACATACTCACACGCCTCCCGTCCAACCTGGATCCATACCAGTTCGCCTACAGAGCCCACAGGTCCACAGAGGACGCCATCGCGACGACTCTCCACGCCACTCTATCCCACCTGGAGAGGGGAAACAGCTACGCGAGACTGCTCTTTGTGGACTTCAGCTCCGCCTTCAACACCATCCTTCCAGACAGGCTAGTGACCAAACTACTAGACCTGGGTCTATCACACTCTATATGTGCATGGATCAAGGACTTCCTGACCGACCGCCCCCAGAGGGTGCGGGTGGGCCCCCACACCTCCACAGCCCTCAGACTCAGCACTGGGTCCCCCCAGGGCTGCGTGCTAAGCCCCATCCTCTACAACCTCTACACCTATGACTTCACCCCCGTCCACCCCAGCAACTCCATCGTAAAGTTTGCAGACGACACCACCGTGGTGGGATGCATCTCGGGGGGGGACGAGGCGGCGTACAGGGATGAGGTAGAGCAACTGAGCAAGCTGTGCAAGGTTAACAACCTGCTGCTGAACAAGTCAAAGACCCAGGAAATCATCGTAGACTTCAGGAGGAAAAAGTCCGAGATCCAGCCCCTGCTCATCGACGGAGAGAGCGTGGAGAGAGTCTCAACCCTCCGATTCCTGGGGATGCACATGCGGGATGACCTGACCTGGAAGGACAACACAAAAGCCACCATCAAGAAGGCACAACAGCGGCTATACATCCTGAGAGTCCTCAGGAAGGAACACAGCAAGCAGGAGATACTGGTGACCTTCTACCGCGGCGCAGTGGAGAGCATCCTCACCTACGGCATCTGCAACTGGTTCTCCAGCTGCACAACCGCGGAGAGAAATGCGCTACAGAGAGTCGTGAGAACAGCACAGAAGATCACCGGCGCCCCCCTCCCCTCTCTGGAAGAGCTATACAACACACGCTGTCTCAGGAAGGCCTCCAAGATCTCCAGGGACCCAACCCACCCTGGGTACGAACACTTTACCCGGCTGCCCTCGAAAAGGCGGTTCAGGACCTTGGCCGCAAGGACAAACAGACTGAAGAACAGCTTCTACCACAGGGCTGTCCAGGCCCTGAACACAGCAAAGACCTAGGTTCTGGGCCCTGGACAGTCTGGACGGATTGATGGCAGCTGCTGGACTGAAAAAATCAGGTGTAGTGCTGAGGCACAAATATGTACATTTCAAGCCTGCAAACTGCGACACTTTAAATAAATGTGCAATAACACTATTGTGCAATATGACAACCCTAGTCGTCTATCTGTACAGTATAGTATAGTGGATAGTGTACATAGCCTGTATTTATGTAAACCAGCTCCTTCCCTTCTTGTGATTTTTTTTTAAAGTGTTTTTTTTCTTTCCTAACACCAGGGGAGCCACCCCTCCTAAATTTCGTTGTTTGGTACCTGTACTGTAGCAATGACAATAAAGACCATTCATTCATTCATTCATTCATTCATTCATTCATTCATTCATTGTTAACCATGTGTCGTCTCCCTTTTTGTTACCTTGTCAAGAGCCAGGCAAGCGTAACAAATTGGGTGCTCGTCCGGGAGTGAATTTGGTGAGAGCAATATTCTCTCCCTTTTCATAGTTGATATTCGGGATTGGATTGTTGGATGTGTCCAACTCTATAGTGGGAGACTCGCATGGTTATTGTTTAGTTATTTGGTTTTGGTTGGATTGGATTTAATGTATTGTTTAGTATATTTGGTATGTTGGTTTGGGTGCTGGTGACGAGGGGGAGCTGGCTGTCCGACTGTGCTGACAAGGACGTAACTCTTGGTCTTGGCTGTGATCTTCGACTGGAGTTTGGTGAGTGCTGTGTTCTATGCAAAGCAGAGAAGGATGGGTAGGGTGGGTGGTTTAGATACCATCAGAGCTATACGTGAACCCCCGTGCTAGGAGTAGAAGCGCTTAACGCTTGTTTATTGTTTTCGTTTGTTATTTTTGGTGTGTTGAACGCGGGGGCGCCACCAGGCATTTGCCGGTGGAAGAGTTGCATGTGAACGCACTGAAGACTGGCTGAGTGGTTAGTCAGTCATTGCTGAGTTAGATGCGGGGCAGCTCTTACGAAGTATGTTAGTTACTTTTCTGTTTTGTATGTGTGCACAGTTACTCGCTTTAAATGGGCTGAAGATTATGGCTGATATGGGAGTAGTTTATAGGAGGAGTTTGTAATGGGAGAGGAGATTCCCGTTTGTTAGGGTTGGTTTATATTGGTTATTTGATTATATTGAGTTATGGATGTTTTTGAGGAGTTTGTGGAAGCTCCGTCGGTTGATGGGTTGGTATGATTAACAAAGGAACAACTGTGGAAGGTTGTTGAACATTATGAGGTTAAGCTTGAGGTGGTGAAAGGCCGAGCAAAGAAACAGGGTGTAGTAGAGGCTTTACAGAATACATTAATTCTAAGGGGCATAGCATACTAAAGGGTAAAACGTCTGTCCCTAAAATATCCGTTGGGGTTGCATCTGGGTCCACTGAGTTAACATTTGATCAACAGAAAGAATTGTTAGCATTACATATGGAATCTCAGAGGCAAGAGCGTGAATCTCAGATGCAAGAGCGTGAATTTCAGATGCAAGAGCAGACGCGAGAGCGTGAATTTCAGACGCGAGAGCGTGAATTACAGATGGAATCTCAGACGCGAGAGCGTGAGTTTCAGCACAAGAGCGTGCGAGGGACAGGGAATTGGAGTTGGATAAATTGGCTCTTGAACGGGAGCGCCTTAAGTTGATTGCTGAGGGAAAGTTATCTGACGGTGGAGGTGGCGATTTGAGTAATTCTAAGAGGGATAATTTGTCTGCCATGGTTAGACTGTTGCCAAAGTTTAATGAAAAAGATCCTGATATATTCTTTTCACTGTTTGAGAGTGTTGCCGACGATAGGGACTGGTCTACTTCAGAACGCACCGCATTACTACAGAGTGTGCTTATTGGCCGAGCTCAGGAAGCTTATATTGCTCTTAATGGTGGAGAGAGGAAAGATTATGATACAGTTAAGGCCGCTATCCTTAAGGCATATGAACTTGTTCCTGAAGCTTACAGACAGCGGTTTAGACAATGGAAGAAACATGACAAACAAACTCATGTTGAGGTTGTAAGAGAACTAACCAGCCATTTCAATCGTTGGTGCGTGGCGGTAGAGGTGAATACTCTGGAGGATCTGTCAAATTTGATTATTTTGGAACAGTTTAAAACCATTGTCCCTGATCGCATTGCCACTTACGTTAACAAACACAAGGTGAAAACAGCAGGTCAAGCCGCGGTGTTGGCAGATGAATTTGTACTGACTCATAAGAGTCAGTTTGGTGACCATCGTTTTCATAGCGATGGGAGCCGTAGACATAATCTGAACGTGACTGACCTATTGGTAAATCGTGCTAAATTCCCTAACGAAGGTCCTGGTTATTCTGTCCCCTTTTCAAGGTCGGAGCATGGCGGTCAGAGTAGAGTAGATCCTAACTCGACATGCAATTATTGCCTTGAGAAGGGTCACTGGAAACAGGAGTGTCCTGTCCTAAAAGGAAAGAAAACCTACAGTGGGAAGGGGGGCTCTGTTAGACCGTTGGCTCTTGCAGTGCATGCTTGTGGGGCAGCAGCAAGAGTGTCTGGGGTTGCCGAGGGGTCTCCCTTTAAACCAGGGGTGATGGCATCCTCAGTATCCAGCCCACCTGCGGCTACTGAGTTGGCGGTGGCACTACAGGGCTCTGCCTCCATACAGATTAGCGAGGAGGATCCTGATTTTGGCCCGTTTATTACTACAGGTTTCGTTTCTCTGGTGGGTAGCCCACAGAAAGTGCCTGTCCAGATACTTCGTGATACGGGGGCTTCAGAATCTTTTGGAATCGGTTTTAACATTCTCTCAGGAGTCAAGTGTGGGGACCAGCGTTTTGATTAGAGGGATGGGGATGCAGACTTTGTCTGTCCCCTTGCATGAAATTGAGCTTTACTCTGATCTGGTCCAGGGGGTAGTAACCATTGGAGTTCGACCCTCTCTGCCTGTGGTGGGTGTGGCAGTCATTTTAGGAAATAACCTGGCTGGAGGAAGAGTGTGGAGTGATGTGCCCCCACCTCTGGTTGTTAGTTCTGGGTTTACACGGCCAACAGGACCCGACCTAAGTGTGAAGGAGTTTCCTGAGGTTTTTACTGCCTGCGCCATGACTCGTGCTATGAGTTGCATGGACCCTAAAATTAATGATGGTAAAGAGCCTGATAAGTTCACTCCTGACAATTCTGTTTTTCAGTTTCCTGATCTGCTGCCGCCTTTGTCTCGGAGTGAGTTGATTTTAGCCCAACAGGAGGATCCTGAGCTGAAGCTGCTGCTCAGTGGGATTCAGCCTAAGGATGAGCTGGAGGCGTCCTAACGATTCCCACCCGAGTTGGGGTAGACCACGCCAACTTCTGGAATATGTAGGGGTGTTTTGTTTTTGTTTTTTTTCTCAAACACAAACACAATCACTGACACACAAGAATAGGCGCGCGTTCCAGCGCCGCCGAGTTGCATACAGAGATGGGTAACCTATATCTAATCGTGCACCCCGTTACGTCACAAGCTAAAATCCAATGGGGTTGCGGAACGACCTGCGGGGCGGAAGAACAAGATACAGAGAACACCCCTACATATTCCAGAAGTTGGCGTGGTCTACCCCAACTCGGGGCGTGGTCTACCCCAACTCGGGTGGGAATCGTTAGGACGCGAGCTGGAGAGCTCTGAAAGTGGTTGTTTTCTCTTGGAGGATGTGTTGGTTCGTCAATGGCTTCCTCATAATGATTGTTCTGTGAGTGACCCAGGTTTCCAGGAAAAATTTACTGGTCCCTATTCTGTTGTACGACAGGTGTCCGAACAGAATTATTTGATCGATACTCCTAACCATAGACAGTCTACACAACTTTGTCACATAAACTCATTAAAATGTTATTATTAGTATTTTTGATTAATCTAGTTAAGTTATGCTGTAATCTGGGAAACAGAATTTGCAGAGACCTTTTTAGTAGGCCTCTGTTTTAAGGGGGGCGCTATTACACTTGTTGTCCGGTCTACCGTCTCTCTGTGTTCCAGATGGGCTCAGGTGTGGGTGATGATGCTAATTGTCCCTGGATCACTTTAAGAGTGGGTTAGATTGATGGACTCTCTCTCTCTTCCTTTGTCAACCAGCAGCCGTTTTTGGTTGTCGTTACTATTTTCTTTATCATTATTTCCATTCAACATTATATTCTTTAATAAATCTCTTATTATTGTTAACCATGTGTGGTCTCCCTTTTTGTTACCTTGTCAAGAGCCAGGCAAGCGTAACAGTCGCAAGAGGGAACTGTATTGTCCCACTGAGGAAGTCCACCTTTGGTCAGTCTGCTTTCTCATTTAAATGATAGCAGCTTGCATGTGTTCGTCGAAATACGTGATTTTCCACAAATTGGCTATTTCACTGGATTGGGCATATTAAAAGAATACCTTATTAACGACACCACTTCTACAAAAGCGCAAACCATTGTGATTCAGTGCAACTTATTTTGTCTATTTCAGACAACAGTCAATTATTACACCCAGGAGTCACTCCAAGTCCAAAACCGTTAGTTTCCAACAAGGACAAGGTATACACCAACATCAAGCTTGCCTACAAAGCTAGACCGCTAGCTCATCTAGGCATGTCCGACCACGTGTCCATCCTCCTGATCCCAGCCTACACTCCCATGAGGAAAAGTGCTCCCATCACCACTCACCACCATCCCACCCTGCCTGAAAACCTCAACTATCATCCCAGTCCCGAAGAAAAGCACGGTGAGCTGCCTAAACGACTACCGCCCGGTGGCACTCACACCAATCATCATGAAGTGCTTCGAGAAACTAGTCCGGGCCCACATAGTCATACGCCTCCCGCCCAACCTGGATCCATACCAGTTCGCCTACAGAGCCCACAGGTCCACAGAGGACGCCATCGCGACGACTCTCCACTCCACTCTATCCCACCTGGAGAGGGGAAACAGCTACGCGAGACTGCTCTTTGTGGACTTCAGCTCTGCCTTCAACACCATCCTTCCAGACAGGCTAGTGACCAAACTACTAGACCTGGGACTATCACACTCTATATGTGCATGGATCAAGGACTTCCTGTCCGACCGCCCCCAGAGGGTGCGGGTGGGCTCCCACACCTCCACAGCCCTCAGACTCAGCACTGGGTCCCCCCAGGGCTGCGTGCTAAGCCCCATCCTCTACAACCTCTACACCTACGACTTCACCCCCGTCCACCCCAGCAACTCCATCGTAAAGTTTGCAGACGACACCACCGTGGTGGGCTGCATCTCGGGGGGGGACGAGGCGGCGTACAGGGATGAGGTAGAGCAGCTGAGCAAGCTGTGCAAGGTTAACAACCTGCTGCTAAACCAGTCAAAGACCCAGGAAATCATCGTGGACTTCAGGAGGAAAAAATCTGAGGTCCAGCCCCTGCTCATCGACGGAGGGAGCGTGGAGAGAGTCTCAACCCTCCGATTCCTGGGGGTGCACATACAGGATGACCTGTCCTGGAAGAACAACACAGCAGCCATCATCAAGAAGGCACAACAGCGGCTCTTCTTCCTGAGAGTCCTCAGGAAAGACCACATCGGACAGGAGATGCTGGTGGCCTTCTACCGCTGCGCAGTGGAGAGCATCCTCACCTACTGCATCTGCAACTTGTTCTCCAGCTGCACAGCCGCAGAGAGGAATGCGCTACAGAGAGTCGTGAGAACGGCCCAGAAGATCACCGGCGCCCCCCTCCCCTCTCTGGAAGAGCTGTATAACACACGCTGCCTCAGGAAGGCCTCCAAGATCTCCAGAGACCCATCCCACCCTGGGTACGAACACTTTGCTCGGCTGCCCTCGAACAGGCGGTACAGGACCATGTTCGCAAGGACAAACAGACTGAAGCTCAGCTTCTACCCCAGGGCCATCCAGGCCCTGAACACAGCAAAGACCTAGGTTCTGGGTCCTGGACAGTCTGGACGGATTGATGGCAGCTGCTGGATTGAAAATCAGGTGTAGTGCTGAGGCACAAATGTGTACATTTCAAGCCTGCAAACTGCGACACTTTAAATGAATGTGCAATAACACTATGTGCAATATGACAACCCTAGGGTACATACGGTTGCAGAGAATAGGAAATGTTAGAATAGGTATAGCATAGCATAGAGTACAGCAATAGGTTAGAATAGGTATAGCATAGCATAGAGTACAGCACAGTGTTTTATTTGTACAGTATAATATAGTGGATAGTGTACATAGCCTTTATTTATGTAAACCAGCTCCTTTCCCTTCTTTTTTTTTTTCTTTTTTCTTTCCTAGCACCAGGGGAGCCCCCCCTCCCAAATTTCGTTGTTTGGTACCTGTACTATATCAATGACAATAAAGACCATTCATTCATTCATTCATTCATTCATTCACTAAGACTGTCAGAACCTGGCCAGCAGGGTCCGCTCCACTGCAGATCTGCCTGAATGACACCTCATGGCAGGAATATGAGCATATGGAGGACCTGGAACAGTTCACGTCGTCGGTTCTGAACCACATAGTGAACTGCATCAACTCAGCCACCGTGGACAAACGTGTCCGGGTCTACCCCAACACGAAGCCATGGATGACTGGTAAGGTCCAAAAACTGCTCAAGGAGAGGAACAACGCCTTCTCAGCGAAGGACAAACTGCTGTACAACACCACCAGGGCTAACCTAAACCGTGGCATCCGGGAGGCCAAGGCAGACCACAGAGAGAAGATTGAGGAATGCTTCCTGAGCAACGACTCCAGGCGGGTGTGGCAGGGGTTTCAGCACATGACAAACTTCAGAGCCAACAGGCTCACAGCCGCTGAGGGCGACCCCCTGCTGGCGGAAGAGCTGAACTCCTTCTACGCCTGGTTCGACGAGGGGCGAACGGAGGTAACCACAACACAAACACCACTCTCTCCAGCTCTCAGCAGCCTCACCCTCACAGAGCATGAAGTGAGACGCGTGCTGAAGGCGGTGGATCCCAGAAAAGCCTCAGGGCCGGACGGCGTCCTGGGACGGGTGCTGAGGGACTGTGCCGACCAGCTGGCCGGGGTTTTCACCAACATCTTCAACCAGTCCCTGTCCCAGGCCACCATCCCACCCTGCCTGAAAACCTCAACAATCATCCCAGTCCCGAAGAAAAGCACGGTGAGCTGCCTAAACGACTACCGCCCGGTGGCACTCACACCAATCATAATGAAGTGCTTCGAGAAACTGGTCCGGGCCCACATAGTCACATGCCTCCCGCCCAACCTGGATCCATACCAGTTCGCCTACAGAGCCCACAGGTCCACAGAGGACGCCATCGCGACGACTCTCCACTCCACTCTATCCCACCTGGAGAGGGGGAACAGCTACACGAGACTGCTCTTTGTGGACTTCAGCTCTGCTTTCAACACTATCCTTCCAGACAGGCTAGTGACCAAACTACTAGACCTGGGACTATCACACTCTATCTGCGCATGGATCAAGGACTTCCTGTCTGACCACCCCCAGAGGGTGCGGGTGGGCTCCCACACATCCACAGCCCTCAGACTCAGCACTGGGTCCCCCCAGGGCTGCGTGCTAAGCCCCATCCTCTACAACCTCTACACCTACGACTTCACCCCCGTCCACCCCAGCAACTCCATCATAAAGTTTGCAGACGACACCACCGTGGTGGGCTGCATCTCGGGGGGGGACGAGGCGGCGTACAGGATGAGGTGGAGCAGCTGGGCAAGCTGTGCAAGGTTAACAACCTGCTGCTGAACCAGTCAAAGACCCAGGAAATCATCGTGGACTTCAGGAGGAAAAAATCTGAGGTCCAGCCCCTGCTCGTCGATGGAGGGAGCGTGGAGAGAGTCTCAACTCTCCGATTCCTGGGGGTGCACATACAGGAGGACCTGTCCTGGAGGACCAACACAGCAGCCATCATCAAGAAGGCACAACAGCGGCTCTACTTCCTGAGAGTCCTCAGGAAATACCACCTCAGACAGGAGCTGCTTGTGACCTTCTACCGCTGCACAGTGGAGAGCATCCTCACCTACTGCATTTGCGTGTGGTTCTCCAGCTGCACAGCCGCAGAGAGGAAAGCGCTACAGAGAGTCGTGAGATCGGCCCAGAAGATCATCGGCGCCCCCCTCCCCTCTCTGGAAGAGCTGTACAACACACGCTGCCTCGGGAAGGCCTCCAAGATCTCCAGGGACCCATCCCACCCTGGGAACAAACACTTTGTTCGGCTGCGCTCAGGCAGGCGGTTCAGGACCATGTTCGCACGGACAAATAGACTGAAGCTCAGCTTCTACCCTAGGGCCATTCAGGCCCTGAACACAGCAAAGACCTAGGTTCTAGGCCCTGGACAATCTAGACAATTTGATGGCAGCTACTAGATTGTAAACATAAGTGCAATATTGAAATACAACTGTGAACATTTCAAACCTGCAAACTGCGACACTTTAAATGAATGTGCAACAATACTATGTGCAATATGACAACCCTTGTTTACATAAGGTTCAGATATAGGAAATGTTAGGATATGTATAGCATAGCATAGAGTACAGCACAGTGTTTTATTGTAGATTTATGAAACACAGGATAAGATGTAAATTCCTTTGTGCAGGCACGTACGTGAGAGTGTGTGTGTGTGTGTGTGCGTGTGTGTCGTCTTGGTGGTGAGTGGTTCATGCGCGGGGGGGGGGGGGGGGGGCTGGGGTTGGGTTTAATTTCGGACGCATCATCAGTAGTGTTCCTCCAGGTCATGGGGTGTTTCGGCCATCACACTATACACCCTCGCCAGAGGTGGCCAGCTCAGGGGGATCAGCCCCGAACTTGCGTCAATCCTAATTCGTCATGAGAATGGCTGACGTCTCATGAGACTATGCAAGGCAGGGGCGTCCTTTTCCCTGAGTCAGGCCTAAGCTGACCGCATACCTTCTGGTTGGCTACTTCGGGGCCCAGCAGGGATCTTTCCTTCTCATAAAAAGCCACTGGCTGCTTCTTTCGGCTGCTTCCGATGCAGCTTTGATGGCTGAACGCAGGCTTTGGCCTCTGATTCCCAGGTCTGTAAACAATCTGGTGGTAGATCTTGCCACAAACTATAGTATAATTGTATAGTATAGTGGATAGTGTACATATAGCCTTTATTTATGTAAACCAGCTCTTTTCCCTTCTTGATTTTAGTCTTTTTTCCAAGCACCAGGGGAGCCCCCCCTCCTAAATTTCGTTGTATGGTACCTGTACTGTATTAATGACAATAAAGACCATTCATTCATTCAAGGAGAGAGAGAAGAGAGAGAGAGAGCACAGACTTTTTTTTTTACACGAAGCGGGGACCGAGAGCGCGTGCTGCTGCAGGAGACCTTTAATGCTTGTCAACGGATCGAAGACTCACCGCTGTCTAACGATTGACATTACATTTCCAAGGTCATTTTTGACGAAGCGACTTACAACACGTACATTTGTCAAAAGGTAATCAATAATAATCATCATCATAAGCAAACACCTATCGGACCGGGAAAAATGCTAGAAAAAGTAACCATTCTTATTTTATTTTATTTTAAAACCAGCACAAGGATGCAGACAAAATGACTTGCAAGAGGGAATAAGTAACGCAGCTTTATTTATGCATTGCACGAGTGGCATGTTTGACGGTAAGCATTCATCCTCATTGTGCATTGTTTGCAGTTAGGCAGGTAACTATGCATAGTGTGGGGGGAAACGATGTTATTCACTGAGTCCTGCTATTTACAACTGTAAATGCTACAGAGCAGTGAGAATGAACTGTTGCTTCAACTGTTTGGTTGTTGATAACCTCTTGTTGATGTCTTTGTCGTTCCTTACCCAGGCTGTCTTTCTATCAGTGAAGTATAGAATTATGGATTTCCTTAACGTCAACGACAACACCTCGCTGGTTGGCGCTAACTCCTCTGAAACTCCAACAGGTAGGCTACGCGGTCATTCTGTTTTAAACCCGAATTACGGTAACCATTTATACAGAAACATGTGTACGATTATAACATGAAATGACACTCGAGATCCGCGCGCGTAAAACTCTGACATCTGGGTAAATCTTGCTTAGGTGCAAACGGGACATGTGGGCGATGATTCGATTTACGCGCGCGTAATTCCAATTAGGATTCCACCCAGCGTGCGCCTTTTACAATTATTGAGGCTATAGGAAACGCTACAAAACATGTCTCACAGTAGCAGCAACATGTCTTTAGGCTATTTTTTTTTTCGTTTTCCTTTCAAATGTTTTGAAGATTATTTTTTCCGAGACTACAAAGATCACATGATCATGATCACACAGCCGTGTGCTAACCGTTTACGTGTGATGTATAGGCCTATTTCATAACCTTCATCTCACACTTTCATCTCCAAATATCCATGAAAATCCATTTAAATTAAGGGCTTGGGGGGGTCTATGGGTGAGAGTTAAATAATGGAAAGATGTTAGACATGAATGATTCATGTTGGATGTTTAAATTCTGAACATGCATAGACAGTATATAGCCTCCTAATATGCCACATAGAACCATACCAGATACCACCATGGTGGAAGCAACACGTACTGATGAATGGAAGTGACTGATTGATGGTTCTCAGTGGTGGCCATGGGTATAGATCATAGATAATAGACCACATTAGTCTTTTAGAACAACTGTGGGATGAGTTCCACGAGAGCTTTAAATATCACTAATATATATATATATCCATAACTGACACTTTTATCCAAAGGGACTGACATTGCAGTGAGTGCATACATTTTCTGTGTAAGACCATCATTTTTTTGTACTTGATTAGTTGAATCAGGTGAGCTGGTGGTAGAACAGATCAAATATGTGGAGCGGCTGGGGCGCCCCGAGGAGAGGGTTGAGAAACACTGGCCTAGTGGACAGTTGGACTGGTGATCGGAAGGTCATGAGTTCAAATCCCACCTGGGATCATCACCGCCACCTTACTAGTGTGCCCTTGGGAAAGGCACTTAGACCTTCGCTACTCTCGAGAGACTGTCCCATAATCTCTAATTGTACGTCGCTTTAGATAAAAGTGTTGGTTAAATGGTAGATCTTTCAGTATAGATGGTCCCAGCAGACAGCACTTAAAGATCATCCAAACTGTAATTCCTTCAACACTTTTGGGAAACTTGCCATTATGAGTGACAGCATTGCAGAGTTATTGAAAATATTGTCTTAAGGGCTCTGAAAGATATAAATGTTACGGTACATGTGGGAAAACGGTACATGTGGGAAAACTAGGGTTAGGTGCTAGGGTGCTAGGGTGCTAGGGTTAGAGTTAGACATGCCAGCATGTACCAAGTCACCCTAGCACCTAACCCTAACCCTAGTTTTCCCACATGTACCGTAACATATACATACAGTATAAAGTGATACACACACTGATTAATTGAAGGGTTTCATTCCTGGACTTGCATAATACATCAGATGGAATTTTGGAATTTCACAGAGAGCTTTGTAGCATTAATATTACCCATAGTCTTTGTCCATGCCCTGCAGGCATGAATTACAGGGTTTGAATTACACATCAGGGTGCCCGTTGAGGTATATCATTTGGTTTTGAAGGCCAGGCCCAAATTTGAGTGTATCTTCGAGGGTCATCATCTGTGTAGGAAATTCACCCCTCTTCTGTTGCGGTTCTTAGGGGAAATATCAAGGGCCCTGAGAGATCTATGAGATAAACTGAATGATTCATGGATTTTATTAGCTTTTATAACTAACTCTCTTTTTGTTTTTGTGTCCTTGTGCTGTCCTTGTGTGTGTGTGTGTGTGTACATAATGTGTACACGTGTGTGTGTGTGTGTGTGTGTGTGTGTGTGTGTGTGTGTGTGTGTGTGTGTGTGTGTGTGTGTGTGTGTGTGTGTGCGTGTGTGCATGCGTGCGAGCGTATGTGTACGCGCGCATGTATGTGTTCGTATGTGTGCGCGCGTGTGAATGTGTGTGTATGTACATACGTGTACGCCCGCTTGTGTGTGTGCATGTGCATAATGTGTGTGTCCTCCCCAGACGAGGACCACGCCCCCTACAACGACAACAACAACGTGATCCTCTCCTTCATCTTCGGCGTCATCTACTTCCTGGGCATCGCGGGGAACTGCACGGTCATCTACACCATCGTGAGGAAGAACCGCGCCAAGAAGACGTGCCGCGCCAAGCAGACCGTCCCCGACATCTTCATCTTCAACCTCTCCGTGGTGGACCTCCTCTTCCTCCTCGGCATGCCCTTCCTCATCCACCAGTTGCTCGGCAACGGCGCCTGGTGTTTCGGCGCCGCCATGTGCACCCTGGTCACCACGCTGGACTCCAACAGCCAGATCGTCTCCACCTACATCCTGACCGCCATGGCCTTCGACCGCTACCTGGCCACGGTGCACCCCATCCGCTTCAACCACGTGCGGACGCCGTGCGTGGCCGCCTCGGCCGTCGCCCTGGTGTGGGCGCTCTCGCTGCTCACCGTCGCCCCCGTGTGGATGTACGCGGGCCTCATGCCCCTGCACGGGGACCTGGTGGGGTGCGCCCTCTTGCTGCCCGACGACCCCGCCACCGCCACCTACTGGTTCACCCTCTACCAGTTCGTGCTGGCCTTCGCCCTGCCCCTGGGGGTCAACTGCCTGGTCTACTTCAAGATCCTCCAGCACATGTCCACCAGCGTGGCCCCGCTGCCCCCCCGCAGCCTGAGGGTCTGTTGTGGATGATTTAATTGATTCATTTTTATTTATTTTTGTGATCATTATTGCTTTTCACAACACATAACAATGACAATACAGAACAAGAAAGGAAAGGAGGGGAAAAAAAGAAAGAAAACAAAAAAGAAAAGGGGTAGTGTATGCAAAATAGTAGAAATATAACACAATGGTAAATGGAAAATCAAATTACAGAGTAGTCAGGTTGGTCAAGTTCAATGAATAAGCCTTCCACGCATCAACTGTACTGGGCCTCGCTTTGTTCAATCTGTCCGTTGTGCACTCAAGATTCACAATCCTCTATTTAATTGATTCTTTAGTAGATTGAGTAGTAATTAATTATAAAGCACAGAGAGAGCTTGAGTCAAATGGCTTAATGAGGCCTTTGATTAATAAAGTTACACGAGATCAGAGAGAAAATAGCAGAGTCAAAAAGCCTTCCCTTTTCAGAGGAACCGAACACACATATTTATATAAAGTTGCCTCCCTTATGAGGTCACAAATCTTGGTAACCAATCAATCAGTGTCTGCGCTAAACTAGTTATTGCACAACAAGTTATTGGCACTGTCCACAGGCAGAATTGTTAACTACGCCACAGAATTGGCACATCTGTAATAATAATAATACTTTTTATTTGTATAGCATTTTTCCTGCAAACGTTGCAGCTCAAAGTGCTCGTAGAGGAAGGAAGCGTGTTTAGCGTGACACACATCGTCTACACTCTTTAACTGACGCTACTACACAGAAAACACATTTTTCTCCAACAGGTCCGCACCAGGAAGGTGACCGGAATGGCGGTGGCCATCTGCCTGGCTTTCTTCGTCTGCTGGGCCCCGTACTACGTCCTGCAGCTGGTGCACCTGGGCGTGGCCAAGCCCAGCCGGGCCTTCTTCACCGCCTACAACGTGGCCATCAGCATGGGCTACGCCAACAGCTGCATCAACCCCTTCCTCTACTTGGTCCTCAGCAAGACCTTCAAGAGGCGGCTCGTCGTGGCCATACGGCCGCCCCCCACCGCCCGCCACAGGAAGTTCTTCCGGGTCAACCCCAGCACCACGGACGCCAGCGGCAGCTTGAGGTTGGGGAGGCCGGCGGTGGCGGCGCAGAGAGATCCGTCCTCTCTGGAGCTGCTGCCCGTCAACATAGCCGCTCACTGATGGTCACAAACGGACTGGTTTGGTTTATGTAGCGGCCTTATTCCAAAGCAAGCTTTTACAACGGCCTCTCATTCACCCATTCACACACTCACACACACACATTCACACTATACCAAAGCAAGCTACCATGCAAGGCGCTCATTGGGAGCAATTTGGGGTTCAATGTCTTGCCCAAGGACACCATGGCCACCATGGCCGCTGGGGTTGACCCTGTCTTGGGAGGGGTGTGCAAAAAGATGATTTCCCCTCTGAAATAATCAATAATCATAATCAATAAAGTATACATTATTATTGTTATTATCAGCAGTGAGTGCTGTCAGTGTACCCTGATCAGTGTATGCTTTACATGTATATGGATCAGTGTGTCGTTTTAAAAGGGGTACTGATTTTTAACCTCATGTTTATTACCTCCAGCACCATACCTACATAAGTGTTGACTAAACCATTTTCGACGGTGTTCTGTAGTCAAAGAGATAAGAAGAGAAGCTTGACAGAAAGTAAGACCCATCTAGTGTACGGTAATCTTTGTATTGAGTGTTTGGGTGTGTATAGATGTCTGGTTGTGTGCATCAACCTAAGCATATAACGAGATGCTGCTTTACATATACATACATATTTATGAGGAGGTCTCAAAGAGACAGGAGGCTACAATTTAACGGCAGGGGGTAGGGGGTATATTCGTCTTTACCGCCTACACAAATTGCCAATATACGTGCGTTTGGCCTCAATTAGAGCCCATATACTGTATGCAGAGCTCTGTGCCTACTTACAAAATACTGTTGTTAGATTTCAAGAAAATGTAAATACATGATGTGACTGTCAATGGTTTCATCTTTATGTAACACAGGGACAAATAAGTAATTTATAATGTATATATATAATGTATTACCAGTGTCAGGCATCTTCTTCAAGTTGAATTTAACTTGCGTATCAGGGATAGTACTCTACACCAAAGGGTACTGCTCAGTAGGGGGGTCTTGCAATTAATGGTCACGGTTAAAGTAGAGCAAGGCCAAAGTAATGGATACAGAGACTCTTTGATCTTCACTGGCATAACACTGGATCATTGAAAACATTATTCTTATTGTTATTATTAAATTGTGAGTGTACATTCAACATTGTGTAATTTATTGATTTCACAATCTTTTTGCTGCTCAGGAGGCTTTTGTAACTGTCTTTTTCACTTCCTCTGTATGTAGTATTTGTAATTTGTGTTGTGTTGTCTGTCTTGCGTGCTGCTTTCTATTAGTATGTGTGAGGGCCAATTTCCGCCTGAGGTATTTTGTTAGGCCTATGTGTTGTATATTGATGTTTTTCATGTTTTTTTGTGAACACCATTTCAATCAATAATGAGTATTGTACGTTGTTCTTAAACTGAGATATGATAAATCGTTTCTAAGCCATTACGTCTCACCCGTGTGAAAAGCTATTTAATCTCCTGGAGCAAAACAGACTATTACAACCACGCTGTGCTACAGGGCGGTATAGCAGATCTTTTCTGCCTGCTGCGATAAGACCTTCCTCCTCCTCCGGCTGGCTTGGTCGGGGGAGAGATCAAATACCGTATATAATGTTTCAGATGTCTATTTTATTTTATTGTATCGTAATTTATTGTATCTATCAATCTGTAATTATATGTGTTCCATCCATTCCATCCATTACCCTCATAACTGAATTACTTAATAACTGTTAACCTGTCATTTTAATGGAAGCTGGAATTAAATCAAACTATAAAAGGTTTTAAAACACCTTTCTGGTTAAAACATTAATATGCACACACACACACACACACACACACACACACACACACACACACACGCACGCACGCACGCGCGCGCACGCACGCACGCACGCACGCACGCACACACACACACACACACACACACACACACACACACACACACACACACACACACACACACACACACATTACGGTACAACATCACATTTATTATGCATAGCAAATAGAAATATCTCACTTGTTATTGATCTCCTCAGATTGGACACTAACGCAACAGAAGAATATTGTAGGGGATTTTGGCAAAAAAAATTGGGCCGCTACACACACGTTTAGCTGTGTTACTCATTCCACGAATGCATGATCCTTACAAGTTGTATCTCGTTCTAAAGGTTTAGTTTAGTTTATTGTTTATTTCACAGGGACAGTGCATATTAAAATACATATGAGACACAAATGCAATATGCCGGAGTTAGCCAATAAGGCTAGTTTAAGTCCGTAGTCCCTGGCCAGATGTTCAGTTGGCACTTGGAAACCTAAAACAATAAAAACAATTAAAATCAACAAATCAAGTAGCCTACTGGTTAGGCAGGCATAAAAGCAACACACATATTACATAGAGGCACAGACATCAAAGCCGAACATAGCACAATACAAACGCCTTACAAGCAACATGCACATTACAGGGTTAAAAGCACAGAGCTACATTACAGTCAACATGCACCAGGACAGGGTACATCACAGGGCGGCACACAACGGTGGAGCACAGCATGGGCACTACAGACACAGACATAGACATAAGGTTACGTAGACAAGACAGTGGGACAGCATGGCAATGAAAGGCACAGGCAAGCAGCTCAGCACTGTCAAATTCATAGGCATTTTAGTGTTGGCAGATTTGGTGTGTTATGAGCCAAAGCTTTAGCTGTCGAGAGAAGGCTGTGTATGTGGTGGGATCCCTGATGTGATTTGGTAGGGTGTTCCATTATTGTGCAGCTTTAATAATTAACTGTTCATGTTTAACCACTAGATGGCCGTATCCTCCCTGCTTTAGAGTCCCAACACGTTCTCTGTCCCGTTATTACTTTTTGTGGTCCAGTGGCCCTCTGCAAAGGTCATCTCTCATACGGTAGTGGAAGTGTGTGTGTGTGTGTGTGTGTGTGTGTGTGTGTGTGTGTGTGTGTGTGTGTGTGTGTGTGTGTGTGTGTGTGGCCCACTCGTTCTTCTTTTGGCACTGAAAGCACTAGAAACACTTTCTTCTAAGAATAATATCTTCGTTACATCAACTTACAGTTATCTTGTTGCAACCAGTGTCAGAAATTTGCAACGTCACGCACGTCATTTTTTTTAACACATATAAAGTGTATATTTCACACCTGTCAACTTGTATTGTACATTAGGTTGCTGTAGGCCATTCTGAGCTTAGAGTGCAGTCACTTCTCCAAAAATCAATGATTTAGACCTCGAACAAGCATCCTGCATTGATCTCGCTTTCAGTAATCATCAACCTCATGCTATCAGCCTCATGTCTAGAAAAAAAAATTTTCTTTCTTCCACATTCTCATTGGTTTCGCACAGCTACAGTAGGACTATTGAATATGACGCGTATCTCATACCCTATTGGCTAATTGTTGCAATGATGGGCTCTAATTGGCCAGTTGGAAATGTCGATCTCACTGTTTCCTTCCTCTTCTGGTCGCGTTTGCCACAGAAATGCATCGTCTATGGGCGCGGCATCACATCAAACGCGCCTTCAGCATTGTTGTTCAGCATTGGTAACTGTATGGGTCCAGTCTCACCGCCTCTATCTGTTTGTCATATTGAGGTTACAGGTCTGTGACGGCGAGTAGGCTACTTAGCGAAAGGCTGTTCTCGGAGCTGTGCCGCTGGGTAAACGGACCGGAGCGGTCTTTGGGTTTTGTCTGAATTTTCGTCTCTTTTTTTTTAAAGAATATTTTTTCAACCTTCCGTGGAGGAAACAACTCTCGTGACACACTTCTAACGGGGTCTTGTCCGGTTCTAGTCCGTATACAAATAAAGGTTATTATTATTATACACAGGTGTTGAACAACAACTCGCCATGGAGGCCGTTGCCAAATTCGATTTCAAAGCCACGGCGGACGATGAGTTGAGTTTTGTACGTGGCACGATATTAAAGGTACGTCTAGTGTTTGTTCATGAGAAAACGACTGGGACGAGTGTTTATAACCCAGTTCTAACGGTGTTATTATGGTTGTGTCAACGTTAGTCTGTGTCCACACTCTGCATTGGGACACCAAGTAGGATAGTACACAATAATACAGTCCCCCCAAAAAGTACGACATAATATTGAATTGATAGAAGACGTGTTAACCAGAGTGTTGGCATTGGATGGTGTGTTGGGCAGTGGAGATCGAGCACTTAGGGACAAGGTTCCTGGTATTTCTCATGCTAAAGGTGGGGAGCATGTTTCCAATGTGGTTCCAACACATTTGAATTATGCCAGCTAATTCCTTTGTCACTGGCAAAGTCATATGGAAATGGGTGTCATGTTTTCACGAAAAAGTTCAGTGATTGTTTCCGTACCATGTCTGGAAAAGGATGACATTGGTAACCTTTTACCAGGATATGAGAATTGTTCATATTGACAATGTATCTCCCCCCCCCCCCCCCCCCCCTCCCCATGCCTGATTTTTTAATATAGCATACGACATGGTTGGCATGTACTTATTTTGTGTCAAGAATCAGCAGATTGAGGAACCAGAACATTTTGGTTTTACATGAGTAGCCTATCTCTTTTTTTTTTTTTTTTACAATGAGGAAGTAGATTATATGTACAACCCCAAGGCAAGAAAGTCTGAATGTTACCCTCCCCCAATGTACTCAAACTCAAACTTCAGCACTTCCATGGATTCATCATTTAGCATTTTCTGCAATATCAGACATTTTTCTGTGGTTAAACGTGTGTTGATACTCAAATAGGAAGT
The DNA here is from genome assembly GCF_963989245.1 of Nansenia antarctica. Classification (NCBI taxonomy): domain Eukaryota; kingdom Metazoa; phylum Chordata; class Actinopteri; order Argentiniformes; family Microstomatidae; genus Nansenia; species Nansenia antarctica. Next base: position 25,990,481 of record NC_137675.1, on the reverse strand, counting down.
CTCCAGTGTCATCCCTGGCAGCTAGGAGGGAGGAGGGAGGGACCATGTAGAAGTATGAGAGAATAATGAGAGAGGAGAGCAAGAAAGTGACAGACTGTGCAGTATATTAGAGATTGAGAGGGGGAGAGAGGGAGGGCGAGAGAGAGAGAGAGAGAGAGAGAGAGAGAGAGAGAGAGAGAGAGAGAGAGAGAGAGAGAGAGAGAGAGAGAGAGAGAGAGAGAGAGAGAGATGATCTAGCAGTGTGTCCACAACCACACCCCAGCCTTGGGATTGTGACATCAGCTCCATAATTCCAGAATCTGTCAGAACTCTACTTGAACCCTGAAAACATGGCTGTCTTTTTAAAAAGATGAATGAATGAATGAATGAATGGGTGTGTGTGTGTGTGTGTGTGTGTGTGTGTGTGTGTGTGTGTACAGTATTTTATTGGTATTGTATTGTATTCAGTCTGGGCCTGAGCTTGGTCGACCCATTTCTGTTGTCCTCTTTTATATATAGATATGTAGATTTATTTTTAGATTGTTATTTACTTATTTATTTTTTACTTTTGACAATTAGCAGACGCTTTTATTTTCATCCCATGTGACTTACAACAAGTAGGCTACATTTGTCGAAAAGCAAGCGACTCATCTACACACCAGTCATCATCATTGGAGCACTTTGAGCTGCAACGTTTGCAGGAAAAGCACTATACAAATAAACGTTATTATTGTTATATTATAAGAACACATGTAAGCTAGGACCAGGTCCTTGGCAGCCATAACATGAGAAGAACCAAGAACTACCCGGCACCACCAGGTTTAAACACAGTGGTACATCCAGCCATGAACTCACTTTATTGGAGTTTACCGATACATAGATCTTACTTTCTCCTTTAAACACATGACACACAAACAGTAAGATAATAATAATATAACATACGCCGTTTAGCTGACGCTTTTATCCAAAGCGACTTACTAACATTGCAGTGAGTGCATGCAGTACAGTTGGCTACATTTTTCAGTATATACATACATGGTCCCAGCAGGGAATCGAACCATCACAACCTAAGCTAACCTTGTTAGCGCCACGCTCTATACCAAAACTGAGCACCACCACAAGAGAACCGCAGAGAACAAAGTTATCAACTGTTTTGTGGCCCGCTCTGTTAGCACGCAGGCAGGCAGCTTTCGCGGTTCAATGGAGTCTGTGTTTGTCTCTCCTCGCATCACGCCGTCTCCGTAGGCACCTCCAGATCTAACAAGTCTGCGATTGTCTGAGAGGAGGTCGCTGAAGGACTTCAGATGGAGTTGGTGATACAGGGCATGTGACTGCATGCTGAAACAGCCGTAAAGCTTGGTTGCTCGGTTGCGTTGCGGTACAGGACAGTACAGTGCACACACACACACACAGCACGACTAGGTCAAGTCAGTTCAGGCTTGTCTGTAGGTAGCCTTTTTACATTTTACATTTACATTTTTTGCCGTTTAGCTGCCAGACGCCTTTTTCCAAAGCGACTTACAGCAACAAATACATTTGTCTTAAGTAAGTGAATCATCTGTCCGTCAGTCGGCGTAAGAAAAAGCAATCTATGCTATGACCAGGGGCCATTGGCAGTCACAACAAACAATGAAGAACAATTTTATTTATAGTTTAGAGAAAGCTGCGCAGGGGGGTCGTGGGGATGAAGAGGTCTTTAAAAGGGACAATTAAGATGTAGCCTGAAGAGATGAGTCTTCAATGTAGGCCTATGTACTATTGGGTACGTACGTATACTATTTGGATGCTATTTAATTTATAGTACAGTACCAGTCAAAAGTTTGGACACACTTTCCCATTCAATTGAACGAGGAAGTGTGTCCAAACTTTTGACTGGTACTGTATACCTACATTCACATGAGCAGCACAGCATAACCCATATGTAAATAAATACCGTATATAGCTGCTGACTTTATCTCATCCCTACAGATACTGTCTATCTTCTGTCTTACTGCCATACTACGAATTTTACTCTCGTATACTTGTATAATGGGATGTAACGATAAACTTGATTCTGATTCTAGTTCTGTTGTGTTTCTCCATGTAATAGTATGAATATGCCGGTGAACAGATGCTTTTATCTCCAGTTGTAGTGCGGTATAGTGAGTGAATACATTTGTTGTATGGTTCCCATGGCGACCCCCCCATGCCTGATTTGTATAGCCTAATACACGGTTGGCATCATGTACTTATTTTGCGTCAAGAATCAGAAGATTGAGGAACCAGAACATTTTGGTTTTACATTAGTCGTTTTTTTTTTTTTTTTTTTTTACAATGAGGAAGTAGATTATACAGTATGTACGACCACAAGTGAAGAAAGTCCGAATGTTACCCTCCCCCCCCAACCAATGTACGACCGGCACCATGCTCTACCAAACTGGCACCATGCTCTACCAAACTGAGCCACACAAGCCCACTTGCCCCGCTAGTTCAAATCAATTTGGTTGCCTTGTAGGCAACACTACAGTGCTGTGTGTCTCTCCTTGTGTTGGTTGATCCACTCTGAGCCCCTGGATAAACCTCAATATGGAAAGTGCCGGTTATCTCCGGGCCCATAAGGAGGTTTTAGAGGAGGGCTTGCTAGCTCGCTCTGTCCCCTGGGACTTTGGCTGTGCTCTCTGCCATGTAAACATGATGTGACAGCAGCTGGTGAAAGCAGGAACAAGTCGGGCAACCAATCGAAATATTGCAATGCAATGGATTTGGTGAGTAATCCCCCACTACTCTCCAACTAACTAGGTAGTAGTGGGGATTTCGATAACGTTGACATTTATAAAAAAATAAATCTGAATAAAAGTCTGAACACTTGGTCGGTTGCCGA
>NC_137675.1:25983098-25985598 GCF_963989245.1 Nansenia antarctica | reverse complement strand
GCGGGAATAGAACCCACAACCTAAGCGTTGTTAGCGCCACGCTCTACCACCTGAGCCGTGTAGGACGACCATATGTGTGTGTGCTCAGTATCCCAGCACATGTGCACCACTAACACACCCACACAGTATACCACTCTGTTAGGTCAATATACTGTATTATTCAAAGCCGTGGAGCTTACCTCCTCCCTAGCTTTATCTAGGATCTATCTATATTTAGCTTTTTATATGTATTTTTGTTTGTTTTAGCGCATTCCTGCTTTACTGGGATAGAGACTGTAGAGAAGGATGGGTGAGAGAGAGGAGGGATGACATGCAAGATAAATCAATGGCCGGAATCGAACCAGGGACCCTGCGATTACGTGGCATTAGTGAGTTACATCACTCAGGCGCCCCAGATATATATACGTATATATATATATATTTCTTTATTTTTACAAATCACTTTCTTTTTTTCATTTTATTGGACAGATAGAGTGAAGGGAGAGAGGGCATGTCAGCAGGGCATGGGCCGGATTCAAACCCATGCCGACATGGGCGTACGTGTGCACTGTAGACCGCGGTGTTAGACCACTGGACCACCCCGGGCCACTTTCCCCCATCACTTGCTGTAATTCTCACACCTCATTTGTCTTTACTGTAAAGTCAATAAAGTCAGTTCCTGTCATCGATTGCTCCACTTCGCTCCGGCTCTATTTATAAGCTGCCGGGGAAACGTACGAGCTGACTAAACAGAGAGCCCACTTCCCACTTTTATTTACCGCTCCACTTCAACACCAGGCGACAGGCTTGATGGGCTCAGGAAACGTCGGATCGGTTGATCGATGATAAAAGTCGTCTGTCTCTTTTTTCTCCTCGTCTGTGTGTTTATCCCCTCGCCCTCCGCAGCGGTGACCAGGGGGGGTATTCCATCAACGTGGCTAAAAGAAAATCCAGGTCTGTTTTGATAAATCTCGTGAGACTAGGTCAAAAATAAGCCTGGATTTTCCTTTAGTGACGTTGCCCCTGGAAACGCTTGTTTCGCCTTCACCGTTGCGATTCCCAGCGTGTCGTTCTAAAATATTATGACGGCAGCTTGTGAAACCCGGGAACAAGTCGGCAACCGACGGACGTTCTGACTTTTATTCTGAAAAATGTCGAATGAAATTGAAATGTATTTACATTTTTCGGAATAAAAGTCTGGACATTTTTGATTGGCTGGCGACTTGTTCCAGTTTCACCAGCTGCTGTCACATATGACAGATTTTTGGTCTTTTTTTTTTTAAAGAGTGGTCGAAAATGTTACTGTCGGTTGGAAATGCAACTGTCAGTTGGACTCCTTCTCAGAATAGGCAGGAGTGTCTCACAACCTCACCAGAGCTGTGGTAGCAGAGACTAGAGGCTGTTGGCTACCCTCTGTTGCTAGGCGCCGACCCCCCATTGTCCCGTCCTTCACTTGTCCCTCATCAGCTTCCGTACATTCCATTTCTCAGAATAGGCAGAATGTCATACTGTAGGCCACACCTCATTATCCTTGGAGTGTAGAGGTGGATAGGTACCCTCTGCTGATTCACACACACACACACACACACATACACCGCACACACACACACACACACACACAGACACACACAGACACACCCACCCTCTAGTGGGTGAGTCAGTTAGCGTAGCGTGCCGTCAGCGGGGGCTGTAGTGTGAGGCCGTGAGTGTGTGTGTGCGGTGTGTGTGTGTGTGTGTGTGGTGTGTGTGTTTGTGTTTGTGTGAGGCGGTGAGAGACACAGAGGGAGCTGGATGAGCGTCACGCCAGGAGAAGATGGCGTTCAACTCCTCATCCACACCAGAGTGACTCATCCTGCAGCTCTTACTGCACTCTGTCACCGGCCCTCGTCACTTCTGTGTGTGTGTGTGTGTGTGTGTGTGTGTGTGTCTGTATGTCTGTGTGTCTGTGTGTCTGCGTGTCTGTGTGCGGTGTGTGTGTGTGTGTGTGTCAGTCTGTGCAAAAAGCATCCAACCTCCCTCTAAAGAGGATTAATAGCGGTTACCTCTTGGTGGATATTGCTCCCTCGCTTCCTCTCTTTCTCTCTCTCTCTACATCTCTCTCTCTCTCTCTGTCTGTCTGCCTCTCTCTCTACCTCTCTCTCTCTCTGTCTCTCTCTAGCTCTCTCTCTGTCCCCATCCCTTGCCCCATCCTCATCCTCATCCCTGTCCTCATCCCTGTTCCTGTCTCCATCCCTGTCCTTATTCCTGTTCCTGTCCCCATCCCTGTCCTCATCCCTGTTCCTGTCCCCATCCCTGTCCTCATCCCTGTTCCTGTCCCCATCCCTGTCCTCATCCCTGTTCCTGTCCCCATCCCTGTCCCCATCCCTGTTCCTGTCCCCATCCATGTCCTCATCCCTGTTCCTGTCCCCATCCCTGTCCTCATCCCTGTTCCTGTCCCCATCCATGTCCTCATCCCTGTTCCTGTCCCCATCCATGTCCTCATCCCTGTTCCTGTCCCCATCCCTGTCCTCATCCCTGTTCC
>NC_137675.1:25970598-25975598 GCF_963989245.1 Nansenia antarctica | reverse complement strand
GAAAGGTGCTTGAATGTGATGTTTCAGAAGGTGTGGGAACCCTGTAGATACCCCAGAATGTAGGGGTCAGAGGTGAAGATAGTATCTATGACAACAAAGGACATTGGAACATTAGGAATTGTGTAGTGTGGTGAGCAGTCCCATACATACACCACTGGTCTATAAGCGTCCTTGGGTTTTATGAAAGGCGCTATACAAGTTATTATTATTATTATTATATGGCCTATATACTGTATATAATATATAATATATATATATATATATATATATATATATGTTGTTAGCCTAGATGTAACCATGGCGATGCTTGTGAACATTGTTTTCCTGCTCTGGTAGTTTATAATACCAGCCTCTTTACTTGTGGGCGGGGGAGAGTGGCGCCTCTGCTTTATGGCCGAGAGAAAGTCAAGATTTGACGTGTGTGTGTGTGCGTGTAGTGTGTGTAGTGTGTGTGTAGTGTGTGTGTGTGTGTGTGTGTGTGTAGTGTGTGTAGTGTGTGTGTGTGTGTGTGTGTGTATACATGCTTTGACAGAACCCCTGGCAGGATGAATGTGTGTTTACTGAGACTAGCTGCAGCTCCATTCCTCAACATTAACATCAGTAGTTGATCTCCTGTTTCCTCCTCTGTCCTCTAACTCCCCAGGCCTCCACTGTCTGCTGCACCACGGTTCTGCTTGGGTTAGCAATAGCTATTGGGAGATCGAATGTGTGTGTGTGTGTGTGTGTGTGTGTGTGTGTGTGTGTACGTGTGTGTACGTGTGTGTCTGTGTGTGGGAAATTGTGTGTGTGTGTACGTGTGTGTAAGTGTGTGTAAGTGTGTGTACGTGTGTGTGTGTGTGTGTACGTGTGTGTGTAAGTCTCTGTGTCTGTGTGTGTACGTGTGTGTGTGTGTGTACATGCGTGTACACGTGTGTATGTGTGTGTGTCTCTGTGTGTGTGTGTGTACGTGTGTACGTGTGTGCGTGTGCGTGTGCGTGTGCGTGTGTGTGTGTGTGTGTGTGCGCGGGGTCCTGGGGTGTGAGTGAGAGTGACAGATGGTGTCACAGTCAGTGGGACCGTCTGGGGGCGGGGAGACAGGCTGGTCCACTGGCAGAGGACTCACTCAGGTTGACCTGACCTGTCTGTGGTCACACAGGGCGGTCTGCCTGCCTGTCTGTCTGCCTGCCTGCCTGTCTACCTGTCTGTCTGTCTGGAGGTGGTCTGTCTGTCTGGTCACACAGGGCGGTCTGCCTGCCTGTCTGTCTGCCTGCCTGTCTACCTGTCTGTCTGTCTGTCTGGAGGTGGTCTGTCTGTCTGTCTGTGATCACACAGGTGGGGGGGGGGTCTGTCTGTCTGTCTGCCTGCCTGTCTGTCTGCCTGCCTGCCTGCCTGTCTACCTGTCTGTCTGTCTGGAGGTGGTCTGTCTGTCTGTGATCACACAGGTGGGGGGGGGGGGGGTCTGTCTGTCTGCCTGCCTGCCTGCCTGTGTCTGTCTGTCTGCCTGTCTGCCTGTCTGTCTGTCTGCCTGTCTATCTGTGGTCACACAGGGAGGTCTGTCTGCCTGTCTGTCTGTCTGCCTGTCTGTCTGGAGGGAGGGAGTCTGTCTGTCTGTCTGTCTGTGGTCACACTGGGGGGGTCTGTCTGTCTGGAAGGAGGGAGTCTGTCTGTCTGGAGGTGGTCTGTCTGTCTGTGATCACACTGGGGGGGTCTGTCTGTCTGTCTGGAGATGGTCTGTCTGTCTGTGATCACACTGGGGGGGTCTGTCTGGAGGGAGGTGGTCTGTCTGTTTGTGATCACACTGGGGGGGTCTGTCTGTCTGTCTGTCTGGAGGGAGTCTGTCTGTCTGTCTGTCTGGAATACACCCTCATCTCAGGGAGCGAGGGAAGGGGAGAGAGAGAGAGAGAGAATTAATAAATAACAGTCAACACCCATACGTGGCACCGTTCCAACGGTCTAGATCTGCGTCTCTGTCTCCCTCATCTCGTTAGCCATATATTTGGAATTGCCTTTTCTGTAATCCTCCTCCTTTCTTGACCTTTGATATTTTTCTTTCTTTTCCTGTTTTGTTTCTGCAGGTGTTAAACGACGACTGCGACCAGAACTGGTACAAGGCAGAGCAGAGCGGGCGGGACGGCCTCATCCCCAAGAACTACGTACAGATGAAACCACACGAGTGAGTAGCCTGCAGTGTGAGCCTGCCGCCACCAGCCCACAGGAAACTGAGGAGCCAAAATTGCCTCCTCCCTTGACCAATACCTGAACTATGACCTGCACTTTAGCGACCTCTCTTTGAGCTACCATATCTTTAAAAAAAAAAAATATTAAAAGGGTTTCAGAGACATTTTTTTTGACATTTTCACACAGAACGACGATAGCACTTCAAAGCACTTTCTCCCTAGCTAATTCCAACTCCTGTGGCGGGGAGCGGTGGTTAGATTATCCCAGCCTCTGGTCTGAAGATAAGAGGGGAACAAAGATGCTGTGGCCTGGGAGAGGGCCAACTCCTGGGTCTGATCTGTCACTCAGGGCCTCTCAGTGGTCTCTGTGGTCTCTGGGTTTTGGGTTTGGCTCCCAGAACCCCCTTCTCTGTCTGAAAAGTCTTCATCAAGTGGCGTCAGTTGGGGAAAGTCGTATTCTGCCGAGTCAGATGTCTCTGTTTCCCCCTCCTACATTGTCCTCTGGGACGCCTAGTGTAGTAGCCTCTCTGAACCCAACCTGCACTTAAAAACGGAGCATATCGCCCCCGATTGTATCAGAGCAGGAGTTTTAAAATGGGGGACCCATTGAGTTTTTCATGACTTCAACAGGAAAAACTCTGGGCCTGGGTTCTAGACCACAACTAGGGCTCGGGGTTTGTCACGGTCAGGAAAACCTCAGGGCCCTCAGAGCGATGAGAAATGAAATGCACCGTAATCGTCCCACGGAGGCGATAGCGTGAAGGTGCTTTGTCCTCCTGTGTTGTCAGCTGGCTGGGAACACCCCCCCCTTCCCCTTCCCCAACACACACACACACACACACACACACACACACACACACACAGAGAGACAGACAAAAACACACCACACACACACACAGACACACACACACACACACACACAGACACACACACACACACACACACACACACACACTCACACACACACACACACACACACACTCACACACACACACTCTCACACACACACACACACACACACACACTCACACACACACACACACACACACACACACACTCACACACACACACACACACACACACACACACACACACACACAGACACACACACACACACACACACACACACACACACACACACAGCCACCTGCTCTCAGGGCCTCTACAGGAAACGGCAGCACTGATGCGGCCAATCAGAGCAAGCCAGACAGAGACCCCTATTGTAGCAGACGGGAAAAGGCCTCAGGAACCCACGTGTCCGCTAAGCCTTCCAGATCCCAGGACTGATAGACGGGTCAGCTGGGCTACGCTACTGTAGACAGCAGTCGTAATATTAGTAGTAGTCTGGTGTGTCAGTAGTCACTGTACACAGATATTATTATCAATATTTTCCTTCGGTGTTCACAGTTCCTCTTCCACAAATTACACTTTGGCAGCCAGTTACATTGACATTTAATTTTTTTGACGCCTTTAGCCAAAGTGACAGTTACAACAAATGCATTTGGCTAAGTAAGTGAATCATCTGTCCATCAGTCATCATAGCAGGAAGAGGTAATCTATGCTCGGGCCAGGAGGCCATTGGCAGTCGTAATGCTAGAAGAAGCTTTTTTATGATCATTATTTATTTACAGTAGAGAAACCTTAGAGGCGGGTAGAGGGGCTGAAGAGGTCTTAGGAGGGACAGTTAAGGTGTAGCCTGAAGAGATGGAGGGTCTTCAGTCTACGGCGGAAGATAGAGAGCGACTCTGCAGTCCTGACAGCGGTGGGGAGCTCATTCCAACAGCGGGGCGGTGTAATTTAAATGGCCTGCACTTATACAGCGCCTTATTCCAAAGCACTTTACAACAGCCTCTCACTCACCCATTCACACACACATTCACACACCAACAGCGGCAAGCTACCATGCAAGGCGCTGGCCCCGCTCATTGGGAGCAATTTGGGTGTCAATTTCAGTGTCTTGCCCAAGGACACCTTGACACATGGCCCGCTAGGGATCGAACCGCCGGCCCTGCGATCATTAGACGCTGTCTCTACCTCCTGAGCCACAGCCGCCCCATTTTGACTTGTGCCTCCCACACATACTGTAATAGACATAAGTAGGCCTACAATGATCGATGTCAAACTGAATGGCAGAGCGCCATACACTGTCAGCTACAGCAGGGAGGATCAGATGCTGATGGTTTAGTATGGATGGCAGTTACATGATGACTCTCTCTCTCTTTCTTTCTTTCTCTCTTTCTTTCTTTCTTTCTTTCTTTGTCTCACTCTCCCTCTCTACTCGATTCCTTTTCAAAACATTTTTTTTTTATGAATATAAATTCCAATTCTAGAGTTCAAAAATGGCGTTTACTGAAGTTGAAATGAAGACGATCTCCTCAAAACCTGCTTTCTGGGACAGTTCCCTGGTACACAGACCTGATAATCACGGGTGTCTGAGTGAGGGGGAAAAGTTTTACTTAAAATCAATTGATCATTGTACTTATTTGTATTATGGGTTCAGTGTATGTCTCATGACTGAAAATGTAAGGTTTTTGTTGTGTCTTACTTGCAGAACAGAGAAGTAACTTGTCTGTGTGAAAAGGTCAACCTGCCAGTATTAGAATGGTTTTCTATATGTCTTCACATCTAGAAGAAAATGTGTTAGATTAGATTAGATTAGATTCAACTTTATTGTCATTGCAGAGCACAAGTACCAGACAACAAAATGCAGTTTAGCATCTAACCAGAAGTGCAAATAGTGATATAAAGACATGATATAAAAACATGACAATGATAGTGATAGGTACAGTATGTCATGGGTATGTTAGTATCCATAATGATAAATGACATGACAATTTCGTCTTT
>NC_137675.1:25850598-25965598 GCF_963989245.1 Nansenia antarctica | reverse complement strand
TCTTCCCGCGCAACTACGTCACGCCGGCCAACCAGAACATGTGATTGGCTGGAAGGAGATGATGATGATGATGATGATGTGAGGTGAAGATGAGGCATCCAAGATCCGAGAGGCTTGAATGAATGAGGAATATTGAGGAATATTGTGAGAGGACGAGGAAGAGGAAGAGGAGGAGAGCGTAAAAACACTTTCAGACAGACTGTGACAACAGACTTTTTTCACTGCGACTTTTTTGGCCTGTAGTACAGACGGGTGGGGCGGGTCGGCGCTGTCGATGTTCCGAAGCCCTGCCCAGAGACGGGGGGGGGGGGGGGGGTGAGGGTTGTGGGGGGGGGGGAGGACTGGTTGGGGCAGGAAGGGGGTAGTGCTATTGCTAAATCCCCATAATGCCCATGGTCCACCCACCTCTCTCTCAGCCATGATATCACCCACCCTGGAGTAAAATAGTTTTGTTTTTTTATCGATACGTATGATTATCTATGAGTATTTGTATGTCGGGCCTGTTTTACTATTATTTTATTTTTTTTTGCATTAGTGTGCTTGCGCTTCTTTATGTGTAAATATGGTTCTTTGGACTCTGGGACATGGTCAAGGGTGGTGGTCGTGGGAAATGGAATTATTCAAGATTTGTAGAAGACCAATGAAACTAATCAGAGAAAGGTGTTGAATCTGGCATTGAAAGCTGAAACCTAATTTTCCTCTTGAGAAATGTCATGTTTCTTTGAGCATTTGAACCCATGTGTCAACAACATCAGGGGGTGTGGCTATACAATTGCTAGTATTTTTTTTTCGACTCAAGTTTTAAAAACTGAAAACCACATAGAATGCTTATGGACCAAAAAAAAGAAAAAGAAAAAAAAGAGGTGAAATATATAAAGGTGAATGCTACAGTACGTTCAATAATCTGAGGTTGACTGTGTCTAATTACTAATCAGATTTCTCTGGATAGTGCCTTCTGCTTTCACCAGACGTCTCTGCATGTTGACCAATGAGAAGGCCAAGCAGTAGATCAGGATTCATGGACACAGAACACTCAGATAGACATGTGCGGTGTAGAGGCCTGGGGTGGTCCAGTGGTCCAGCACCATGGCCTGGGGTGGTCCAGTGGTCCAGCACCATGGCCTGGGGTGGTCCAGTGGTCTAGCACCATGGCCTGGGGTGGTCCAGTGGTCCAGCACCATGGCCTAGGGTGGTCCAGTGGTCCAGCACCATGGCCTGGGGTGGTCCAGTGGTCTACAGTGCACACATTATGCCCATGCCGGCATGCATTAGAATCCGGCCCATGCCCTTCTGACATGCCCTCTCTCCCTTCTTCTCCTTACTTTCCTGTCTGTCTTCACTGTATCTGTCCAATAAAATGAAAAATATGAGTGGTCCCACCCCACTCAGAAAAAATAACTTTACATTTTATTTAAAAAAAGATAGAAATAGAAATGAAAGATAGAAAAAAGATAGAAATGTGCAGTGTAGAACAAGCAGGAGAGAGGGTCATGTGGACATGGGAGCCTTGTCAGCTCTATGAATTACATTTCTACCTGCAACATTGAACATTTCACCTCGCTGAGTACACACCTGAGTACACACCTGCCATTGCTTCCATACTGTAGAAAGCCTTTATTTCTCTAAGTCAGCAAAACCTTCTCAGCTTTGCAGCGTCTCCTGTCCCACTTTCCAATACGATGATGATGATGATGATGATGATGATGATGATGAGAAGGACATAATACTGTAAAATGTTTTTGTGCCAGGAGGTTTTATGTTTTTAACGGTTTCTTTCCTCTGTGACAAATGTAGTCTCTGTTAATGTATGTTTTCTACAGATGTGAATTTTTGACTTGTTTGATCATTGAACGTATCAAAAGACTAGATGCAAGGACATGGTGTGTTTTGACCAATGTGCTTCTCATTCAGTGTGTCTGTTGTGTGAAAATGGGAATCTTTTGAGAGGGCAAAAAAATTATAATAATCATGACAAAACAATACTTCGCCTCTAGCTTTTCTCCACCTTCTCTTTATGGGGGGGGGGGGGGGGTCATGAATTATCTTGAAGACAAATGTTAGCTCTAGCCACCTCCTGTCTCCATGGTGATGGTATGAGAATCTCTCATCTTCGTAAAGAGATTAAACAGGACCACCATTTGGTGGTGATTTGTTACTGTCTTGAAATCAGAGTGACAAGTGAAATTACTGTAGGTAATTAACTAATTCAGGTATGTCCGCATTCGTTTGAAACGACCACTCTCTCCTTCGACAAACTTGAAGAGGAACACACTTTTTTTTTCTTTTTTTTTTACAATACATGACAGGCTTATCTCATACAGAAAAAACTACAACCATATGCACGTTAGTAGTGTGTCAAACCAACGAACGCAGGTGGGAGGCAGAGAGGAGGGGGGTTAGTGTTTCTGTGTGTGTATTTCTTTGTATGTGTGTGTGTGTGTGTGTGTGTGTGTGTGTGCGGGTGATGGATGATGTCTACTCTGCTCAACAGTGCACAGGTCAGGTGGTCTCAGTTCAGTCCTGCCCTCCTTATGGAATCAACATCATTCTTGATTCTGATTCTTATTGTGACATCATGCGTTACTGTAATTGTGACATGGCTGAGGAGCGTTCAGCGTGAAGAGGCTGTGTGTGTCTGTTCAGTGGGACCATGCTTGCGTTCAACGTGATTTCTTACCCTGGACTGTGATGCGACATTCCCCCTGAACTGCTTCTGGCCATGGTCGAGTGTGAGACAGACACACACAGATAGACAGACAGACAGACTGGCTGACAGACCCCCCCCCCCACACACACACACGCTCAAAAGTTCAGTGCAAGATACAAGACCCTTTTAATGCCACACAACTGTCAATGGCAGCAGTGTTCATCACCCTGTTAAAAAAAGGGGAAAAAAAACATTCATATGTGATCCGTGTCAGTTGTGTGTAGGTGTGTATCACGTTCCCCTGACAATTGTCTTGCAGGACGTAAGGGTCCACAGAACCATATATACACAGTTTGGCAAACACTGTTTTCGTTCGAACTTTCACAGACACCATGTTGGCACCAAAAGAACCATGACCGTTCCAGTCAGTCAATCCAGTTATGTGAATTAGAATGTCATGGTAATGGAAGTCTGCACTGCCAAGACTGAGGACAGTTTGCCATATTGTGCGTATGTGGCTCTGGGGGTCTGTACTTCAGCATGTTTGGTGATTATACTTGTACTCCACTGAGCATATTGGTATGTGACATGACACCTGAGACCATGTGATTGTTTACATTATGCTGGACATGGTCTGACATGGTCATTTCACTTGTGTAGACTCGGAGAGAGAAAAATATGTTTCAGTGTTCAAACGAGGGGGAGTGTGTGTGTGTGTGTGTGTGTGTGTGTGTGTGTGTGTGTGTGTGTGTGTGAACCCTGTCCACCGCATTTCATTTTCTTCTGGTGTATATAGACGACTGAATAATAAAACAATCATTATTTAGCCCTGGTTTGTGTGGTGGATTAGTCTGTTGCATGTGAGCCTGGAGGGCCAGTAGGCTGTTGGCCTACAAGGATTCAGCACACTTTGTGACTTAGAATTATAAGGTTCTATCTCAATTTTTGGTCAAAATTGAGTTTTTTTTACATAATCAGATTCATCGTGTGTTTATTAATGCCTGTGTGGTGTTATTTTTAAAATGTTGACATTTTTGAGTTAGTAATTAATAAAATACAAAGGTTCCATCTCACAAAACATAATGGAATGTAAAAACGTTGACGCTCAATATCTCTGAAATACCCTAAACGGAGATAGAACCTTATAATTCTAAGCTCACGACTTATTGTTAACATTTCTATAAAGGAAATAACACACTCAGTAAGCTGGAAAGTAATCATGTATGTATTTTGGTCTGTGATTGCATTGCTGTTTTGCAACAATGTGACTGTACAGTGGGGGTAGTGGTGGAGTCAGCAGTACTGCTGATCAGAAGGTCATGAGTTCAAATCCCACCTGGGAACACCACCACTAGTGTGTGCCCTTGAGTACGGCACTTACTGTCCCTGTAATCTCTAATTGTAAGTCACTTTGGATAAAAGCGTCTGCTTGATTGATTGATTGATTGAAAACTTTATTAGAAGATTTGCAGAAGTAGGTACATGAAAGTACATATTACATACAAGGTCAACTAACAGGATAAAAAACCAAGAAAGCCACTGGCTTATTTCAATTGGGGTCCTTGATTCTCAATTCAATGCTAAATGGTTAAAATGTCAATGTAATATGGCCTTGTTCGATAAGGATGTATAATCCCCCTCTTCATCTTCCGCAACGCCCCTACCCTGGACACTTTTAAATCAAATTTGGCCTCTAGTTGTCACTCTCGTTGTCTTTGTTTTTCTGTTCTGTCTGACTGTCTGTCTATGAAATCGGTTAAGCGTCCTTGGGTTTGAGAAAGGCGCTATACAAATCTAAGCTGCTATTATTATTATTATTATTATTATTATTATTATTATTATTCATGTTTAAGCGCCACATAGTAGTTCCCTTCTTCACATTTACTGTCATGCGAGGTTAGCCGTAGTACATATTCCACGACAGATCTGACCGAAAACACATATTTTAGCGATTTTTGGCTGTTTTTCACTGTCCTGGCACCCCGCTGGTGGAACGAGCTTCCCACTGCAGTCACTACCTACCTTACACCGTAGATTGAAGACCCACCATCTCTTCGGGCTACACCTTAAGTATCCCTCTTAAGACTTTTTCATCCCCTCTACCGCCCTGTAGGCCTACAGTTTCTCTACTGTAAATAATAATAATTTTAAAAATTATAATAATTCTTCCTTCCTTCTAGCATTATAACTCCCAATGACCGCTGGTCTGAGCATAGATTACTTTTTTTTTTTTTGCTCTGACTGATGGATAGAAGATTTACTTACTTAGACAAATGCATTTGTAAGTCGGTATGGATAAAGGCTATGAAAACATCTCGCGAGACTTTCCTTTAGCGAAGTTGATGGAATACCGCCCAGGGCAGAAGGATAATTGATCTATCAAGGTATATCAGACATAGTTGATACTCAATTAAGGTACTCCTATTACACATATTTTAACGTATTCCTCTTTTCAGAGTTAGTAATATAGTAGGGAAATATTTAGACATTTTGAACCTAGGAATAGGTGTTAAAAACGTATGCTCTGAAATGAGCTAAGCCTACTTCAAAAACAATTATGCTTCATCAAACATAGTTCTGGGTCTGTGCTGTAAGCGCCATCTGCTGCTAGAACAGCAGGAGGAAAGGAACATAAAGACGTGCAGGGAAGAAGAGGAGTCTACTTCAATCGGATCTTTCTGCGATTTGTGTAAGTAGAAAAGTCAGCAGGCCTAATGGTGATTTTACTGCAGATGCTAACATTTAGCCATTCAAATGTGCCATCTGTCACTGAATCTGTCACTGCCATGTCGGCATTTGCAACATTAGTGTGTTATTATCAGATTCTTATGAAACCTCAGTACAAAAGTCTTATTTGGCCAGATGGGGTTGCAACATGGGCTTCAATGGGTAAACATGTTTTTTTGGCACCAGCCTCTGTAATGCCCTGCAGTTCTTTCCATGGCCAATTATTGTTTTTTTGTTTGTTTTTTATTCAAATGTGCATAAACAGTTTTGTTGTTCAAATTATAATGAAACCAATAAAAAACTGGGAACTGCATTTTTGTCATATCTTTGCATCAGTTATATTTTCACGTTTCAATTAATAGTGAACATTAATCTTAATTGATTTTTAAAAAAAGAAAACGAGTAGTAGAGTGGTGGTTGTTGTATTTGTTATTAGCGCCATCTTCTGTCAGAATAAGGAGTAAAGGATAAAATAGTGATACAAGAGCACGTGTACAAATGTTTCAATGAAAGACATTTTTATGAAAGACATTTTTGAGCATTCAAAAAATAAATGTTATCAAGCTGCATCGACGCACAGCCTCACCTGACCTGGAGAACCACTGAATCAACTCGACGCGGAACGGGAGGACCTTTCTGTAATGTATTTGTTTTATTGTACGAAAAGAAAGTGTTGTAGCTATGTGTTTCTCAGCTCACGTTCATGTTTATTTTATTTTCGGCAAGCTAACTGATTTTATGCGGCAACTATTCAACATTGTCTTGTGTCGTTTGTCTCCTCGTTAGGGTTAGGGTCTTTGCTAGGGTTAAAGTGACATTAGTTCAGGAAATGATTTATCATATCTTATATGAAAAGGGACTTTTGTACATCTGTCTGAAGTTTTTTTTTTTTTATAATTTTTTTCTTAATCCAGGAAATCGTATTGAAGGACCTCTTTTGCCAGGGAGACTTCAGCTGATGGGTGACTATGTTCTTGTTATTTTACAGCTGATGGGTGACTATGTTCTTGGTGTTTTACACCTGATGGGTAACTTATGTTCTTGGCCCCCATACCCCTGTAGACAGAGGGAGACTCAGAGGACTAAATGTGAGAGTCTTCAAGCAAAGCTGCCCAGGCTACAACAGGAGGTCTCACTGAGGTCTCACTTGTGACGTTTGGTTTTCTTGGCGTTTCCTTGGCTTGGATACATGTATAGATGCATACATACTGTACATACATTTTCATTTTTGGCATTTAGCAGACGCCATCTTCTACTGTAGTGTATTCTTATTGATTATGGATCAAAGAACAGTTAGTTTAAGATAATTTAATTAGTTACAGGCAGGTTTATACATTACATCTGTTCCCCGTGGATCCTGGGTGAGAAGAGAGCGCTTTGCCTCTGTCTCTCCCCCTTCCCTTTCCGAGGGGAGGGGCCAGCGTGCATGTCTGTCCCTGCCCAACCCCCAAAGGTCCCTGCTGGTCATCTGTGTCCCTGCATGCCCTGACATGTGTGTGTGTCTAAAACATACCACATATTCATACATAGATCATACATACTACAGAAATATACTACACATCCCCCCTCGGACCACCCAGAGGGTGTTCCGAAACTAAACTACCATAAAACAAAAACAAAAACACAAAACCCCACAAAACATTCCCAAAAAAAAAAAAAAAAAAAAAAAAATTCAAATAAAATTAAAAATTAAAAAATAAACAACAACAGACAGAAAAACTACACCAACACACAACACAAGAAGCACAATAACACAGACCAACCCAGGACCAGTATTAGGAACCAAAGATATCATAAACAAAAAATAGAAAACAACCAATAATAAAAAGAATTTTGAAAATAACAATCACAATTAAACTAAACACAGTTTATCATGCACAAATCAATACAGAAACTTCCAACGACCGATGTTTTCTTTGTCCTTGAAGCGTCGGGGTCAGAGGTTACTAGCACTTGTACCCAGTTGGAGAACAGCCTTTACCGCTGTCTCAGATTGATAACACTTCCATAGTCAGGAGCTTTCCATTTTCGTTGCGCTAGGAACAGAACCTCTCTCCTAGCTTTGTATAACCACCACATCACTTCTCAACTGACATCAATCCCATACGATATAGAAATAAACAAACAATACACAAATAATGACATTCAGTTATCATAACACATAATTCTCCAACAGTAAGCATAGGACAAAGGGAATGCATTAATGCATAGATCTTCACCTCAGGTGAGGACTAGTCTTCTGAAAAGTTCATTAACGTGGACTGAGTGACTGATTTTCCAAAAACAGTCAATGAGGCCCTGCCTCCTAAGAAAGTCAAAAATCATGTCTGCTATAATAGGTGCTCCTATCTTGGCAAAATAAGTTTCCCATGCCCCTAAGACCGTTTCCAGCCATGCTATCATCTGCTGTCCATTCCCGTCGTTCCCTTTGATCTGCTGCTTCACTACCCTATTCATAGTCTTTAATCTTTTCCTAACTGGTCGTCGTCCGTCAGTGTCATTGAGGTTAAGGCAGCCGCCTGGTCCCCTCCCACGCTGATCAAGGTCTGGGGAGTCGCCCTCAGCATCATCTGAAGCATGGTGCAGGCACTCGCCAGCATCCCCAGTAGCACAGGTGTCCAGGCTTTGGACACCCCCAGGCTGGACCTCCAGACTGTCAACACTCTCTGCTTCGTTGGTTTCTGGTTCATTGGCATCTGGACAGCTTTCCACTGTCCCCTCGGTTTCAGGCACTGCCGGTAATGTCACTGGCTGTAAAACTGGCATTGCCACTGGCTCTGGCAACACCACAGCATCTCCTCGTAGCTCCTCCTTCTCAGGTTCTCTGGGGACCTCGGCACCTGTTGGCACAACATCCTGCCTACTCTGTACATCCACCCCCCTGTCCACCACCCGTGGCCCTATTGGGGTAGGGATATGCCCAGACACCACTGGTGTACCCACTCTGATGTTGTTTCTCCAACAGACCCCACATTGACCTAAAGCATGGTCAATCTGTTCCATCAAATATGGACTCCAAAACCCATATTTCTTGGTGATCTTGCGTCTCACCTCCCCCCTAGCCACATGTGCTAATCCATGGGCTTCCTGTATTAACATGCCTAATAAATCTGAGGGTGCTACAACCAACCCCTCATGATTCCTCCATAGACCTGTGTCATCCTGACTTGCCCCCCTTGCTAGCCAAACGCTCTTGTCTAACGTAGTTACTCTACTCTGTAACATCAATAAATCCTCAAGTGTGACCATGCCCTGTAATTGCTTTTCATGTGTGACCAGAAGACCTTTACCTGCCTTGTCTGCTCCTGTAATGGCTTTGGCTGCATCTTCTGCAGCCCTGTTACCTTGTGTGACATGTGATGAGTCAGACCTGTGTGTGGCACACTTCACTATAGCTAATTCCTTTGGCTTCATCATGGCTTGTAACAGCTTCATGATCTGTGCGTGATGCTGTATAGGCGTACCATCAGTTCTCTTAAAACCCCGCCCCCTCCATACAGCTCCATTAAAATGACAAACATTATGTGCATAGGCAGAGTCGGTGTACACTGTCACTCTCCGTCCGGTTCCCAAGTTGCATGCTTCCGTGAGGGCAATCAATTCAGCCAACTGAGCCGAGCAAGGCTGAGGAACTGCCTCAGCCTGTTCTACAATAAACTTTGAATTCTGTGCTTTAACTAAGGAATACCCAGCGCACAACGTTTCTCCTACCCCGTAACAAGACCCATCAACCCAATATTCTATATCAGCTCCCTTTAAAGGCAAAGCTTGTAGGTCTGTTCTATGCTTAATCACTCTGGCTGTCGATGGAATCTGAGCACCGCTGTCAGGTGTGCATTTTACTGTACAGTTCAATTGGCATAGAGCATCTCTCCCTAGCAGCCCTGTTGGCGTGTGTTCTGACACAAGTGTTGACAGAGTTGCTCTCTGTCCCTTGTACTCTAAGTCTACAAGCTCAGTTGTAGGAATCAGCTGTTTAATTCCCTCAAATCCGATTGTCTTCACATATTCTCTAGACATAGGGAGGTGCGTGGCGCCTTCAGGCTTCTGTGTCACCACCAGCTGGCACCTCCCACTCGGATCTTCCGGGCACCCCTATAGGCCAGCTGCTGGGCCTCCGTAAGGGTTCATCACTCCTGGAGCAGGTGTAGTAGGGGGCCAATATCCTCCTCCTTGGCTCCCCCCTGCGCCCCCCTGGGGCCTGTTGCAGCAGGCACAGGCTAGATGTCCATTCTGGTCGCATTGGCATGACTCTAGCATCTCCTTCCCTGCTGCTGTCCATCCCCCTGGTGGTGGTCCTTGGCCAGGCTGTGTGTACATCTGGTATGGAACCGCTTGCACCCCTGGTGGCCCTTGTGAGTATGGATACCCCCCTTGTGGCCCCTGTGGGTAGGACTGGTAAGTAGCAGGATACCCCCCTTGTGGCCCCTGTGAGTAGGACTGGTAAGTAGCAGTCTGCACTCCAGGTGGCTGTTGCTGTGGGGCTAAAGCCTGCACTCCCTCTATGTTCCTCTCGCTTTCAGTCAATTGCAAATGAGTCAATATTCTGAGGGATTCTTCGTCTCGTGCCTTCTGTATCTGAATGTTCTTTCGATATAACTCAACTTGATGCGCTACGTGGTCTATATAAACAGCTTTGTTCATGTGTCGTAGCCCCACCACTTCTGCTAGCTTATCCTTAACTGGGGTAGGAAGCCCTTCTTGTATTTTTTCCCTGATTATGGATTTTTCTAAGGGGTTATCTTCAGCGTCTTTCCCTGTCACATTTCTCCATTGAGCGTGCATACGGGCAACATAACCCCTAGGATTCTCATCCCCCCCCAGTGGCTTCACAATGATATTGTCTGGGTGAATGTGAGTAGGGTAGGTCTCTCTGATTGCTTTCCACAGCCTGCCTCTGTTTGCTGCGAAGAGCTCTGGATCATAAACTGATGTATTGATATATCTATGAAGTCCTGCCTTCATCAATATTTCCTGCATTGTATCCAATCCTGCAATAAAAGCTAAGAGTCTTTTCAGGTCTCCCATCGCGGCCTGCGTTCCTATCAGTATCACGTCGACTTGCGCCGTCCAAGAATGTCCTCCCTCTTGAAGAACTGGGAGTTTCTCGATCACTTCAGACAAATCTGTATGATGCCACGGATGATATTCCATCTTGTTACCCCGAATCAGCACTGGACAGTTCTTTAATGTATTTGATGACATTCGGTGACAATCTCCCTCTTTCTCCGGGCGTCTTCTCCCACCTTTCCTTTCGGCTGTGGCTATCATCTTCCTGCCCTGCGCGTTGTAGCCTCCATCTGCATTGTCGTCATCACTTGAGTCTGCACTGCCATCTTCGCTGTCATCTTCCTCGTCACTCCTGTCGTCCCCTTTTCCCCTTGGCTCCTTCTTCTTCTTCTGGGAATGATCCTCCAGTGCCTTAGCATATGGAGGGGGACTGGGGGCAGGACACTGAGCTATTTTCTGTCCCTCTACCTTAAATAGATCTAAAATAGCCAACTCTAACTTGCGTTTCTCTGATCTAATCTTTCCTCTTTGATGTGCTTTGTGCCCATTGATAAGTATTTCCAATGTTGCAATTAATTGTAAATTAATGCTGCCCTCTTTCGGCCACGGCTGTTCAATATATGCCCAACGGCTATTCCATTTCGTTGACATTTTGCTAATTTCCCTAACAAGAGGATTCATTTTTTCCACTACAGCCATAGGGGATAACGTAGCCAACATTCCACGATGTTCACTAATATCTTTTAACAGCTTCGTGGAATTCGACCCCATTCTACTTGGCTCAATATGCTGACAATATTCTATATTAGATAAGGTGTACGCTTCTTACAACCCACCTTATTTTGTCTTGTTTGCTAAACAAATGCTAGTCCAATATAACTGTATTAACCATCCCCACAAAAACCCTGCAACTTCAGAATAACAGACTTGCCTCTTGTGTATGTCAGTGCAGTATTAACTTAAATCTAATCTCTGTGTAAGTACTTTATACTTAAATGTGTTTCCTAATTGTTTATGAATGTATCTTAATTACTCATTCAATACTAATTACAGTTCTGGTCAACACAATTATTAAATCACAAAAGCTTGGTCAACACCTAAGTATTCACTGATTTACAAAAACCCTTTTACTGCTTAATTATCAAATATGTACTATTCTGCTATTCCTTAATCAAACACTGTGGAAATGACCTAACTAAAATAAAAGATGTAAATTACAAATATTAATTATAACCTGTAGAGAAATCGACTTGTTATTTGGAAAAGAATGAATGATTAATTATTAATTACACACTTAAAGAAATCGACTTGTCATTTGGAAGGAATAAAATGATTAATTATTCATTACAATCTGTAAGGAAATCGACTTGTTATTTGAAAGGAATAAATGATTAGTTAGAATTATTCACTATATCATCATATACATTGATTTAAAACTTATGGAATCAATCAATTGTTTTGGGAAACAGAAAATGAATGATCTGAATAATTAATTCAACTGATAAGTAATTAATTAAATTAATTAAAGTAATTTAATATAGAACAATCATTTAACCATCTATTTATTAATGTATCGGACTGTTTCATCGACCTCAGCTGTATCTCCCTGAGGATTTAGTGTTTTAAAATGTATTGTCGTATTTCGACCAGCAGATGGAGCTGTGCTCCGGCTAACGCGCATCGATTGCGCATGCGCCAACTCTTAGCCAAGGCTATGAATGTTTTAACCGTAACTCTAAACTATTTAAAACACCCCGAGATCAATTCACTATATCTCTCTCTCCAACACAACTTGTTTTCATAAACGATTACTTTTCACGACACAGCAATATCTTTCAATCCAGTTAAACCACTATTTATCTCATTCAAATATTCTACGTTCACGCTTCCCTCACAAAGATGGCGTCTAAACTCCGCCGACAGTACACTGCAACACCCTCATAAAAATGGCCGCCCACACAATAGCGTCCTCTCACACAGACAAAGAGAAATGGCGTCTACAGTTCTGCTCATATGTTTTTCACTTCTACAATATAAAACAGACTACCCAGTCCTCCAACACATAAACACAACCTCACCGAATTTTACACAAACACACACACGATATTCCAATACCGTACAAACAAATCACATACCATCAAAACACTATATTTTACAAAAAACGGGCTACAAAGTCCGGCTCTCACCACCCACCCATCAGATTATGATTATGAAAAGTTTGCATCTATTCCAACAAGATTACCGTTACACAGATTCTTTTGACTATAACTTATCTGAGATTTACAGTTTATTTTAAACACACCAATCGACTAGAGAGAGATTTCTGCAGAAAATCTGCCTTCTTTGTTAGATTGAAGTTCGCAAAATACTGTAAATTAAGTTACATTTATCTCCTGGCTGGCTCGCCATTTACTGTAGTGTATTCTTATTGATTATGGATCAAAGAACAGTTAGTTTAAGATAATTTAATTAGTTACAGGCAGGTTTATACATTACATCTGTTCCCCGTGGATCCTGGGTGAGAAGAGAGCGCTTTGCCTCTGTCTCTCCCCCTTCCCTTTCCGAGGGGAGGGGCCAGCGTGCATGTCTGTCCCTGCCCAACCCCCAAAGGTCCCTGCTGGTCATCTGTGTCCCTGCATGCCCTGACATGTGTGTGTGTCTAAAACATACCACATATTCATACATAGATCATACATACTACAGAAATATACTACACTACCAAAGCGACTTACAATCAACATATTTGACTTAAGTAAGTGAATCGTCTATCCACTAGTCATAGAAGGAAATCTACTCTAAAAGTACTCCCTGCTCAGGCCAGGGACCGTTGGCAGTCGTCGGTACAGGGGGGTAATAGATGTCTCAGGAGGTACAATATTTAGGCTGGTACAGGCAGTGTTTAGGCTGGTAGAGGCAGTGTTTAGGCTAGTAGAGGCAATGCAGAGGCAAGGCAGACCATGCGATGATCTGACATGTGCCTTAATGTTCCACGGCACCTACCCACCAGTCCTTCCATTCTGAAATAACTTTCCTTCCCAGAGGTCACTCTATCCGTTGACATTGCATTTCTGGCATTTAGCAGACGCCTTTATTCAAAGCGACTTAGAACAAATCAGTCATCATAAGAAAAAGTAAGCTATGGGACATTTTTTCAGCTTTTTTTCTCCTCTATTTATTCAGATTCAAGTGTTTTAAATTAAGGTGTTTTATTCAGTTTATCTGAACTATTAACAGAATATTAGGCTGCATGCAAAGGCAGTCACTGACATTACAAACCTAGTCAGTAAGACATGAAGTGAATTATTCATTCCAGTCAAACCTGCATTGCTGTATGGTGTATTTAGGTCATACTGTGGCATAGCTTCTCCCCCAGCAGAATGTTTTCAGAGTAGGTGCACTGCATAGGCAAGTGTGAATAGGCAAAGGTTATCGCTACATACTACTGTATGAACATCGCTTGGCCTGGTAACCTTAACTGACCTTCTTGAAACATCTACATCCCCTCTACCCCCATGTACAGTTACTGTTAATATAAAAATAAAAATACATCTTCTAGCATTACTTACTTACTTACTTATTTAGGCCTTTAAATTCCCTAGTGGTTCTCAAACCTCTCCTTGGGGACCCCCAACCGCTCCACATATTTGATCTGTTCCACCACCAGCACACCTGATTCAACTAATCACTAATCAACTAATCACTCAGGTGTGCTGGTGGTGGAACAGATCAAATATGTGGAGCGGCTGGGGGTCCCAGAGGAGAGGTTTCAGAACCACTGCGGGAACAGAGGCCATCGATGAAACCCCTCCATCCTCCAGTCTTGTGCTCTCCAATCCCGTTGTTGCCATGACAGCCCTTCCGCCTTCATCTCCTGTTCTGTGGATCTTCTCCAGGGGATTATAGGTCTTCCTCTCTTCCTCTTGCCTTGTGGGTTCCATGTTAGAGCCAGCTTTGTGATTGATTTGTTTGGTCTTCTAAGTGCGTGACCTATCCAGTTCTATTTTTCTCCTCCTGATTTGGATTTCTATTGTTTCTTGTTTGGTGAGTTCCCACAGCTATTTGAGATGGTGTTGGGCCAGTAGATTCCCAGGATGCGTCGGAGGTGGCAGTTAATGAATGTCTGTAGTTTGTCGATTATGTTGGTGGTCTTCCAGGTTTCAGATCCGTCAACTAGAGTGGATTTGATATTCGAGTTGAAGACTTTTAGTTTGGTCTTGAGTGATTAGGTTTTTTGTTTTCCAGATTTTGTTTAAGATGTTAAATGTTGACCTTGCTTTTCCAATTCTGGCTTTGACATCCTCCTCCGATCCTCCGTCCACAGTAATTATACTCCTGAGGTTTGTGAAACTAACTACATCCTCTAGCTGGTTTTTCGTCCATGATTATTGGTGTGTTGCTCTTGTTGTTGTCGATTCGCATTACTTTGGTTGCACATCACTCACTGTTTTACTCACTATTGTGAGTTGGACAGGTCACTTGCCTTCACCAGTTAACCCTCTCCCCCTCCCCTTCCCATGTGTCCCCAGCACTACCTCAGTTAGGCCCCTATACTTTCTTTTATTTATTTTGTTTCTTTTTATTACTACTCGATCTTTTCAGTTTGTAAAGCGTCTTTGAGTGTCTAGAAAAGCGCTATATAAGTCTAGTGTATTATTATTATTATTATTATTGTTGGCTCTTGTAGACTATGCAGAGCCTTAAGGTATACCTGTGTCTTGATAGCTCTGGGATACACTTTTGCACACACTCTCGTCTCTCATTATGTCCATCAGTAGGCACTAATATTAATCACATGATTTGTGTGTTTTGCTACATTTCAGGAGCTTTACTGTGACTGTGACAAGCTCGGGCAGGCTGTGTTGGAGCTAGCCACAGAGACCGAGGATAATGACAGCAGCTTGGGTAGAAGGAACCCCTGAGGCCTGACACCACCATCTTGCCTCCGTCAGCCATATTGCCGATGCCAATTATCCTCGGCCTGGCCTTTGACCTCTTGTGCCCTCCAGGAGACTTCCTGCAGGCTATCGATGACCTCTCCCGTGTCCTCAACTCCTATAAGCAGATTGTGAAGGGACACAGAGAGGTCAACAAGGCGGTCAACAGGGCGGTCAACAGGGCGGTCAACAGAGTGGTCAACAGAGTGGTCAACAGAGTGGTCAACAAGGCGGTCAACAGAGTGGTCAACAGAGTGGTCAACAGGGCGGTCAACAGGGCGGTCAACAAGGTGGTCAACAGAGGGCGGTCAACAGAGTGGTCAATAGAGTGGTCAACAGAGCGGTCAACAGAGTGGTCAACAGGGCGGTCAACAGGGTGGTCAACAGAGCGGTCAACAGAGTGGTCAACAGAGCGGTCAACAGGGTGGTCAACAGGGCGGTCAACAGAGTGGTCAACAAGGCGGTCAACAGGGCGGTCAACAGAGCGGTCAACAGGGTGGTCAACAGGGCGGTCAACAGAGTGGTCAACAAGGCGGTCAACAGGGCGGTCAACAGGGTGGTCAACAGAGCGGTCAACAGAGCGGTCAACAGAGCGGTCAACAGAGCGGTCAACAGAGCGGTCAACAGAGCGGTCAACAGAGTGGTCAACAGAGCGGTCAACAGGGTGGTCAACAGAGTGGTCAACAGAGTGGTCAACAAGGCGGTCAACAGGGCGGTCAACAGAGCGGTCAACAGAGTGGTCAACAGAGCGGTCAACAGAGCGGTCAACAGAGCGGTCAACAGAGTGGTCAACAGGGTGGTCAACAGAGTGGTCAACAGGGCGGTCAACAGAGTGGTCAACAGAGTGGTCAACAGGGCGGTCAACAGAGTGGTCAACAGAGTGGTCGACGGAGTGGTCAATACATAAAAAATGTTGGCATTTAGCAGACGCCTTATTCCAAAGCGGCTTACAATCAATACATTTGAATACTAAGCAAGTGAATCATCAATCCACCAGTCGTAGCAGGAAGAGTAATCCAGCTCAGGCCTTTGATAGAAGGAAAAACCTTCTCCTATCACCTTCTTCTAAATCTAGTTTTTTTTTTTTTTTTTTTTTACACTGGAGAAACAGAGAAACAGTACAAGGGGGGCAATAGAAGTTTTTAGGGACACAGTAGAGGGGAAAAGCGGGTGTCTTCAGGAGACGCAGTGCTGAGGGGCAGAAGATGTCTCAGGAGGAGCAGTTAAGGTGTAATCTGAAGAGATGGGTCTTCAGTCTACGACGGAAGATGGGTAGTGACTCTGCAGTTCTGACAGCCGTGGGAAGCTCATTCCACCAGCGGGGAGCCAGTGTCAATAGGGCGGTCAACATTTTATTTACCGTCAGCAGCACAGTGTAAACACTCATCCACAGGTTCCATCTGTTTACTATGGCTGCGTTCGTAAATTCGCTCTGAGGTGGTGTCGGAGCTCACACTGGGTTCAACGGTATAAAGGGACCTTTATGCCCTACTAGGCATTCCATGAGTGCTGATCAGATTTCCAAAGCGAATTTACGAACGCAGCCTGTGTGTAAGTAATGTGGACGGCAGGTAGCCTAGGTTAGAGAGGCGACTTACGATAAGCGACTTACATTTGTCTGAGTGAGTCAGCTGTTACAACAGTCATCCTAAGTAAAAACCTTCAATAAGAACAATTGCTGTCAGCAGTCACAGTGCTGGGGAAAGGAAGAAACATTGTTTGAAAATGGTTTTATAATTATACCGGTAATGTAGGGTGTTAGTGGGTAGAGAGGTCTGGATGGATGGATGCAGGATGCATTCTTGTCTATGTGGCGGACCTCTCTGGCTCAGTTGGTAGAACATTGGTGCCAACAACTCTTAGGTTGTGGGTTCGATTCCCGGCTGGAACCATATATACTGAAAAATGTATGTATGCACTCGCTGAAATGTAAGTCACTTTGGATAAAAGCGTCAGCTATATGGCATATATTATATGAATCAAAGCTTTTCCCTCCTGCCCTTTTCATTCCCTCACGGCAGTCGATGAAGGTGAGACTCCAGCCGGCCTTGGGGACCAAGCTGGCGACCTTTGACCCTCTGCTGCCCCCTGCTGCAATCAATCAAATCCACTGATGGTAAGGTAGGTAGGGTAGGTACTTACGTACTTACTTACATACTTAACATATTACATTACTTACTTACGGCCAAGCTCCACCTGCTGCGTTGCGTCAACTCGCCATCGACGTTGCGTCAACTTCCCGTTGTCCAAGCTCCACCTGCAGCGTTGCGTCAACGTTGCGTCAACGTCAACGTTCTACTCTAGCTCCACTGGCATTTTTTGTATACGGGAGTAATTTCACCCTTGACTGCAATTATGTCCACAACAATAACAACATCATACAGAACATTTTCCAATCAGGGTAATATTTTATCTACATATTCCCAAATAGATAGTTGCTAGTTCAGTAGAAGGATGAGCCGTTCGTCGTCCATTCCTGCAACAAGAGTTCACCACAGGTGCGGTGATTGACGCCCCACGTGGGCGCCCCACGTCTCATTGTGACGTCTGCGTCCATCCACCGTCAAAAATCAAACTTTTTTGAAAGTCTACTTTGGACGCAGCCATCGGACGCAACGCTGACGCAACGCAACGCAGCAGGTGGAGCACCTTTCATTGATTACAATGCATTTGATCCCAATTTCGGACGCAACGCACATTAGACGCAACGCTCGATGGCCATGGTGGAGCTTGGCCGTTACTTGACTTACTGACGTCGATAAACTTATTGATTGATCAATCCCAGAGGGGAAATTCAGGTGTTACAGCAGCTCAGACCACAAACCACAAAAAACAACAAAATGAAGATAGACCTAATAGACATCTGAACCAGTTATCTGTACATCTGTACACATGTACAGTAGGGTTCACCATCTTTCAGCCTGACTCTGGTAGGGGTCTGTAAGAGTCATGTGTGGAAGCTAAGCAGAGCATAATAATAATAATAATAATAATAATAACTTATTTGTTTCATTATTTAGTCATTTAAAGGCAATATTAAAAAGATGGGTTTTTAGTCTTGACTTGAACATATTTGCTGAGGTTGCATCCCTAATGTAAACTGGCAGTGCGTTCCACAATTTGGGTGCATAAAATGAGAATGCAGCCTCACCAAATCTCTTCTTTTGAGTGTGGTACACAGAGAAAACCAGCGGGAGAAAACCTGAGCTCTATCGGGCTGATATGCTAGCAAAAGGTCTTTCAGATATTCTGGTGCTGTGCCAGTGAGAGCTTTATAAACAAGCAGAAGGATCTTGAAATCTATAATGGACCTTCTCTTCTCAAACCTATGCATTCCTTAAAATGTGCCTCAGTGATCTACCAGTTACCCTGTTACAACATTAAATTGTGTTATTTGGCCCCTGGTTTAATAATAATAATAATAATACATTTATTTTATAAGGCGCCTTTCATGGCACTCAAGGTCGCCGTACAACAACAAATTTTAAAACAGTTACAAAATTCAAAATACATAGAAATATACAGTATAAAACATAGCTAGTAGCAGAGCAGCACGGGAACAGTAAATCAACAGGGATATGCCTGCGTAAACAGGTGGGTTTTGAGGTGGGTTTTGAAAGAGGAGATTGAATCAATGTTCCTGATGTCGGGGGGGAGGGAGTTCCAGAGGCGAGGGGCGGAGCGGCTGAAGGCTCTAAACCCCATGGTGGACAGACGGGCTGGGGGGACGGTCAGGTTGATGGAGGAGGCAGACCTGAGGGACCGGGTGGGAATGTTGATGTGGAGGAGGTCGGACAGGTATGGAGGGGCGAGGTTATGGATGGCCTTGAAAGTATGGAGAAGGATTTTGTAATCGATGCGGTGTTTGATGGGGAGCCAGTGGAGTTGGTGTAGAATGGGGGTGATGTGACTGATGACAGGGGTTCTGGTGACAATACGGGCAGCAGCGTTCTGGACCAGTTGGATCTTGTGGAGCAGTTTGTGGGGGAGACCAAAGAGAAGGGAGTTACAGTAATCTAGGCGGGAAGTGACGAGGGAGTGGACCAGGATTGCGGCGCTGTTGGGAGTGAGTGAAGGGCGGAGGCGGTTGATATAACGAAGATGGAAGTAAGCAGACCGGATGGTGTTGTTGATGTGGGAGTGGAATGAAAGGGTGCTGTCGAGGACGACACCCAGACTCTTAACCTGGGGGGAGGGGGAAACCAAGGAGTTGTCAATGTTGAGGGTGAAACTGGGGTGCTTGGTGAGTGTGGATTTGGAGCCAATGAGAATTACCTCTGTTTTATTACTATTTAGTTTGAGGAAATTTGAAGTGAACCAGGATTTAAGTTCATGTAGACAGGCACTGAGGGAGGAGGGAGGGAGGGTGGAAGTGGGTTTGGAGGAAACGTAGAGCTGGGTGTCGTCCGCATAACAGTGGAAATGAATGTTGTATTTACGGAAAATCAGACCAAGTGGGAGGAGGTAGATGATGAAGAGGATAGGGCCAAGGACAGAGCCCTGGGGAACACCAGAGGAGAGGGGGGACGGATGGGATGTGAATGATTTTAACTGTATAAATTGAGTGCGGCCAGAGAGATAAGAATGGAGCCAGTGTAGAGGGGTGTCAGATATACCAATGGAGGCTAAACGGTTAAGGAGGGTGGAGTGCGATATAGTATCGAAAGCGGCGCTCAGATCGAGTAGGATGAGGATGGATATGAGTCAGCTGCCATCAGGAGGTCATTTGTGATTTTGAGGAGGGCTGTTTCTGTGCTGTGAAGGGGGCGGAAGCCAGACTGGAACTGTTCATAGAGGTTATTGTTTGAGAGATGAGTATGAATCTGTAAAGCCACCACTTTTTCCAGGATTTTTGAAAGAAATGGCAGGTTGGAGATGGGACGGAGGTTATTGAAGATGTTGGGGTCTGAACCAGGTTTCTTCAGAATAGGTGTTATGGCTGCGGATTTGAGAGATGATGGGACTGAACCAGAGGTGAGGGAGGAATGGATGATTGCAGTTATCAGGGGCAGGAGAGAGGGGAGGGAGGCTATGACCAGGGAGGAGGGCAGGGGGTCAAGTTGGCAGGTGGATGGCTTGGATTTCCGGATGAGTTTAGATAAATCGGCAGCAGGGGGAGATGGAAGCAGGAGAGAGGTACAGAGAGGGGGGGATGGGGAGATAGGGGAGATGGACAACTGGACATAAGAGGGGTCAGTTGCTGGTGGATGTTGGCTATTTTTGAGTTGAAAAATGACATCAGGGAGTTACAGTGGTCAGTGGAGTAGAAGTGTGGGGGAAGGGAGTCGGGGGGGCGGAGTGAGTTGTTGACCACTGAGAACAGGGCCCTGGTGTTCCCAGCACCAGCAGTGATTTTGTCTGTAAGATATTGGGATTTGGCTGAGGAGAGGGCGTCTTTGTAAAGGAGGATGTGGGCATGGTGCATCTGTTTGTGAACAGTGAGACCGGTTTTTCTTGAAAGCCGCTCCAGCTGACGTCCTTTGGCTTTCAGCAGACGTAGGTGAGGGGAAAACCAGGGGGCAGAATGGCGGAATGAGACAGTCCGGGTTTTGAGGGGCGCGAGTGAGTCCAGCAGAGTTTGGAGTCCATCATTATAATGAGAGACGAGCTGATCTGTGGTGCATGGGGGGGTGATGATGGGGAGAGTGTCGATGCCTGTTGTGAGATCTGCTAAATTAATGTGTCTGATGTTGCGGAAGGACATAGTACGTGACTGTTTGATTTTGGATAGAGACAAACTTAAGTTAAATGAAACAAGCATGTGGTCAGAGATGGGGAGGTCAACAGCAGAGGGGAGTGACACCTGAGCAACAGACCATGTCCAAAATATGACCTTTAGAATGGGTAGGGAAATCTTTTTAAAAAAAATATTAACACTAAATATATACAGGATATGCATGCGTACATACTTGACATACGTGCACAATACGTATGTAAGCATTCCATACATACATACATACATACATACAGTACATACATACAACATTGTAATACAATGCATTTTTACAATAAAAGTGTACTGATGTTATATTTACATTTTTGGGCATTTAGCAGACACCTTTATCCAATGCGATTTAAAACCATACATTTTGTCTAAGTAAACAAATCATCTATCCATCAGTCATAGCAAGAAAAGGCAATCTATGCAGGGGCCATTGGCAGTCATAATGCTATTATTATGCCTAGTATCATTATTCAGTACAACGGTGATTTCTGAAAATATATTTTTTTTATTGCTCCATTTACTCTGAACTGGATTGTAGTTACGGCACTTTAGATTGGCATAGAGTTTTGGTTTTAAGGCGGTGACATAAAATACTTAACTTGATGATCAAGGAGAGTTAGCCTAGCACGTGATAACAGCTGAAGTTGAAGTCACATGATATGATATTTTAGGCCGTTACACAACGTTACACAGTTATACGTTGAACTAATTGTACTGTGACAATCACCCCCTTGTCACTGCTTACTGGAAATAAGACCTTGACTGATTGGTTCAGTGCAGAGCCGCTCCTAGGCATTTAGGTGCCCTAGGCGAGAGTATGATTTGATGCCTCCCCCCCTTCCCCCCAAATGTTTGGGGCACCACCACCAGTACTGCCTCATCACCACCCACACATTCAACAGTAAGCCACCTTCGAGAGAGGGCACGCACGTTAGTTGCGGGCGGGAGGGGGGGGGGGGGTTCGCAAGAGGCGAGTGTGACTAATCGCGAAGCATAATAGAGACAGTAGGCTGAGACATATTTTCATAGAGACATGAAATTCATAGAGACAAAAAAAAAAAGGAAAAATTGGAAAAAGAAATTTGGCCATTTGGCGCCCTCCAGGCAGTTGGCGCCCTAGGCAACCACCTAGTTCGCCTATGCCTAGGACCGGCCCTGGTTCAGTGGGAAAAGCAAAGCCGCATTACTAATATCTCTTCCCTTTATCTCTATGTAGTCAACCTCTAAACTAAACTGATGTTTACAAATATGTACATTTCTAGCCTGCAAACTGCGACACTTCAAATGAATGTGCAATAACACTATGTGCAATATGACAACCCTAGTCGTCTATCTGTACAGTATAGTATAGTGGATAGTGTACATAGCCTTTATTTATTTATGTAAACCAGCTCCTTCCCTTCTTGTGTTTTTTTTTCTTTTTTTTTTCTTTCCTAGCACCGGAGGAGCCACCCCTCCTAAATGTCGTTGTTTGGTACCTGTACTATAGCAATGACAATAAAGACCATTCATTCATTCATTCATACCTCTGCACATACTGTATATTGCATAGTTGCCTATCACTACCATTCTTTCAAAATAAATGCATTATTATTATTATTATTAATGCTGTATTATTTAGTGTCTGTTAGAGATTGTTGAGTGTTGTTTCTTCTACTTAACAAAAGTATGTATTTTCAAAGAACTGTTTCTCTGCATAATGAATTAAAGTGTTCATTTTAAAAATATTGATGGTGATATTATTTATTGTTTTACTGTTATTTCGATGCCGTACATTTTGTCTACAAATCTCTCAAAGACAATTCAAGATTTGACTGAAATCATATTCAGCTCTAATGCGCACTTTGAACACATGAGATGGGCTACTTCTACATGTCGAATTTATAAAGTAAAGATTCCCACAGGTACAGCATTTTCAAAATAGGTTACACATAGCATTTTCCAACAGCCTTTCAATCATCGGAAACTCATAGTTTTGAGTTTGAAAAGAAAGCGGCGCATACAGAGGCTACGTTCGTAAATTCGCTCTGGAATCTGATCAGCACTCATGGATTGCCTCTCGTCCAATCAAATCACTTGGTCCCTTTATGACGTCGAACCCAGTGTGTGCTCCGGCGATCTCAGAGCGAATTTACGAACTGGGAGGCGCAGTAACCCGGGTCTGGCGCTGTGCTGCGCGACGTTTGCGGCGCAGAGAGAAACGCGCAAATTGAGCAGCCATGGCCGACGAGAAGCCCAAGGTGAGGAGCGAACCGGCTTTCGTTTTCAATATTTCCATATTTACAGTCAATAATGACGATTCGTTTGACGTGCTAAATGTTACGTGAGGTTCGGGGCAGTTTGATGTCTGGTGAATCGGTTTGGTAATAATGCAAAGATGAACAGAGAGCCAGGCAGGACAGTGTGAAGTGTTGAGCTAACGAGCTAGCGAGCTAGCTGCAAAAGACCCGGCTAGCCAGCAACAATGTCGCCTTTATATGATACATTTTAATTTTGTAAGTATATCCTCATAGCCTAACCATAGCGTATCTTACGCAAATGTAAAATTCCTGCTTTTTCAACATCATCAAAAGTGTTTTCTTGACTAGTATATTCTTGCTAGCTAGCCAGCTAATGAGGCTAGTTGAGAGGCTAGTTGAGCTAGCTAGGTAGCCTGTTAGCTAAATCACTCAGCTGCTATGATCATTGATTGATTACAATGTGAATTAGAAACCACAATGTTAACCAGGCATGTGACTTATGAACTTGTCTTTGATGGTAAGTTAACTTCTGAACGTGCCCCAGCCGCTCCACATGTTTGATCTGTTCCACCACCAGCACACCTGATTCAACTGATCAAGTACAAACCATAATTGCTTTGTACTTGATTAGTTGAATCAGGTGTGCTGGTGGTGGAACAGATCAAATATGTGGTGCGGCTGGGGTGCCCCGAGGAGAGGGTTGGGAAACACTAATCTAATGTAGCAACTTGTTGTACATGTAGCTAGTACAGAGAAAACACCCCCTCTTCTCCCTTCCTCCCCTCTCCCCTCCACATCTCTCCTACCCTCCTCTCCTCTCCCCTCGCCTCCCCCATCCTCTCCTCCCCCATCCTCTCCTCCCCCATCCTCTCCCCTCCCCTCCCCCATCCTCTCCTCTCCCCTTGCCTCCCCCCTCCTCTTCTCTCCCCTCGCCTCCTCTCCCCTCACATTATGAGTGACACAATAATCTGTCCCTACAGGAAGGAGTGAAGACTGAGAACAACGACCACATCAACTTGAAGGTGGCAGGGCAGGACGGCTCGGTTGTTCAATTCAAGATCAAGAGACACACGCCTCTCTGTAAACTCATGAAGGCTTACTGCGAAAGACAGGTGAGACACCAGCATCCGTATTATCATCATCATCATCATCAGTATATTCGAGGCCCCCTGTTTAAACTGAGACTGAGACAGATACTGATGATGATGATGATAATAATAATAAGAAGAGGTACTAATAAATAATAATAATTTATTTTGTACAGCACTTTTTACTCAGGCACTATGGAGAGAACAATAATAGGTGTCCTGCGCCCCATGACCAAGAGGACATCAGTGTAGCCAGAGGGACACATTCAGTCTTACAGCTGTCATTCAGAGTTACCCATCCCAGAATAAAAGAGGGGTGGAGTGCAATACTTACTTACTTACTTAGGCCCTTAACTCCCAGTGGAGCATAGGCCATTGACGACTCTTCTCCATCCAGCACGGCTTTGGGCTATCTTCTCCGTCTCTCCCCAGCTGATACCATGTATTTTCAGGAGTGCAATACAATAATAATAATAATAATAATAATAATAATAATAATAACAATTCTTCATTCTTCTAGCCTTGTAGGTTACGTTTTCTTAGAATGACTGCTGGATAGATGATTCACTTAGGCCTACTTAGACAAATGTATTTGTAAGTTGCTTTTGGGCTGAATGCCAAAAGAGTAATGTAATGCAACACACTGCAATGGAGAGCAATGCTTATGTTCGTATCTGAAGAGGGATTTTAATGTTGTTGTCGCCACTCCACAGGGATTGACAATGAGGCAAATACGTTTCCGGTTTGATGGTCAACCCATCAACGAGACAGACACACCAGCACAGTTGGAAATGGAAGATGAAGACACAATCGATGTGTTCCAGCAGCAAACAGGAGGTTTTCAATGAAGACTACGGTTTCCAAGCAACACCCCTACCTCCCCTGTCACCTCTTCACCCTGATAATCATCACCGTACCAATTATGACCAGTGTCAATATCATTCAGTCTGATATGTTCACAAATGCACAGAAAATGCCGTTGCATACTTACGGCCAAGCTCCACCTGCTGCGTTGCGTCAACTCGCCATCTGCGTCGCGTCAACTTCCCGTTGTCCAAGCTCCACCTGCTGCGTTGCGTCAACGTTGTCAACGTTCTACTCTAGCTCCACTGGTTAGCTCGTACTTGGAGCTGTCCGTGGTACCACGTGGTACAATTGGTCTCATTGTGACGTCTGCGTCCACCGTCAAAAATCAAACTTTTTGGAATGTCTACTTTGGACGCAGCCATCGGACGCAACGCTGACGCAACGCAGCAGGTGGAGCACCTTTCATTGATTACAATGCATTTGATCCCAATTTCGGACGCAACGCACATTAGACGCAACGCTGACGCAACGCTCGATGGCCATGGTGGAGCTTGGCCGTTACAGTCCTAGCATCTTGTACATAACCATCTGATGGACAGCGAGGATAGATTTTGTCAGCCATTTTCTTTTTCATGTTTTCCGGGAAACAAATAATCGAAGTCTTCTATTAATCACTGGCCGTCATCTTTTTGGAAGGTGTGCAAGTTCTTAACATCTAATTCCGCTAGTTTTTGACAAATTGCTGGTCAACAGACGTTTCTGTTTTGTTTTCCAGAGTTGGTTTCTTGATCTTTTTTATACTTATGTGATAAGAGGTTTTGTTTGAGATGGAGCTTTTGTTGATGTTCTCAACTGCATTTGCATTTGCATTTCCTTACATCTGTTGTTAAAATAAATTGATTCTTTTTTTTTTAACAGATGTGTCTTGTGTCTCTTTCCTTATTGATTTAAAGTCTATTGTCTTTGAATGAGTGGGGGATTAACACATCATTAGGGTAGATTGGCACTTTGGCAGGGCGCTGTTACTGTGTGTCAGGCTGTCAGCATTTATGGCAAACCCACTGACCATTATCGAATATACAATATATTTACAAGAAAGATTTTTTTAGATTAAGCATGAATTAAAGGCAATTAAAATGATAGGATTCAAAATCAACAGAGGATGTCACAAACCAGACATTTACGGATGCTCTTGGGGGAGGGACCGTTACTTTCGCACACGGATTCTCCAATCAAATGCACGATTTATGAGACGTAAACCAATCAGACGAGTCAGACATCCGCTTGTGGGCGAGACTTCGGCGGGCCACTCCCTCTCCACGTTCTGAGCGGCCGACTGATCAGTGTTGCATAGCGACCGGGTGGAGCACCAGTTTCTAGAGTATGAGGTTTTGGTGACATTTTGGTTTAAAAAAACAAAAAACGAACTCTCTAAATTGTTTTTTTTCCTCTGCACGCTTATCAACCTTACCTATAACAATGACGACGACAACCATATATTCGGGGATGGAACCCGGTAACAAAAACAGCTCCAGGTAAAAAAGGACTATCTGCAGCCTCCCTGCTTTTGGACTAACTGCCGTTAGCCAGCTAGCTAGCCAGCTAGCTGTCACTGTCAAACAATAGACCGCGTTGTCTTCGATGCGGTTTTAGTTGGTATGGAAACGTTTAGCTATGTTGCTGCTTGTTAATGTATTGTATTGTACCCTACAATGTGGCCGTTAGCTGCCTTTGTGTGGCCCTGGCCACCATTGGTAGTTGCCACACTGTCTTCCTCCCTTCGTGTTGATGCTGTGTGTGTGTGTGTCTGTGTGTGTGTGTGTACATTGAACACTGCTAGCTGGCTAGCATGTTTAGGCTAGCGAGGGAATGCAGACGTGTGGATGTAGGTGAAAGAAACCCAGCTAGCTAACGTTTAATACCGACTGTGCTTGTCATCCCGTCTTTTTTTTTTTTTTTAAATGAACGCAGGTAACATGATTGATACTAAAGCCAGCTTTACATGAAACTAAGACCATGGCTAGACACGGGATCAGCATCAGCTAGCTAATTTGATGGTTGGGTGGGGTCCCCCATGATGCTCATGTAGCTGTCTATCCTTCCAGTGGCAACCATGGGCAACCACGGCCCCTGACATCTAGGAATTGGTATCATCACAATGACTGAACTGTGAGCAATCAACTATGCAGATCTGGTCTCTGATTGGTCTCGTCCGCTTGATTGAGGATGAGAACAGTGAGTAAAACAGCTGTTCCTTTGACAGCTGGCTACAATGATATTTGTGTTTTATGACTCGCTGGCAGTGGCCGTTGAACACGTTTGTGTACCTCAACTCGGATAGTAGCTGTAGTGACATCAGATATGTTGGAAACAAATATGAATATGAAGGAAGTGGGCATCCACCTAATTTGCATCCTATGCATCCTGAAACTAAGAAGGCCCAAATGTCAATCTTACCAGATTGGCCACTAGTATTGCTATTTATTGTGATAACATGGCAGCTTCTGCTCTGCATTTAAGGCCACATGCAACAATGTGAAGTTAGTTTAATTTCATGCTGTGAAAAAAATGTCTTGTTTGGCCTCCGTGTTCTGGGCCTGTGTGTGTCACACCCATTGTCATCCCCTTCTTCTTTTTTAAGGTTAGTTTTTTTTCTCAGTGGGGCAGTCCCACTCATATTTTTCATTTTATTGGATAGAAATAGTGAAGATAGACAGGAAAGTAAGGAGAATATCGTGTCAGCAGACTATGCCGACATGGGCATAATGTGCACTGTAGACCACAGGACCCCCCCAGGCCACATCATCCGCTTCTAAGTCCCTGGCCTTAAGGTCGCTGTGGTTCACCTCCCTGCAGGGATGGACAGCAGGGCCAGGAGTCCACCATCTTACCCATGAATTCAAAGCAGTTGGCGTGTCAGCAGCAGAGCAGTGCAGTGGAGATGAGCTCTCCAGTGTGCCGGCCAGCCTGTCTGAAGTAGTGTTCTATCCCCGACCACCACAATGAGAAGGAAAACCTCATGTTCATTTTCCTGTTACTGTAATCTGCTATACCTATTTAGAGAGAGAGAGGGAGGGAGAGCGCCAAGAAAGTGAGTAAGTGAAATTTCCATCTCATTAATTTATATTTCTGTCTGTCTTTGTCTCTCTCTCTCCCTCCCTCCCACCCATACCTAACCCCCCCCCCCCCCCCCCATAGGGTTCTGCGCCCTCCGGGTGGAGCCTCCAACATCTCCTTCGGCACAGATGAGGAGAAGGCCCCCACCCGCAAGAACAAGATGGCCTCCAACATCTTTGCTGAGCCAGATGACCCCCACGCTCACCGAAGGAACAACCCACCTGGTAACTTAGAAATCCCCAACCCTAAAATCACCACACACACACACACACACACACACACACACACACACCGTTAAACCGTTCCCGAATAATACCCCAGTTTTCGGTTAAACCACGGGATTCAAAAAATATATTGTTGTAGGGCATTTCAAACGAGGTACTTTCTGCAAACCTGAATACATTTATGTCGAACACCGTGTGAAAGCACCGGAAGCACAGTCACAACACAATCAGGTTACTTCATAGTTTCACAAATATACGTGGAAAGGCACACTTTAGGGTTAGGGTTGGGCTACACCGTACATGAAAATACATGGAACACATAAAATACATGAAACACTTAACATACCTAGCTCCGCTTATCAAGGGTGCAAGGAAGACCTATGAAGAGTGATATCTTGGAACAGCGTCTTACTTGAATGAACGGCTCTTCCTCATCATTCGTTCTTACACAACGTTTCAACTGCTGCTCAAGGTGTTTCAGTTTTCAAATACTGCTGCTCAATAATCGCAGAAATATTTGACTTAGAATTCTGCAGTGAACAACAGAGCTTTTCATAAAAAGTAGAGCTGTCAAAATATAGAGCTTTCAAAATAAATGTAGTAATACCCCGTGGATAGATGCAGCATTACATTTGCGGTCACTTAGTGATTTCGTACCCTTCTGAGAAGCGGTCACGAGACACGATTATGATTGCTTCTAAATAGTATTCTTTGATAGGTTATTTATTTGACAAATAATTGTATTTCTTTACAAACCGTCCTGTCATCACTTTCAATAGCGTCTTCAACCACCGACAGTGGCTCTGGACAAACACTCTTCAGGCCTTTATTATAGCAATTTAGGATGGTTTTATGGCTGTATTGACAAAAAAAGATGCTATTTTTGAATACAGAGGTTCTTAGGTTAAACCAAAAAACCAGCCAACCCTGACACACACCCTTAAGCTGTGTGTACGACTTACGACCTCAGGGATATTGTCTCTACATGAAGCAGATGTTCTTTGCCTCAGATTTATGATGCACATCCCTTGCTGTCATTGCCATTCATTTATATGACCCAATTTACTCTCAACCCAAATCCATAGTCTTTAGATATTCCATTATTGGTTTCCTTTCATTTATTGACAGTCTCATCACTCCTTCACTGACGCAGGGGCCCCTCTGCCAGGACTGAGCCATGCTGAAATATTTATGAGGGTCTGAACTGCCTCCAAGCCTCCGTATCAGGCCTTCTCGTGTGTGGGGGGGGGGTTGATGGGAGGCAGATCTCGCTCCATGTCCTCCTGACAGTACAGTAGTACGGTAGTGGAATGTGACTCCCACAATGTTCTGTTTCTCATTAGGGGGGCGGGGATGCTTTTAGTCTCAAATGGAACCTTTTCATGTCGTTTCCTGTCATCTCGTCTTCACCTCCCTCTCAAAAAGCGATTGAGAAGAACTATCTGAAGAGGTTGGACCATCTCCTCCGATTGATTTTTGGGAAGGAGAGAGTCTGTCTACTCTTACCCATCCTACTTCCCCCTGGCGGACAGGCTTATAAACAAGCCTACTTATCCCCAAGCTACACCTTAACGGTCCCTCCTGAGACATCTACTTCCCCCGCCCACCCCACCCCTGTACAGTTTCTGTACTGTTAAAATAAAAAGAGCACTAGCACTACGACTGCCCATGGCCCCCAGCATAGATTACTTTTTACTTCAGCATACAATACTCTATTATTTGAGCTATTTGTTTTGTTTTTGTGTTGCTCAGTTTATTGCTCATCTTGTATTGCTCAATTTGTCTCTTGTCTTTTACAACTATTGTCACATGTCCTAAATCTCTCACTTGTCTCTTATAACTATTGCCAATTTATTTCTCTTGTCGCTAGTACGTCGATGTAGAGAAACTGAAGCCTAAGAAATATTTTACTCTCTCTAATACTTATTAGGTATAACTGGATGTAAGAAGAACCTTGAAACTTAACTCTCTCCCTTCTCAAAATGCAATGGAGGAGGTTCCTCCACTTTGCACCATCACCTCCTACTCACAGTTAAGGAGGGGAGAGAATGAGAGGAATTCGATGAAAGAGTCACCCTGTCCCAACACAGAGTTCATGAAGAGGATGGCGTTGTGAGGTTGTTTAAGTCAGTCCATTACACAGTGGGGATCCATGGGCAATGGAACGGCTTCCTCTCAAAGGAAGCTTTGTCTGCACCAGTCGACACTCGTCTTCTCAGCTTTCCCTCTAGATGATGAACGCGAACACATAAAGAGACTTAATATAGCAAAGTAAGTAGCCTTGAGAACCGATGGTTCTGGAGCCTAATGGCCCATAGGCCAGGAGCCTGTCTCCTGTTTCCGTAGAGTGAGGCGGCTTAATGTACAAGTACACCCCCTGGACATGACACTGGTATGTCGCAGGGTCTTATAATAATAATGATAATAATAATACATGCCTTTTAACTGACACTTATCCAAAGCCACTTACATTGCAGTGAGAGTGCACATTCTTCTGTATATATGGTCCCAGCGGGAATCGAACCCACAACCTTGGTTTTAGCAGGTGAAACCAACTGAGCCACAGAGGACCACATTTGTGCAGTATCTCACTAACCTGTTTGCTTTGGGGACTTCCACCTCATGCTGTAAACTGAAAGGTCAAATGATGTGTGGGTTGTTGGTGTTGGCAACCTAATGGCAGGGTGTTGAACTGGGCATTCTCCCAGCCATTGTGTTATGGCCAGTGTATTATCAGTTTCATTCTTGCTCACAGCTCTTTGTATATAAGTACAATACAACGAAAATGCAGTTTAGCATCTAACCAAAAATGTAAAGTAGTGATATAAGAACATGATATAAAGAAAACATGACAATGATAGTGATAGGTAAGTGTGCAAAATACAGTATGTGCAGAGGTAGTATTGTAGACATCAGTTTAGTTTAGAGGTATATTCAATTATGAGCTATGTACAGTTAAGGTAGCTTGTACAGTGTGGTAGCTTATGTACAGTATGTAATGTGCAGATGTGTAAAATTCATGATAACTACATGACCAATGTTGTTATTCAAGTAGCTTGACACGCCCTTCCCTGTCCAGAAGAAAACATTCCTAGGGCTTAACTCTTGTGTTGATCTGAAAGGATTGGACAGATAGGCGGTCGGCTTTAAGCCAGATTGTGTGTGTGTGTGTGTGTCTGACTGAAAGGTTTGGACAGGTAGGGCTTAAAGCCAGATTGTGTGTGAGTGTGTGGCTGCTTTTAACTGTTACACCCTCTGAAACATCCATGTAACTGATAGTTATCCCCATGTACCTCTATCCTCAGTGTTTCTTAAACCTCAATTCTGGTATGAGAAATGAGTTGAATGTGTGCCATGCGAGACTTCCACGTGAGCGTCAGGCTATAGTTATAATACCTCTGCTCCCAACCAACGGGGCTACGCAGCGGGCGCGCTGTTCAGTCACGGCTTTTCACTCTCGTCTCGGCGCCCCGGTGGTGGAACGAGCTTCCCAGCGCTGCCAGGACTGCAGAGTCACTACCTATCTTCTGCCGTAGACTGAAGACCCCTCCTCTAGTCGAGCTACATCTTGACTGTCCCTCCTAAAGACCTCTTCACCCCCCCCCCCCCCACCACCACTACCCCTCTGTACAGTTCCTCTGCTGTTAATTATAACAAAATAAAAGAATCCTTCCTTCTAGCATTGTGACTGCCAATGGCACCTGGTCCGAGCATAGATGTTTTTCCTTATGATGATGGACGACGTCGAGACGACTCACTTACTTCTTTAGACTTGTTGTAAGTCGCTTTGCCATGACAACGTCTGATAAGGGTCAAAAATGTAAATTCTATCCATATCTCGGATAGTGTTTAGAAGATCCGTATCTTCTAAGCCAACATTTAAACAGGCCCTCAAAACCCACCTCTTCATGCTTGCCTTCACCAGTTAACCCTCTCCCCCCCTCCCCTTCCCATGTGTCCCCAGCACTACCTTAATTAGGCCCCTATACTTTCTTTTATTTCTTTTGTTTCTTTTTATTATTACTACTCAATCTTTACAACACTCAGTTTGTAAAGCGTCTTTGAGTGTCTAGAAAAGTGCTATATAAGTCTAATGTATATTATTATTATTATTATTATTATACACACTAAACCGTGTGTGTGTGTGTGTGTGTGTGTGTGTGTGTGTGTGTGTGTGTTGGGACAGGTGGGAAGCCCACAGGTGTGCTGTGTGGAGAGCCCTCGGCCCCCCTGAGGAGAGCCGGAGCTCCGTCCTCCAACAACAACAACCACTCAGACGAGGCCAACGTCGGGGTGAGACCAGGGGTCATCTGTTGGGGAGGAGTGTGTGTGTGTGTGTGTGTCTGACTAGGAGAGGTGTGCGTGCGTGCGTGCCTGTCTGTCTGTCTGTCTGTCTGTCTGACTAGTGTGTGTGTGTGTGTGTGTGTGTGTGTGTCTGACTAGGACAGGTGTGCGTGCGTGCGTGCCTGTCTGTCTGTCTGTCGGTCTGTCTGACTAGTGTGTGTGTGTGTGTGTGTGTGTGTGTGTGTGTGTGTGTGTGTGTGTGTCTGACTAGGAGAGGTGTGCGTGCGTGCCTGTCTGTCTGTCTGTCTGACTAGTGTGTGTGTGTGTGTGTGTGTGTGTGTGTGTGTCTGACTAGGAGAGGTGTGCGTGCGTGCGTGCCTGTCTGTCTGTCTGTCTGTCTGTCTGACTAGTGTGTGTGTGTGTGTGTGTGTGTGTGTGTGTGTGTGTGTGTGTGTCTGACTAGGAGAGGTGTGCGTGCGTGCCTGTCTGTCTGTCTGTCTGACTAGGAGAGGGGTGTGTGTGTGTGTGTGTGTGTGTGTCCGTGCGCGCCCACCCACAGTGGCCTAGGCCAGTTTCATGCAGGGTGGTGGATAGTGAGTTGGACTGGTGATCAGAAGGTCATGAGTTCCAATCCCACCTGGGAACACCACCACTAGTGTTCCCTTGAGTAAGGCACTCGGGGC
Source organism: Nansenia antarctica (assembly GCF_963989245.1). NCBI lineage: Eukaryota > Metazoa > Chordata > Actinopteri > Argentiniformes > Microstomatidae > Nansenia > Nansenia antarctica. The sequence continues at coordinate 25,932,112 of NC_137675.1, read as the reverse complement.
TAAATTACTCCAGGGAGACTGTCCCTGTAATCTCTCATTTCTAATCTCTGGGTTATTTATCTGATAAAAGTGTCTGCTAAATGGTTAAAATGTCAAATGTAGTATCGGTGTGTTTGTGTATAGGCTTTCCGTTCCAACCATTGAGCAGTAACACACTTCCTACAAATTTCAATCGAGTTAGTTAGTGATTTAGTCAAATTAATCAGTTGTATGGCTACTGTTTGAGGCGGAACCAAAGCCTGGCAATCTCACTGGCCTGAGTGTGATCACCACCATACACTGCCTCAATTAATGGACTGTTTCGGCTAAGCATTTGGCTGACCTTCCTAAAACAATGTTTTTGTCTCGTTGAGCGGCTGGGGGCGGCTGTGGTTCACGAGGTAGAGCCGGCGTCTAATGAACGCAGGCCCGGCGGTTTGATCCCTGGCTGGCCACGTGTCGAATAGGGGTGGGACGATTAGAAAATTTCAATGCGCTATAATATAAGTGCAGTCCCTTTTCCAATGTGTGGTTGGAGAGTTTGGTGGTCAGTTTTTGATTCTAATGTATGCATTCTTTCCCTCCACTTTTTCCTCAGGAGGGAGACAATGATATGGGGAGTGCTGGTAAGGACTAATGTGACCTTGTGACTAATGTTGCCTTTTCCCTGTTCGCAAGGTCCCTGGTTCGATTCCGGCCATCGACAAATCCTGCACGTCATCCCCCCTATCTCTCTCTCTCTCTCTCTCTCTCTCTCTCTCTCTCTCTCTCTCTCTCTCTCTCTCTCTCTCTCTCTCTCTCTCTCTCTCTCTCTCTCTCTCTCTCTCTCTCTCTCTCTCTCTCTCTCTCTCTCTCTCTCTCTCTCTCTCTCCCAGTAAAGCAGAAACGCCCTAAAAACAATTGAATGAGAAAGTGTCCAAACTTTTGACTGCTACTGCATTTATTTAAAAAGGAAAAAAAGAGAAGCTCTTCTAATAGGTTTCATGTGTTAGTTTACATACTCAAGTCCCTGGTGTATACAGAGTGTTTATTTTAGTTAAGCGTGTTGTCTCGTGTCCCCTGGTGTGTAGATGTTGGTATATAGCAGTGTTTGTGTGTATACAGAGTGTTTATTTTAGTTAAGCGTGTTGTCTCGTGTCCCCTGGTGTGTAGATGTTGGTATATAGCAGTGTTTGTGTGTATACAGAGTGTTTATTTTAGTTAAGCGTGTTGCCTCGTGTCCCCTGGTGTGTAGATGTTGCTGAGGAGCCCGAGGCTGTGCCAGAGCAGAGGGAGGAAGCCCCCCAGCCCACGGGCCCCCCAGGACAGTCCTCTGCAGCAGGGGGGGGGGCAGCCAACGGCCGCAGGAACCCCCCCGGGGGCAAGTCCAGCCTCATCCTGGGTTGAATCCCCACCCACCCAACCAACCACCCACCCATCCATCCTACCTTCTCTGTGTCTCTCTTCTCTCTTCTCTCCGAACTCCGCCATCTTTTCTCTTTTGTTTTTTTAAAAGGAAGAATCCCTCGTTCACCTGTGTGTCCAGGAATTCCGTCCACCTGTCCCCCCCCCCCCCTCATCCCAATCCCCAAGTCCATTGTTTTGATATCCCCCTTTTTTTAATTTTTCTAAGAGTTTTTTGGATAGAAGCACTTAAAGAACTTTATGTATCTGATTCAAGCCAGACCCCCCCCCCCCCCCCCCCCCCCCCCGCCCTCCCTCCCCCCGTAGCGCGTCGGTCCTGCTGGAGAAGGCATGAGGTTTCCGTTGTCCTTCACTCTAAAACCCTTTGGTGTAAATGGCAAAAAGCTCTGATGATGCGTCATCCGTTTCTTAAACTGCAAAAAAAAAAGTTGCAAAAAAAGATAATGAAGTTGTTGCTTTTGCACCGTGTTCATTGTTGGGCAAAAAACTGCATGCATGATGTCCTTGGTCTGTTCGACTCAACCAAATTTCTTGGTGAAGCAATTGTTCAAAAAAAAAAAAAGATAAAAGAAATTAAATGTGAAGGATTTTGTGTTTGATTTAAGATTATTATTATCACGCTGGACTAAATTGTGAGTTGTATTAATTTGGGGGGATGAATACATGATAATGTAGTGTTGCATGAAGTCGAGCTTGAACATTTCTATGCGATGTTGTTGTCCACATGAGGGAGCCAAGCTGTCAAATAATTCATAACATTTCCGAGGACCAAACCAGTTATGTCCTGAGAATGTCCGTAATGTGATTAAAATGGAGAATCAGATGTGATTATTATCATTTTGTTTTATTTTTTTGTATGCCTAGTCCTTACATTTCAGTGTTCCTATAACTCCAGCCAGTTATGAGTGCCAGTGTTTTCTTTTTCCAAGAGACCCTTTCTCAACAACAAAGTATGCCTGTTTGTGTGTGTTTGTACCCTATCAGACTTCATGCCAACTTGAAAAGTGACCTTATGACAGCTCTGCCTATTCATTGTTAAGCCTATTTTGCTGTTAAACCCTAGAGATGCTAGAGTTGCATAATTTCTGTGTTAAATTTCTATGTTACCCTCCATTTTGTTTGTGATTTGTTCTTGTTTACACTACTGTCATGGTCCCTCGTATGTCTCAGCCCTCGTCAACAGGCTGTCATGTGCAGGAAAAAGCAGAAGTTCAATTTGAATGTACATGTTAATGGAATTTAAAATGAACTTGAACTCATACTTCTTTTTTTTCTTTTTTTCTTTCTTTTTAAAAGTGTAGACCTAGTTGTTTAAGGGTACAATACACAGGGGTCTGGAAAAATCTAATAATTTCACATAACTTGTTCATCTGAGTTCATGCAGGTTTGTTAGTCACTGTAGAAGTCCCTGAATAAATATTGGCACAAATGAAAAATGATTAAAGTCACTTTTGACCATACCCGTCTGACTGTGCAGTTGATGCTTTGCGGGAGTGGGAGTTCTCCTGTATATGCTGTAGGTTGCTCTGGTTTCTCACTAACAATAACTTAAATAATAACTTTTTATTTGTAAAGCACTTTTCCTGCAAACGTTGCAGCTCAAAGTGCTTTAATTATATCATTATATATTCATAATTTTATTATTTAGTCATTTAAGGGCAATATTAAAAAGATGGGTTTTTAGTTTAGACTTGAACAAATATTATTTGCTGAGGCTGCATCCCTAATGTAAAGTGTCAGTGCACTCCACAATCTGGGTGCGTAAAATGAGAATGCAGCCTCACCAAATCTCTTTTGGACATGTGGTACACAGAGAAAGCAAAAGGTATTTCAGACATTCTGGTGCTGTGCCAAATCTTGTCCTTCAGTCCCACAATGTTTTGGTCTTCTAAGTCAAGTAGGTAAGATGCAGAATTTACATTTACATTCACATTTTTTGCATTTAGCAGACGCCTTTATCACTCTTTCCCCCCACCTCAATCTCTGGGAACGATCATTTCATAGATTGGTTTGATGGGCAGCATAATTCTCGTGTGCTCAATTAAATCAAACAATTTCAACTATTGCGATGACTGATGGGTAGATGATGCTCTTACTTAGACAACATGTATTTGTTGGAGGTCGCTTTGGATAACGTGATAACCGAAATTGCCACATGTCGAGTCAAAACGAAACCGAAATTAAACAGCATAGATCGATTTTTATCGGACTGCCAGAATCAACTCAGACCTCGAAGGTGACAACAACGCCGGAGAGCTTCAACGGTAAGGTTTTTTGTTATATTATATATACTATAATAAGGGACATTAATAAGACGCGTTTATTTCTGCTGTCCTGAGGCTGAAGTTTACCGTCAGCTACTTCGGGGAAGGGGGAGCAAAACTTGAATGTGAAGGATTTGTGTTTGATTTTAGATAAGGGGGAGTCTTGCAGGTTGGCAAGTGACTTGCAGGTCACTTGCCAATGTGCCAATATGATTACCCCTTCAAATGTACAGACACACATTGTGTATGATTGTAAATGTGTTATTATTAAAAGTGTGTAGGCTATTCCTTTAAAATGGGTTGGCGGTTGTTGTATTGTGGATTTCTCCACGGCGACAAGGAAAAGCCGTGACAGAATAGCGCGACCGCTGCATATTACAGTAAGTGGTATATTAGAATACTGTAATGAATTCCGCAATCATCATGAATTCTAATATCCTAAAATTCCACTCTACATGCTACATGTTTACCAGTCTGGGAGGTGGTGATTGTGAATTATTACATTGAGATTGACTTCAATGATTTACTATCCAACTGGTACAACTTAGTAGTAAAGTGAAAGTTCTCTTGTTATGAGTAGGTTGTGTAAACACAGCTTTCTGGTGTTCAACATTCTCAAGCTTTCCCACACACCATATTGGCTGGGCTACTGCAAGCAATTAGTGGAAAAGTTTGCCAAGGCTCACACCTTAAACCACAACGTGAGTTGGAACGAGCCGCACGTTTTGACACCTCTCATTTTGCTATAATAATAATAATAATAATAATAATAATAATAATAATAATAATAATATATATGTACAATAACAATACGTGTTGCTTGCAGTAGCAAGCACACTTAATAACCATACAAAATAGACCAGTTCCTTGTTCAGCACTTCCCTAAAGTTGCTGAACACACAGGGACAAGTAAAACCTGAAAGTTTCAAACGTGCGTGCGTGAGAGAGAGAGAGTAGAGCAGTAGGCCATCAGGTAACAGACAGGTTGTCATGGTGAAGGAAGCTGATCTCACGTTATGCAAAACACATCACATCAGACAGACAGACAGACAGACAGACACACACACACACACACACACACACACACACACACACACACACACACACACACACACACACACACACACAGACAAACAGACACACACACACACACACACACACACACACACACACACACACACACACACACACACACACACACACACACACACACACACACACACACACACACACACACACACACACACACACACACACACACACACACACACACACACACACCAGTGGCGTACCGCAAAATCCCGAGCCCTTTCGCAACGGAGGTAAAAAAAATAAAAAGTGCGTTTTTTAGAGGCCGATGCGTTATTGACGTTGCGAAATTTCGCAATATGCACTCTACATTATAAATGCTTGACTTAGCAAAAGGTACAAACAAGTGAGAGCAATAACTAAAACCAAATGGTAGACTACATCAGTAGAATGTATTATAAGTAGAAAAGTACAAGCTTTATTTCTTTTAACAAAGTGTGGTGTGCACAGCAGCGCGATAACTGTAAACATATAAGCTGTAGACTCTCCGCTAAGGGTTGCCAGATGGGATTGAGAATTTCCAACCTAACCAATCTAAAAACTGCTAAATCCACCAAAAACCAGCCCATCTGACAACCCTGTCGCCGCTGCATCAGAGTCTACTTTTTGCGTAAAATTGGCCAGGGTTAGTCAAATCCTTTGTTGGACATCTCGTTTCTTAAGTCCTGGTATATTGTGGCATTTCTTTACTTTTTGCCATCTGGTCTAGGAATACCCAGGGAGACGCAGACAGCAGAAGTAGAATAGAATAGTAGAATAGAAAAAGAAGCAGCTATATATAGCCTAACCATGCTGAATTATGATGCACTGACAGCCTGTGACTGTGAACCTGGCCGGACCCTGCCCTTCTGCCTGAGTTTGAGTATGATGCTGCCCAAATAAATGTTATTGTTTAGTGCTGTTTGATTGATTGATTGATTGAAAACTTTATTAGAATGTTTGCAGAAGTAGGTACATGAAAGTACATATTACATACAAGGTCAAACTAAGAGGATAAAAACCCAAGAAAGCCACTGGCTTATTTCAATTGGGGTCCTTGATTTTCAATTCATCGTTACATGTAAGACAGACATAAGAAAAGAACTAGTACTATCTACATGATAATACAGACAAATAACTATTACTATCTACAAGATAAACGTACATCCATCATGGGAAGAACAATACAACAAAACATAAGGTATGTACAGCGGGTAGGACAGGTGGGGACATACACCACAGGTGGGGGCGGGGGACAAAACACAAAGTATGTACAGTGGGTAGTTCAGGTCTTTTAATCTGATTTTTGTTTTAGAGGGTCCAGTTACGGATTGCAGCCTCCTGAAAATGTTTTTTGAGAGTGTCTTTGAAGGTGGGCAGTGTTTTGCACTCCTTTAAGATTATAGGAAGGGCGTTCCACATCTTTACTGCATAGTTTGCAAACGAGTTTAAACCCTTGTTTGTGGTGCAACGCGGTTGAACGTGGTTCGTGGAGCTTCCTCTGGTGTTGTAAGTGTGGACGTTGTTCACTTTTTGGAAGTATGTTGACAGGTACTTGGGTGTCTTTGTGGTGTAGCGTATCTTGAAGACTAGGCCCAGTGCAAGCTGCTGCACTCTGTCAACTACTCGTAGCCAATCAAGGCTCAAAAAAATGAGCAGCGGTACGCTTTCGTGGTATTATATTGTGTGAATTATCATCTGTATGTTGTTTTTCTTTCACTCCGAATGTCCGAATAGAGAATCTACCACCACCTAAAGAATGCTTATTGTACTTTGTATTGTATTTTCGCTTGCTCATTTTCCTTGTGTCTCGCTGCCTACGTGTGACGTCAGTCATGTTGCTATTGGATACGGCTAACTATGTATATCTTTTTAAATATAGGCCTATATATTAAAATTAAGCTTGACACAATGAAGGGCCACTTATTTTCTTTGTTTCATATTTGTTTAAATTATAAAAAAAAAAAAAAAAAAAAAAATCCAATGTTAGGGGGCCCCCTAGTGGCTGGGGCCCCCCCGCGGTGCGTCGCTTGCGGGCCCGTCCGCTACGCCACTGACACACGCACACACACACACACACACACACACACACACACACACACACACACACACACACACACACACACACACACACAGACAGAGAGACAGACAGAGACAGACACACAGACAGACAGACACACAGAACAGCAGCATTAGCTGAAGGAGTGAGAGAGGATATTGCTCAATTCATGGTCACATTGATTAGTTCTCCTGAGACCTACTACCCAAAGACTACTGAACGGGCCTAATATTGTTATATTTAATAAACGCCATACAAGTGTGTGGTTGAAGATGCTATGAAAGTGATTTTTGTAAACAATGTAATTTGTCAATAAATTAACTGTCTAAAAAGATGTGTCACATGACAGCTTCTCCTCAGAACGGAGAATATTACGGCCGGATACAATAGGATACAATACAAATAGTTTTTGGTAGCGCATATGCCTGAAGAAGGTCATATGGAAGGAGATTAACTAAGTGACCATCGGAGATAAATCACTACTTCGGGACCCGCAGCCAAAGACAACCACAGAAGCCAGGTAGGCTTACCTGTGTATGCGCATTAAGCTGTATATTAATGGATGGTATACGGTTTGCATATTCACTGCTGTTTGGCTGATTGATTACCGAGTTGGTTTTTGAGTGCTGGCATTATCCTGGTTGAGCAGACTCTCGGTGCTGTGATGTCTAGATGCTGTCAAATAAGGAATCTTGTGGTGGGTTGACATAATTCACCCACGGAACTATGGGTTGGGAGTATTGTTCCGCACGGACAGATAAGTGCGTGGTACCCGAGTTGTTTAGTTCAGTTCTACTTACTGCTCTGCGTGTTCACAATCATTCATGTCCTTCATTAAACGTTTAGCTTTGACATTGGTCAACCCACCACAATCTCCGCTTTGTCTCTTTGAAGTTGCCGCTGCGCTGCTGATATGAATATGATGTTTGCTGGTTGAATTTCCTTTCGGTCTATGGATGCGTCTTAAATGCACAAAAAAGAAATCGCATTCCAGCGACCACTTATATTTGTTGCGACTGTGCTTCCGGTGTTTTCAACATTAATGTATTGTAGTAGTATAGCCTAATAGGGCTCCATTATTTGAAATTGGCGGATGAACAATGTCATTTTGAATTCCGGTTAACCGGAGTGTGGCCTGCATGCGCTGGAGGCTAAATCCTGTGTTGTTGAAATACAGGTGAATTTATTCCTAGTTATTGTGCTGCTGGCTTTGAGTGTTCTGCGTGAATCCTGTTGAGATGCAGGTGAATGCTGGCTATATCTTATTATATGCTGTTGGCATTGGCACCGTTTATCCTACTAGCCCCCAGCACTGTGTCTCCTGAGACATCTAGGCTACTACTTATAAATCAATTGTGTTTTGGGTTATTTATCTATTCATTTGGTCATTGTTCATGCACGGTAATGTTTTTGCTCTGCGACATGCTTTGTGTCAAGCTTTTGCTAAGTAAATATACAAGGAGTTACTTAGCTTGTCAACTCGTAAATAAGTCTATTGTTTAACTTTACACATATTATACTATGTTTTGCTGTGCTGTGGTAGAGAAGGCAAGAGACCATAATAGTGTTCACACATTCAAGCCTCTCTTTTTAATTGTTGTCCGTGAGCGGATAGTTCCTATTATATAAATTCTCATCTGAATCTGATCTGTCTCAAACTATGCCATGTTGTGCCCTTGAATTCGAGGGAATTGAGTCTTGAAAGTCCTTGAAAGGTTCTTGAATTTGATGTTTCAGAAGGTGTGGGAACCCTGCTCCTGACACATCTACTACCCCCCTGCACTGTGTCTCCTGAGACACCTACTACCCCCCAGCACTGTGTCTCCTGTGTCCTGAGACACCTGCTTCCCCCTATACTGTGTCTCCTAAGATTTCCAGTAACCTCCCTAACCCTAACCCTAAAAAAAATAATATATATATTTCTTTCTTCTTCTATCACGATGACTACCAAATCAATGGCCCCTGGCCTGAGCTAGATTACTCTTCCTGCTACGACTGGTGAATTGATGATTCACTTGCTTGGGGCTAAATGCCCAAAATATAATGTGAAATACATAGGCGTAGTGAAGTTTAAGCACACATTTGAACAAGACTCCATAAAACTACACGGCTGCCATGCTAGCTCAGATCTTGCTAACTCCATGGCAGCCATGTTAGCTGAGAACTGACCAATAGCTATGCTCCAGCTGCAACGTTTGCTACAATAAAAGGCCAACAAAAGTGCAGACTGTACATAAATCATCATGAATGAACACATGGAATGCTCAAAAGCTGCCTGTTTAGTGTAAATGTCAGCTGAACTCATTCCTTTTTGTCTGTCATAGTAAAAGAGAAATCAAAGTCTCATTCAAACTCTCTCTGTAAGTACTCTGTTGTATTAGTACAGCGGCTAAGCTCTCATATTATGAGGAATTGTGCACTTTTTGAAGAAAGCATGACATTTCTACCATAGTTAGTACATACCATAAGATTTATTTTCAGATGTGGAGGGAAGTCAGATTTGACCCCAGAGGCCCGGGAGAGGTCAAATTCAAGATGGCCGCCAGGCCCTGTGTCTAATGTTCAAACACGCTTAATTTTGGAACCAAACAGAGTAGAAAAACACTTTAGGTGTCCTTTCCAACTAAGTTAAGGATGCCTATTAATTTGGTGATACTTTTGAGATTCAAGAAAATATATTTAGTTCAAGGTCTATGTAAAACTTTACCTCAGAAAACACAATTAGTTGTTCTCTTTTATTTATGAACTCTGTATTTATGAAAAAAATACTTTTTTATTGCCCTGCATTATTCAGTTATTAGTTATTATTTACTGGGATGTGTGGTTATTTTATTTATTCCTGCTAAGCACAGCGTTATCAGCAGATGGCCCTCTAGGGCACCAGTAGCTAACACCAGTAGAGTAGAAGTCAGTACACTCCGTGATAGTGCAGTATGCACGAGACAGAGAGCACTTCTGACTAAATATCAACAGGTAAATATACTTACTTAAGTAAAATGACTTACTATGAACAGACAATATTAGTACACTTGAGTAAAGCCTTAGTTCCTAACTGTAACATGCAAAGACATTGAATTTGATTATAGCCGGGAATGAGTTTGCTAGCTAGCTATGGCAGCGCTGATCAAAATAATTCTGCTAGATAAACTAGTGTAGGTCTGTTATTAGTCTTTTTATTACTGGTTTCAAAGCAAGTTTCAGAATAAGAGTCATAGTACCGAAATGTTGTAGTAAATACATTTTTGATTGGACAACACCTGTCACGCAAACACTTCCAAAGAACAAGTTGCCACTGTTCAGTAGGCCACCTGTCAAGATAAGGTCAAAAGACAAGGGACAACTTGCAGTACTGAAGAGTGACTGTGGTCTCTTTTCAAGGCTGTACATCTCCTGTCAAACACGAGATGGAGACATACAACATTTCTTCTCCCATGAAAACCAGGCAGCCCCACCAGCTCTGTCAACTGGAGGAAAACTTTGGGGTTAAAGCAGATCTACTTCGCTGCCTGGAGTCAGATCTGCTCGAAGACAATAGTGTGCCTGTGGCTGATGCAGTAATTCTCGATGGTGCAGCTGTGGTTCAAATGCTAAATCCTAGCACATCAAGAACATTTCAAGAGTATGGAGAAACAGTGTTTGCACCATACATCTCTGCTCAACTTCAGAAAAACACCCAAGTCAACCTTGTCTGGGATGTATACCTACCTGCCAGCCTGAAAGCCTCGTCCAGACAGAAGAGGGGAAAGGGCAGCAGGAAAAGGGTGGCTCCTCCTACTGTGATGCCTAAGAACTGGATGGACTTCCTTCGATGCAATGAGAACAAAACCGAGTTGTTTTCTTTCCTGTCATGCAAAGCTGTTCATCTACCTCTAGCACAGGGCAAGGAACTGTATGCAACAGATGGAACTGGAGTCTTCTGCTCTCCTGCTGAGTCATGCTTGGCCTGCCTTGCCCCATGTTCGCTAGACGAGTGCGACACTCGTCTACTTCTGCATGTGGCAGATGCTGTGCAGAAAGGTTGTAAGAAGGTGACCATACATACCGGCGTTGATACTGATGTGGTGGTACTGGCTGTGGCTTCATTCAGCAAAATAGCTCCTGATGAGCTGTGGGTTGCCTTTGGTGTCGGGTCAAGCTTACAAGAGTCAAGTCAAGAGTCAAGAGTCAAGAGTCACTTTATTGTCCCATCACTGGGAAATTTGTATTGGGCTTACACCCCACAGCAGCCAACAAAGAGCAACAGACAATACAGGATATTAGCACACAAACAGAAGGCGGACCTGATTAAAACAAGAGTGGAAATAAAATGATAGCAAGATAAGTTACATTCATCTGGTGCAGTTTAAAAGTTTAACAGAAACGGGAATAAAAGAATTTTTAAATCTATTTAATCTAGCGCGAGGGACTCTGAACCTCCTCCCAGAGGGCAGCAGTTCATACTCTGCATGTAGGACATGGGAGGGATTCATGAGAATTCTATTAGCCTGTCTAAGAGTAGCCTGTTCAAAAATAGACTGCAGGGATGAGTGGTCTTTCACCCCTATGATCTTCCATGCAGTCTGTATCAGTCGGACCAGTTTGGACCTTAGTTTTACAGATAGGTTACCAAACCAAGATGTAATGCCGTATCTGATGAGACTCTCTAAGACAGACTGGTAGAAAAGTAGCATACATTTTGGGTCAACACCATGAACTCTAAGGCGGCGTAGGAAGTGTAGACGTTGTTGTAATCTGCTACACAGGCTGTCTACATGAGTGCTCCAGGTGAGTGAGTTATCAATGAAAACCCCAAGATATTTGTAGGAGGCGACCTGAGAGATGGATTGTTTGTGGATGACCACAGGCCCCTTACGGTACATAGCTGTTCACCAAATGGTTGCCACAATGAATCCTACACGGTGCCAGACTCTAACAGTCTTTCACGATTTCACTGGGTGTGACACTGTCTCTGCATTCGCTGGCCGAGGAAAGAAGACTGCCTGGGAGACTTGGAAGTCTTTCCCAGAGGTCAATGATGCTTTCCATGAACTCCTGTGCATGCCAAGTGAGGTCAGTGAAGAATCAAAGTTACTGCTAGAACGATTTGTGGTGCTGATGACCGAACCAGTGAGAGCACGGAGGTGAATGATGCCAGGAAACAGCTCTTCACACAGAAGTCCAGAACTTTAGAGAACATTCCTCCAACCCAGGCAGCCCTCAAAGAGCACTTCAAGCGCACTTGCTACCAGGTCAACTGTTGGAACCAGGTACTGGTCCTGGATCCAGAGATGCCAGAGCCATCTGACTGGGGTTGGACAAAGGAAAGAACTGGGTGGCAGCCGCTCTGGACCACTCTCCCTGAAGCATCAAAATCGTGCCATGAATTAATCCGCTGTCGCTGTGAGACAGGGTGCACTGGATGGTGCAAGTGTGCCAAAGTTGCACTTAAGTGCACTGATCTGTGCTTTTGTTCCCCTCATGTCTTCCCTTATATCCCCTTATGTCTTCCCTTGTCTTTATATCCCCTCGTGTCCTCCCTTATATCCCCTCATGTCCTCCCTTATATCCCCTTGTGTCCTCCCTTATATCCCCTCATGTCCTCCCTTATATCCCCTCATGTCCTCCATTATATCCCCGCATGTCCTCCCTTATATCCCCTCGTGTCCTCCCTTATATCCCCTTGTGTCCTCCCTTATATCCCCTCATGTCCTCCCTTATATCCCCTCATGTCCTCCCTTGTATCCCCTCATGTCCTCCCTTATATCCCCTTGTGTCCTCCCTTATATCCCCTCATGTCCTCCCTTATATCCCCTCGTGTCCTCCCTTATATCCCCTCATGTCCTCCCTTATATCCCCTTGTGTCCTCCCTTATATCCCCTCATGTCCTCCCTTATATCCCCTTGTGTCCTCCCTTATATCCCCTCATGTCCTCCCTTATATCCCCTCATGTCCTCTCTTATATCCCCTCATGTCCTCTCTTATATCCCCTCATGTCCTCCCTTATATCCCCTCATGTCCTCCCTTATATCCCCTCATGTCCTCCCTTATATCCCCTCATGTCCTCTCTTATATCCCCTCATGTCCTCTCTTATATCCCCTCATGTCCTCCCTTATATCCCCTCATGTCCTCCCTTATATCCCCTCATGTCCTCCCTTATATCCCCTCATGTCCTCCCTTATATCCCCTCATGTCCTCTCTTATATCCCCTCATGTCCTCTCTTATATCCCCTCATGTCCTCCCTTATATCCCCTCATGTCCTCCCTTATATCCCCTCATGTCCTCCCTTATATCCCCTCATGTTCTCCCTTATATCCCCTCATGTCCTCTCTTATATCCCCTCATGTCCTCCCTTATATCCCCTCATGTCCTCCCTTATATCCCCTTATGTCTTCCCTTATATCCCCTCATGTCTTCCCTTGTATCCCCTCATGTCCTCCCTTATATCCCCTTGTGTCCTCCCTTATATCCCCTCATGTCCTCCCTTATATCCCCTTGTGTCCTCCCTTATATCCCCTCATGTCCTCCCTTATATCCCCTCATGTCCTCTCTTATATCCCCTCATGTCCTCCCTTATATCCCCTTATGTCTTCCCTTATATCCCCTCATGTCTTCCCTTGTATCCCCTCATGTCCTCCCTTATATCCCCTTGTGTCCTCCCTTATATCCCCTCATGTCCTCCCTTATATCCCCTTGTGTCCTCCCTTATATCCCCTCATGTCCTCCCTTATATCCCCTCATGTCCTCCCTTATATCCCCTTATGTCTTCCCTTATCCCCTCATGTCCTCCCTTATATCCCCTCATGTCCTCCCTTATATCCCCTCATGTCTTCCCTTATATCCCCTCATGTCTTCCCTTGTCTTTCGTCGGTTTGTCGTTAGTTTGTTAGTTGTGTGTACTTTGAGTTCTGTGTACAATTTTGTTTTGGAAATTAAGCACCTTTTTGCATCCTTTGCCTGCCTATGTCTGCATAGTGTGTACTACTCCTCTACACTAACCATAACAATAGTGTCAAAATGGAAGCAAAGTTTCATGTAATCATGTAATTTCAATGTAATTTGACCTTGACTTTGACCTAATTGCATTTTCTTGAATTCTGGCAATCTCAAAAGTATCACCAAATGAATGGGCATCCCTAACTTAGTTGGAAAGGACACCTAAAGTGTTTTTCTACTGTTTGGTTCCAAAATTAAGCGTGTTTTGACATTAGACACAGTGGACTGGCGGCCATCTTGAATTTGACCTCTCCCGGGCCTCTGGGGTCAAATCTGACTTCCCTCCACATCTGAAAATAAACCTTATGGTATGTACTAACTATGGTAGAAATGTCATGCTTTCTTCAAAAAGTGCACAATTATTGTGCTAAGCCGCTCTACTATATATTGAAAGTTCCCCAAAAGTAAAAGAGAAATCAACGTTTCAATCAAACTCTCTCTGTAAGCACTCTGTTGTATATTGAAAGTTCAACATTCCTTCAAAGAAAGAAAGTCAGAGAAAGAAAGAGAAATCAAAGTGTCTGTTTCAATTTGCTTAATTTCTATTAAATAACATACAATGTTGACCTTCAAAATATAATAGAAGAAATTCACTAAAGAACACAATAGTTGACCATGTTATAGCACACGTATCCTGGGGTGGTCCTGTGGTCTAGCACCGTGGTGTACAACATTGTGCCCATGTCATTGTGCCCATGGGTTTGAATCCGGCCCGTGACTTGCTGACCTGCTGTGCTCTCTCCCTTCAGTGGGACTGTCCCACTCAGGAATAGAATAACTAATTTACAACACACAGCCGCAACACAGCAGCTGTGTGTTGTAAATCTCTTTTTTTTTTCTTTTTTTTCTTTTTCTTTCTTTGAAAAACTAAAACTCTTTTTTCTTTTTTCAGGAATGAGATCATGGCTTCACTCCTGATCCTCTTGGTGGTTTTGCCTGGTTTCTGTATCGCTGCTGCCGCTGCTGCCGATAGTAAGTGCTGCAATAATTAAGCAATATCACACGTGTGTTATACTGAATATCAGCCGAAGACGATCACAGCCGTGCTGGTATTCAGTATAACAGCACGACCTCGAGTGTGATATTGCTTTTATACAACAGTTCTACAGCGCGATTTATTAGTTAACAGTAATAAGCGACAACAGATTATGATTTGTTTGTTTATTTAATCATAACAATACAAAATAAAATAGTTCCGCAACTGAACTTCAAATGGACTGTTGCCTAGTAACCTGAACACAAACATGTAGTCTAATTAACGGTCGTTTAGTAGAACATCTGTGCGGTGGAGTGATACATATAGTTAAATATGTAGTAAATAAAGTCCCAGTGCTGTTATACTGTATATCAGCACTCATGGAATGCCTCTTGTCCAATCAAATTACTTGGTCGGAACTAACTGTTGTATAATGAGGCCATATCACACTCTTTGATTTGAATTAATGAATAATGTTAAGGCCTAATGTGTATTTTTTGTCTTATCTTGTATTCATATATTTCTCTCTCTCTGGTTCTATTTCACACCACAGAATTTGTCGAAATGGATTGTCAGTCAGAGAGCCAGGGAGTGTACGGCCAGCATTCGCTGCTGAAGTGTGTTGTCAAACCTACCAAGAACGCCACCATCACAGTGGTCACTTGGAAGAAAGCTGAAGTACCTAAAGTACCTAAAGTTAAACCTTTATTGCTGTTCTATAAAGATAAGATAAGTTTCCCGGCAGGGCTTCCCGGCTTTCAGTTTGCTGAGCCAAGCTGGGATGAGAAGAATATGAATGTGTCCTTGTTGTTGACAAACACCAAGATGGCCGACACCGGGGTGTATGAATGCTCTGTGCAGACGGACATCGGTTACATCAGTGGTAAAACTGCCCTCAGTGTCACAGGTGAGGGGGAGAGTCTCACACAGGGAGTTGTTTATCTTGTTTATCTAAGCATCTTAGTGAGATGTTGGATTTTAGACTTACACTTTCGTTACAGATACAACTATTATGTTTTGGTGGGGATTTTCCAGACAGTGGAATAGTTTCATTTCTGTTTCAGTTTGAGAGACCCATATGGAGCGGAAATCTCCATGGTCAGCTCAGCACCATGGCTTTAAAAAGATACAATAGAGAGATAATTGCAGTGTCTCTCTGTTTCTCTTTTGCTAACCCTAAACCTAACTAAAATCCCTCAGAAGTAATTACATTCAGGTTATAACCATTATAGTAAGGTTGAGGTGCAAGACAAGGTCCGATTTCATTATATATATATATATATATATATATATATATATATATATATATATATATATATATACACACAGTACCAGTATAGTGTAGAGAGAGAGAGAGAGAGACAGAGAGAGAGAGAAAGAGAGAGAGAGTACATATATTAAAAAAGGATAGATTATTATTATTATATGGTACCATATATATTGTATTATTATGAATACATATATTAAGGTTTGTGTTGTGGCCCCCTCATGTGTTTAACGCCCTTCCTCCCCCTCTCCAGCGAGGTACCAAGATCCGACCATGACTTCAGTCCCTGAGAGAGACATCAAGCAGAACACAGATGTGACTATTTTCTGCCACTCAAAGGGGGGTGACCAGAAAGGTTCAATTCAGTGGTTTGACCAGGAGGGTTCACGCGTGGGGACAGGCAGTGCAGAGCTGGAGGCCAACCTGACAGACGGCGGTCTGTTCAGCCTCTCCAGTAGGTTGACGGTTCGGAAAGCTACGGCCAGCTCCTCTCAGTACAACTGTACGGTGCTCAACGCCCGCGGAGTCAAGGAGGGGGAAGCCACCATCCAGCTGCAGTTTGAGCCCCAAGGTATGTTCTGTTTTTGTCCACACAATACACACACACAAAAGAGTTTAGTCCCTACAAAAGAAATATTTTTTCGTATCGCGTAGAACTCTTTTTCATTCCGTGTAGAACTCTTTTTGGTGCCAGATAGTACCCTCTGACGTATAGTAAGTTGGCGTATAGTAAGTATAGTAAGTATAGTATAGTAAATTGACGTATAGTAAATATAGTACGTTGGTTAGGAATGATGTTTGGTGTGTACCTCAGCCAGATCCATTCTTATCACTCTGTCTTGAGACACCAAACATCATTCCTAACCAACTTACTATACGTCAGAGGGTACTATCTGGCGCCAAAAAGAGTTCTACACGGGACGAAATAACATAAACATAAAAATTAGTCATACCAATCAAAGTGCACTCAACCCAGCTTTACTGGATGACTGACTCAGCACTTCTGTCTCATTTGGCATGGCTCGTTTTTATTGCTATGTTGTTGTTGTTTGTTATATAACAAGCTGCAATAAAACCCCTAATATAATGACACAAAGAAAAGATGTCTGAATCTCAAAACATTTTACTTGATTGATGGTTTCATTTCTGGTGTTCAACATTCTGGTGTTCAACATTCTGGTGTTCAACATTCTCAAGCGTTCCCACACTCCATATTGGCTGGGCTACTGAAAGCATTTAGTGGAAAGATTTGCTTACACAGTAAACCACAATAACCATACACAATAGACTAGGCCATTTCCTTATTCAGTACTTCCCTAACTAAAGTTGCTGAACACTGAAAACTGTGTGTGTGTGTGTGTGTGTGTGTGTGTGTGTGTGTGTGTGTGAACCCTCTTGGTTTGCGTCTTTGTGAAACACATAACATGTTGGGGACATGTTTCTTTGACAAATTGAAGAATAATTGGAAGCTTAAAATAAAATAAAATGAACACCCTCAAAGTACCACCTAGGGTGAATTGGAGATGCTTGTCTTTGTGATTATAATAGAGAACAAGTATGTTTGGGGATTGGTTCGACAGGTACAGGATGCAGTCCATGGTATGAATTACAGTCTAGGTAAACATGTTGGACTGGTTAAGTGTGGGTTTTTTTGGGTGGTTTTTGTACTGCTAATCTAGACTAGTTTGTCTGTATCCTTACATTTTGTCTTTTGAGCACTTTCTGTATGGAATGCAATAACAGTTTGATTACTTTGATTAATGATTCTAATAATCTATCCATATTTATACAGCCCTTTTTTAAGACCCAAAAGAAGTGGATGTTATGATAAAATAAAATAAATCACAATACTTCACATTTTGTCAACACAGAATCGCCGCCAGAACGTCTCACAGGTGATACCACCAAAATTGTGGCACCGATTGTGGTCATTGGAGCACTGATCGTTGGAATCCTTCTTGCGCTGCTGGTTTTCAAGAGGCGCTCTCGACGTAAGTACAGTACAGCCATAAAGATAGTAATAGCATCCGCCTGACACCTCGAGTACTGAAGCAACAAACACAAACCGTCCTTCTTCCAGCTTTGTGACTGCCAATGGACCCTGGCCTAGCATAGATCTTTCTTTTTCATTTTTTTTGTTGACTTACAAAATACAAATACAATGGTTTGGAATTGTTGGGGACATGTTTTGTTGACACATTGTGCTTGTATTGCTTGTGATGCTGTGAAGCGACTTGCAAGAGTGTTTCCTGAACCGGGCCATCAGCCATGCGCTCGGGTGCTCTGGCAGTCAGCCAGTTGGCTAGGCAACGGGGAATTACACAATGTGTAGAGCAGGTCAAATGTGAGGCAGCTGGTGAAACCAGGAACATTTCTTTTATTCTGAAAACTGTAAATAAATTGTTGCAAATCAATGACACACTCGCTAGCCATACACTATAAGTAACTATACACTACTTTACATTGTTAGCAGGCTCACAAAAATAAGCTGTGTTACAGTGGCGGGCGGTGCATTTCACACCTAGGCCTTCAGTGATGTCCTACCTGAATTATTCCACCTCTTAATACCATCATTATGACACGCCATGTCTCCAGAAACTATACATTTAGACAGAAACGCAGTATAACCGGGCGTTGCAATTGTTATTATAGCTGCACCTCGTCTGGGTGTATTCATTGCATGAAAACGAAAGCGTCAGTTATTTCCCGAACTTTGCTTATCGGCCTGTCGATCTCGATAGGAGGACCGCATCGAGTCCATTCGAGGCTGGTTATCTTCCTCATGTTCATACGGTCACGGGGGTGTGTAGCGTTTTCTACGGTAGTGATTAAAAGATCGCATTGAAGCCCCACTTACTCACACAGCTGAGCCAGCACACACATATCATATACGGCTCTTTTGATTATGTCTAGCTTTTGGAAGGTTCTTCTTGAAAATGGCATTGTTATAATATCTGCCACCAAATCTACCTCTTCTCCTCCTTCAACCATTGTGGCTGCTTGTAGAACAACATTAGCTCGATCAAGTTCAGTTTGCTAGCTCTGCCTCTCAATAGTGTGTATCCAATCAAAAGACGTGCAGTTGCTGATCAGGTGCTCCGCCATTCAGCAAGCGCCTTCGTGGGATTTGCTCCCCAACTCGAGATCTGACTACAGTTATTTTCTCGTTCACTTTAAATTACAATCTGTACTCGCGCCACTGTTGAATCTGCAGGCGGGCAGATTTCTTGGTACCCTGGCAACACATTATGGCTGAAATGAAATGAAATGATTGGATAAAAGCTAAAGGCCAGCCCTCCAAATGGCTGGAAGCAGCGCAACCAAGAGGAAAGCTATGAAATGAAGAGAATAGACTAAGGGAATCATTTTATACATATTTGTGGAAAAATATATCAAAATTAAATTGATATTCTGATGATGTTTAGGCCAGCAGAGAAGGCCTTGCTGGCCCTGACGGCCCACCACTGTGTGTTAGTAGACTAGCGAGTGTGTCATTGCTTTCCAACAAGGCTGAAATGTATTTACATTTTCCCGAATAAAAGTCTGAACATTTGATCGGGTGATAACTTGTTCCCGGTTTCACCAGCTGCGGTCACATATGCAGGTCTCAACTGACCTGAGATTCCAGGTTTGCTTACCAGACCTGGGTTGTCATGGAAATAGTTTATTTAAACCTGCCCAGAGTTCCGGGTTGGCACAGTTGTCAGTTTGGTGAGTATTGCATTGGTTTGACTTTGCCAGGCAAACTCAATCAAACACAGACAAGTCTTGAGATACTATTATAACCCAGTGGCTTTGTCTGATGTGAGGTGTTTTTAACGGACTGAGCATTTGTAAGGCATGCATGGTAGAGTAACAGATCTGGTTGTGCTCAATGACCTGATCGTTGTCTCAGTACTTGTACTCAATAAAGTTGAATCTAATCTAATCTAAATCTGATTTGATCATTATAAATACATATATTCATTGTCTAGACTGTGGACTCCAGTCTGATACGGTTTGAATTATCTAATTTTCTTGACAGAGGCTCGAAGGCCGTCCGCTGCACCATTAATGAGTATGTTCTTCAATATATTGAATATTTTATGTACTGTATTCTTGTATATTCTTGTATATTCTTTTCATATTTGGTTTCATATATGAAAAAAAAAAAATTCACTGAGTTACCTGACAAAGCAATATATATTATCTATATGTTACGGTACATGTGGGAATACGGTACATGTGGGAAAACTAGGGTTAGGGTTAGGTGCTAGGGTGACTTGGTACATGCTGGCATGTCTAACCTTAACCCTAACCCTACCCCTAATCCTAACCCTAACCTTAACCCTAGCACCCTAGCACCTAACCCTAACCCTAGTTTTCCCACATGTACCGTATTCCCACATGTACCGTAACATATACACCATATACATATATGTGTATGGTATATAGATAATAACAAAATGTTTGTCATAAGTAAATTATTACTCCAGTAGTTGGATACTTTGGCTTGGGAATCTTTGCTGCTCATATATGATATTTGGGAACTGTGAAACTGATTTTTGGCGCTGGATTATACACTAACATGGCCTGCGTTTCATGGGACTACTCTATCTTCTAGTGGAGCCTCTATTAACGACCCTCTCTCTCTGTTTCTCTTTGCGTCTCCCAGTACCTCTGAAGCTGAACAATGTTTGGTCGATGTAAAGGGCCACGACGGCCATTTGTGACAGCAGCTGGTGAAAACGGGAACAAGTCGGCAACCGACCAAATGTTCGGATTTGTATTCTCAAAAATGTCTGAACATTTCGACTGGTTGCCCGACTTGTTCCCGCTTTCACCAGCTGCTGTCACATTTTACCGTGGTATGAAATCGCTCCAACCTCTGCTTGTCTGTTTTAGGTCATGATCATGACCGGATCAACACAGGTGACCCAGACACTGAAGCACCAAACGGTAACGTTTTATCTACCTCTATTCACAGTAACAAGATTGATTCAAGTGTCCCTCACTGTATGCAAGGTTAGAAATCCCACACAGTCGTCAAAGTCACAGTTAAAGCTCACTAAGGCACATGCCACGTAATGGCAGGGTCCCAGGTTTGATTCCAGCCATCGACCTATCCTGCATGTCATCCCTCCTCTCTCTCTCACCCATCCTTCCTGTCAATCTCATATTTTTCCATGTTATTGGATAGAGAGAGTGACAGTAGACAGGAACGTAAGGAGGAGAGGGCATGTCAGTAGGGCCAGATTCAAACCCATGCTGACATGGGCATATGTGGCATGTGTGCACTGTAGACCGTGGTGTCAGACCATTGGACCACCCCAGGCCACGTTCCTGTCAATGTCTTCTGTCTCTATCCCAATGAAGCAGAAATGCTGTAAAAAAACATATGAGCAGAGCAGTGAAATGCTTGATTTGCACAGGGCATCTGTAATATATCTAATACTATTAACTCACATATACCGTAAGTTACACCCTAACTGATTTGCATAATATATATACAATACAATACTGGTTATTAGCAAGAATTACATTTAACAATATAAGGTAGGGTGGTAAAGTGGTAAGGCAGTGCAGCAAGTAGAATAATCAGATTGCAATACAGTCTATGATTGTGCTGCTTTATTAATATCTCTCACTGCCCCCCTCTCTCTCTCTCCTCTCTATCTCTCTCTACAAATGAACAGACGTGGAGCTCCAGTAGGACGATCTAACGGCGAACAGCTGATTCATACACTGGCAGTGTCTGGAGGGGACTGTAGCTTTGGTAATCACTACAAAATCCATCCCCATCATTTTATATTCTGTTTCCTGAAAGCACACTCTCATTTTTATGTTTCATGATCGATCGTAACATCAATTTCACTGTGATTTCACTACTGATATTATCTTTAACTTTTACTGTGATCTACTGATATTATCCCCTGGGGCCGACAAACTAAGTTGTGTGATATCTAGGGACAAATCACAAATGTTAAAGATGTTTGGAAAGGTTTTATCAGCGTGGCTGGAGTCAGCAATGCAGGCTTTGTCCTGGGTGAGAGCAGGGAGGTATTCCATCAACGTTGCTAAAGGACAATATTATTATTTTTATAAATCCCTCGAGATCTATACAAAAATCCAGTTTATCAAAATAAGCCTGGATTTTCCTTTAGTGACGTTGACGTAGTTTCTCAAGCCACACGTGTTGCTTGTGTCACAATCCAACTATGTTCTGTTATGGTAAGCTCAGTGGGTTATGGTGATTGGCTAACCAGGGTACTTGGGGGAGTGGCTTGCCTGTTGGCAGGTGTCATGAAATGTGCTGATTTCCCACCTGTGAGAAGAGAGAAACAGAAACGCTGTTTATGAACCCCTATTATATGAACCCCTATTATATGAACCCCTATGATACCCCTAGTAAACGATATTTACCCTAGATAACCGTTATTCCATTGAGACTGTGACCTACCCCCTTGACTTGTCCGGTTTGTTTCGTTGTTATATGTCAAAACCTAAACGTATGAGATACCTTGCCCTAACAACACACGCTTGGACTATCCCTAAATGAGACAACGCGACCGGAGCACGCCAAGAGTAAAGGTAGGCCTCTCCCCTGCTACTACTATACCCAGTACCATCATACTGCTACCTGAGCTTACCTATACACCTGTGTCTGGCCTCGGCCTGTGTGTTAACGAGCTGTTTTAGTTACTGAAGTACCTGCAGAGCTGTTGGGTTGTGACACTTGCCTCCCACAAATTCCTTGAGACTATGAGGGCTTTGCGTGCATGGTTCTTTCCAACGGTCACAGGTATGAGAGTAGAGTGTGTTGTAGTTGGTTGGGTACAGTGTTCAGTACACTGTTCTAGAGAGCCAATGATATTACAGTGGCCCAATGTTGTCAGGACTGTCAGGAGTTTGTTTGTTTGTTTATGCCATGACATTAGCTAGTCTTCCTGGGGTCCGACACAAAAATCATATTTGAACAATTGTCAACATTATAGCCTATACATAGCCTACAGACAATTGTAAAAGGAGTCATTGCCTATCACTATATTCTACGGTAGACAGACGATCGATCTCTTCAGGCTACATCTCGACCGGCCCCCCCCCAAAGACCCCTCCATCCCCACTACGCCTCTGTACAGTTTCTCTTCTGTAAATATATGTATATATATATATAAAAACATCTTCCTTCTTCTAGCATTGTGACTGTCAATGGCATTTTAATTTACTTTAAAAACGTGTTAGGTGAATGAAGTAATGTTGTGTTTAATAAACTGTGTTAGCAAAACCTGTCTGTCTGTGTGCCTGTCTGTGTGCCTGTCTGTGTGTGTGTGTGTGTGTGTGTGTGTGTGTGCCTGTCTGTCTGTGTGTGTGTGTGTGTGTGTGTGTGTGTGTCTGTCTGTCTGTGTGTGTGTGTCTGTCTGTGTGTGTGTCCCTCCCTCCGTCCGTCTTGTACCATTTTGCCGCACCTTGTGCCATCAACTGAACATGCAGATACAATCTTGATCAAGACTCCATAATGTCAGCATCAAAAAAACAATACCTCAGTCAAATAAGGATTGGCTTTAATGTCAATATAGGCTATATATTGACAGAACACACAACAAGCACACCAGTGAGCATGTCGAATGCCAGCTATTGTAGGGTTACAGTTATAGCAATAGGTGTTGGCAAAGTAGTGCAAAAATACAGACAATAATGTTTTAATAATGTTAATATGCCTAAATTGATTCACTGTGATTTCATGTTATATTCTTGTATTTGCTATGTGTTCTTTGATTAACTGTGTTGTTAAAGTGACAAATATACTGTGACATTCATGATCAAAGTGTTCTAAGTGTTTTATTTTTATTTTGTTATTGTTTTTTAAGAAAGTAAACCACCAATGCTGAATTCTTCCATATTGTAACCTGGCGACCTGTAGGTTCATCAGTTTCATAGAATATTTCTAGCTACTTCGTCCAAGAGATCAAGCTAATAATGGAAGCAATTTACCATGAAAGGAAGGGGGTTGTGGACTCATTTACCACTGGTACAGGGTTGTGGCACGAGGCGTAAATTGCTTTTCTCCAACAGCCACAACATATGTAGGTCAATACAGGTGTTCTTAATCAGATTGATTGGGAGGCGCATTGATACTGGAAATGCGGTCTGAACAGTGGGTTGGTTGTTGAGATATTTACCACTGTTGCTAGCCAATCAGAATCCAATATCCAAACATGCTGTTGTAGAATTGTATTTATACCATTACGGCTGTAGTACTTAGGTAATTATTGTAAACAAACGAAACGAATAATCAGCCTTTGATGTACCCCATTTCCACAATAACAAAATCTCTTCTTTTTTATTTTATTATCTTAACATCTATACAAAATGATGTGGCTGTTTACTCTTTCTTTTCAAAAGATTGTATCGATCACACAATGCGTATGGAATATAACAGCTTGTACTGTATAACTTAAAGATTAAGATTTAAATAAAATTAAGCTCAAACCCATCCACAATGCTTGGACAATTGTCTACGTTTTTTTTATCAACCATTTCACAAGGTAAAGTTGAGCAATTGAGGTTTGATAAGAGTTGGCCAAATCAATTGCTTGAAAAGTTGCTTGTATTGTTTTTCCAGTGGTTTGGCAAGACTAGCGACCCAACGTCTTCCGTCTTTTGAGTGACGCAATCTCATTCATGTTGCATAGATGAAGTAGGGCTTCGTTCACACGGCAGTGAAATGTAGGGTTGCCACCTTTCAGTCAGAGAAATAAGGGACACCCCTCGCAGTAGGGGCCCCGCTCCTCGGGACCACGACCACCACGGGCCCAAGGGCGGGGTGGGGGCCCCAGTGATAGTAAATCATAAGTTAAACATTGTTTCAATAAAGCATTTAGATTCATACTTAAAGTTGTGCCTCGCGGTGGCGTAGCGGTCTAAGCACTAGCCACTAGTGCAAGCTGCCCACCGGGGACTGGGATCGAATCCCGGTCTCGCCAGATCCGGATGTGGCCGAGGCACACAGGGAGCGGCATATTGAGCGGCCGCTCCAGAAGGCGGTATAGGACTATTTCCAGACAAGGATCCGTCGCGCAACAGCGCCCCCGGGGTGCCGGAATAACGGTGCTGGGCTCGAGGAGCCAGTCAGCTAGTCTGCCTGGCGATCTCCTCTGGGGCTGCCGGGATTGGGTTGGGTTCAATTGGATACCAAATTGGGTGAAAAAGGGATAACATCTGAAAAACTAAATTATTAAAAATAAAAAAAAGATTCATACTTAAAGTTTCAAGTGCTTTATTAACACTGACTGAACGTATCTTAATACAACATGTATTAAACAAAAAGCATTAGCATACAGTATATGCACCATAACTTAACTCAATAACTTACAATTAAACAAAGCTTTGCCACTTTCAAATATAGTGCAACAATGGTTGTAAATAATAATTTATGAAACTATAAAACTACAAAACATTCAACATTCATCATTCAATCCTGTGCAGCAGTAGACAGGGTTTAGCAGTTGAGCTCTCTCTCTTCTCCTCATTGTGTTACTTATTTTTCCTGTGAAAACAGTTAACACCTCTAGCTCTCTTCCTCACTGTGTGTATTTCTTTTTCCAAGTGTACTTCTGATCACTCCTTGCAGCACTGAGCAGCTGTTTGTCTTTCAAAACAATGGAGTAAAACTCTGAACAGGACAGCTCAAAGTTGAGAGTGATCAGCAGCTCACTCATGAGCTCCACAGAGCACCTGTTCCTGCAGTCACTCCATTTTAAAATACGCTATATTGAGCACTCGTATAAGAACATGAACCAGAGAACAGCAGTAAATGCAATAACCCACAGTCGTCGCTGATGATGTTGCATTTTCGATTAGGATACGGGATTAAAGGGACGGGCGATTTCCTGAAATCCAAATGTCCCGCGAAATTCGGACCAATCACAAAACTGTTTTGTTGTCGCCTCGCGCAGCGCGCCTGTTGAGAGCGATTCAGTCTCGATTGCAGTGCGGGCCGCCACGAATCAATGCATATAGAGGAAACCAGTGGCGGCTGGTGCTAAACATTTTGGGTGGGGCACAGGTTATGGGGGCATGCTCCACGGGGAAGAATATCAACTTTAAAATCTGGATTTACAGTCGATTTTAGCATGAGAATAGCTCTACCCCCCTGTACAGACCTCGCCATCCCCTCTACCCCCCTGTACAGACCTCTTCATCCCCTCTACCCACCTCTACAGACCTCTTCATCCCCTCTACCCCCCTGTACAGACCTCTTCATCCCCTCTACCCACCTCTACAGACCTCTTCATCACCTCTACCCACCTCTACATCTCCTCTACCCACCTCTACAGACCTCTCCATCCCCTCTACCCCCTGTACAGACCTCTCCATCCCCTCTACCCCCCTGTACATACCTCCTCATCCCCCCTACCCCCCTGTACAGACCTCTTCATCCCCTCTACCCCCCTGTACATACCTCCTCATCCCCCCTACCCCCCTGTACAGACCTCTTCATCCCCTCTACCCCCCTGTACATACCTCCTCATCCCCCCTACCCCCCTGTACAGACCTCTCCATCCCCTCTACCCCCCCTGTACAGACCTCTTCATCCCCTCTACCCCCCTGTACAGACCTCTTCATCCCCTCTACCCCCCTGTACATACCTCCTCATCCCCCCTACCCCCCTGTACAGACCTCTCCATCCCCTCTACCCCCCTGTACAGACCTCTTCATCCCCTCTACCCCCCTGTACAGACCTCTTCATCCCCTCTACCCCCCTGTACAGACCTCTTCATCCCCCCTACCCACCTCTACAGACCTCTTCATCCCCCCTACCCACCTCTACAGACCTCTTCATCCCCCCTACCCACCTCTACATACCTCCTCATCCCCCCTACCCCCCTGTACAGACCTCTCCATCCCCTCTACCCCCCCTGTACAGACCTCTCCATCCCCTCTACCCCCCTGTACAGACCTCTTCATCCCCTCTACCCCCCTGTACAGACCTCTTTATCCCCTCTACCCCCCTGTACAGACCTCTTCATCCCCCCTACCCCCCTGTACAGACCTCTTCATCCCCTCTAGTGTGTGAGTGTGTGTGTGTGTGTGTGTGTGTGTGTGTGTGTGTGTGCGTGTGTGCGTGTGTGCGTGTGTGTGTGTGTGTGTGTGTGTGTGTGTGCGTGTGCTGAATACATAAACAAACAAGCTAAAAGACGACAATAGAAAACGTACCATGCTGACGATATTACTAAATGTTTGAAGTAGCTTTTATCTTAGCTGACTCTCTTACCTTCAGGTCGAGTTTGTGTATTCTGGCTTCGCAAAACACCAACAGTAGCAGCCTAACAGCCGCGGAGATTGCGCGGAGATTGCGCGGAGATTGCGACCACAAACGAAGTTTGACTTCGGTAATAGGTCCAGTTGTAATATCCTCAAGCAGGGGAGGCTGGCTCCCCACCAAAGGGAGAAGAGAGAGATTTTTTTTCTATGACTTCTAGACAGTGTTGCTTCTGAATATCATAGTCCAATCAGCTAGTGTTCTGTGGCGTATATCATAGTCCAATCAGCTAGTGTTCTGTGGAGTATGTTCCAATCAGCTTCAAGTCCCGCCCCTTTCAGTGCATGTCCCAAAACCCCATAGACAATTGACCGAATGGCCTGAAGTTACCAAAATAGATTTTACATGCAAGTCTACGAGAACAGCCTAGTGCAACTTCGAGTAGACTGAAAGTTGCCCCGAAAGGGGCGGGACTTGAAGCTGATTGGAACATACTCCACAGAACACTAGCTGATTGGACTATGATATACTCCACAGAACACTAGCTGATTGGACTATGATATTCAGAAGCAACACTGTCTAGAAGTCATAGAAAAAAAATCTCTCTCTTCTCCCTTTGGTGGGGCATTGCCCAATTGCACCTAATGAACCAGCCTCCCCTGGAGGAAACACTGAATTATTGCCCAGCGCTGCAGTAAGATATATTGGAGGAATCACGCAATGCGGGTGGATTGAAAATACGGAACAAACAGCGTTCCGTATTGGTTCAAAACGGAACGCATCTTTTAACTGTCAAATAAGGAACGATTCCGTATTTCAAGGTACGGGTGGCAACCCTAGTGAAATGTGACCCAAATCCGATTTTTTTTGCCGACATGCGACTCAGGTCTGATTTATACGGTGGCCGACAAGGGCAAACGCGCTGCAAATACCGAAACGCGCTGCATATAGAGAAACGCGATGCATATAGAGAAACCGACAAGGGCAAACGCGCTGCAAATACCGAAACGCGCTGCATATAGAGAAACGCTGAAATTCAGTTCACAACACAACGGAAGTGTTTTCACAACACAACGGAAGTGTAGAAAACGCTGCAATTCAGTTCACAACACAACGGAAGTGTTCTCACAACGGAAGTGTTCTGGGGGGAACGATAAGTGGAACGGACCGGAGACGTGTTTTTGAAGAAGTTCCGAAAAGCAGTTCTGAAGAGGTTGTGGAGTGAAGAGGCGACATAAAAGGTACATATTATATTTCTTATTTATGTCTGCAGATAACATGTGCTGTATTTCAAACCGAAGGGCTCATTCTATGCCCTACACCCTACGAAGGGTTCGTAGAAGCTTGTGCAGTGGAGGGATTCTTTATTGGGAATTAGCCGTTGGATCGTATTCAGACATAACGTAGGCTGGTTCTGTCAAGATATTTGTTGGCATTATGAGGAGTTTTGATTGATTGATTGAAAACTTTATTAGAAGATTTGCAGAAGTAGGTACATGAAAGTACATATTACATACAAGGTCAACTAACAGGATAAAAACCCAAGAAAGCCACTGGCTTATTTCAATTGGGGTCCTTGATTCTCAATTCATCGTTACATGTAAGACAGACAAAAAAAACTAGTACTATCTACAAGATAATACAGACAAATAACTAGTACTATCTACAAGATAAACATACATCCATCATGTTAAACATACATCCATCAGGAGGACAGGTGACTTCCTTAAACCTGTGAGAGTCACATCCCCTTGATGTTCAACCACAATGGTCATCTGACCAACTGTTGGATGCTGCTTTAAAGAAGCTGAAAGATTTTAACCAGGACATGAAAGATGTTGCCTATGTCTATGGTCAGGAAGTTCGAAACATTCCAGGAACAGACACCGCTTTCACAGTGGAGAAATACAAGGAGGCCATTGGAAAGGCCTACCAAAGAATAACACTGTACATTTGCCCTGGTGAACAATTCACAAACAGTTGTAAGTGCAAGTTTCCACCTTGTTTTAAGCTCCACTCTGTAAAACTGAGGCAATGAGTGAAATTCATCTTTATACCCACATCAATTATGCCAATTATTATTTTTCAAAGGTTACAGTGGACAGTCTTCAGGTGAAGATGATGACGGTGTGGTTCAAATGGTTAATTTGGCATCTGGAGACAGTCCACTTTCAGACACCGTGGTCAGTTTGCATCATGGCATTTCTCCTTAAATGAAGTGAATTGACAATATTTTGATAATATTTTCATTTGATCTAATCTGTCATTTGTGTGTTGTATGCAGGTGTGGGACGGTCCAAATGAAGTGAGCACTCCAAATGAAGTGAGCACTCCAAGAATGGAGAACATTTTGCAAGGGTAAAACACAGCACAGTCGACATGGACTTTTCTTGCACAAGCAGCACAATACAGTACAGCAGTTTACATTTTTTTTTCCAGACCTGCCAGACGCTTACAGACAGCATCTCATCAAGTAAGAAAATCCATATCCTCTAGTGTTGAATGTGTGAACCTGAAATTATGAAATGCCTGTAAATAATTTCATTAATTCACCAAGCCAAACTACATGTAATGTGTGCTGTTTTAGTTACTAAGCCAATAACACTGTCATTAAATTAACTGCTAATTTTTGGGGTAAAACTAGGATGGAGGACAAACCGCAGTCCAGGAACAAGAAATGTGCCCGGGGTCAGAACAACTTCTACAGGTAAGCTGTGTTGACAGATGCAACCTTTACACATTTGCTAGTTTACTCAGAATTGTGTGGATTTTCAATTTATTTCTTGCATCTTTGTCAAATGTTTACGGGCAGTGTGCACCAATATGCCAAATGAGCTGGTATTGTATGTTTTAAACCTAATGTTTTTCAAAGAAACCAGACGAGGATTGACATCTGAATTTAAGCCGTAGGTATTTTTCTTTTTCAGCTCAGTGAAGCAGGGTGCACAAGGCGACAGGAAGAAACCTGTGTACTCGGATTCTGGAGAGACTATCTTCTTGACACAGAAGGTTTATTTTAATTATCTCATCATAAACACACTCCCTACCCTGCAGAAGACCTGAACAGTCCCCAGATCTTTTAATTATGTCATCTTGATATCATCTTCTATTGCTGGCAGTTCCATTGAAATATTATATTTTACAACTAAACTAAATCTACTTTTTTCAGAGAAACAAACAGGAATCTTCCTCCAGGACATCCTCATGTTCGCCACAGGACTCGACGCACTGCCTCCCTCTGGGATCCAGCCACCACCCAAACTGCTTTTTCTGCGGACATCACGCTTCCCAATGAGCAGAACCTGCGCCAACACAATAGAGATACCGATGGCCATGAATTACAATGAGTTTCAGAACAACATGGACTTTGGGATACAAAATTCCCCAGGGTTTGGACTACAGTAAACTAAACTGGCTTAACTAGATTTCAGTAGTTAAAGGGTTAACTTTGTTCTTTGAAATGTGTACTCACATATCATGACATATCAGCCATGTTCTTCAGTCTGATATAGTTCTGTACACCAGACTGCCAGGTCAAGGCCTGCATCAGACCAAGCCTTCTCTGCAGGTTCTCAAAGTGTCCCTGGAGATGCTGATCTCCACATGGACTGTAGGTAGACTAAAATTATTAATTAAATTATTATTAATTAGACTCCGAAACAAACTGGCCCAGTTCGTGTGGTGGGACTTTGAACCCACAGTCAGTTCCGCCAAACCTGTGGGTAAAAGTTAACTGGCACACTAACTGTACTGTTTTCATTAAAACATTTTGTTATAAATGTATCATTGTATCAAATAATCATTTTTTAGAGAAAAGTATTTCAATTGAAAGCTACTCAACAGGCAACTACAGTTGATTGCATTTTAGACAATTAGAAGTACATGTGAATTGTGAATGTAGAAGTACAAGAATGAAAAAATAATTTTAATTGATAGAACCAAACCTGTGAGGCAGGTTGTACATGACATCTGGTTTCCCAGATGGACAACGAGACTGGTGAACAGGTCTGATGGTGTGTGTGTTCCACTTTTCCCTGCATTCATCACGGTCCCGCTGTAGCACACCCATGAACACAAACCGCACTAGGCATGTGTGCTCATGACTGCCACTGAACAAATCTCTCTCCCTTAGGTCATTCATGAGGTCCATCCAGAATTGAGATCTGAAAAAACACTCAAATTAGAGATGTAGTTTGTTGTAGGTGATGCATTTCCATGTAATGGATTTAGAATTAGCATAATGATCATCAAACAACAGAAAACCTGCAGTGCCACAAAAGGTATTTACTAAATAGAAGGGGTCCCTCTGTGTTTTAAGGTGTTTCTGATCAGTTCAGTGGAATGGAAATCAATGCTCCAACAACTAGATGTACCACCAAGTAATCAGAACGAATGAAATTCCATGGGTATTTTAAGATATACTGTGTTCCCTACTAGGGGTGTAAGAAATATTTTAAAAGTTGAGGACACCTCTGTTTGCGGAAGTATGACCACCAGCTTTCGATTCGTTGGTTTGCTGTTGAGGAGCCATACATATGACTGGCAGCCCCAGCAAAGTCATCGGTGTGTGAAGATCTTAAGGCACACTGGATTGCCGCCATTGTGCCGTTTTCAGTGCCACAGTCCGTGCGAAGCCGCATTGGTATGACCCCACATTCTGAGACATAATGCAGGTAGTATTGAGCAATGACCCCAGGGTCATTGTTGCTTGCTCCACACACCAACCACAGCACTTTGCGGGAGTAGCCACTAATGGCCAAACCGTATGGTTTTAATTTATCATAGCCATCCACATGCCAGACATGGTTTGGTCCATAGGAGCTGTAAACTCTCCTTACAAATCTTCGTCTTGCACGAAGTTGAACTCCTGACGGATCAAGGTCTCTCATCAAAGCCATGACTTTATCCCTACTCACTGTCAGAGAGTACTTCTGACGCAATGTCTGCCACATTGAACGGTAACCATAATGCTGGCCTGGTCCCTTCAGCTCTTCTTGTATGGCAGAACATACAGTAGCAACAGGAGAGTAATTTGTTTGCCTGCACAAAGAGAAACTTCTCAATTTGCTCTTCAGAGAGCGAAGGCTCATTTTAACATTGTGAGTCGTTGCCAGGAAATCCAAAATTTCATCGTAGCTGTAGCCATCATGGAAGTACTTTCGAATCAGATCCTCTTCTGTGGGGCTGTCTGATGCTGAGCCTGATAAACAAAAAGAAAGAAAAATATAATAAAGACAACATTTTCTGCTAGGACAAGCTGCAGCACATCATCTGATCTGCCTTCTCTTCAGGACTTAACTTATACGCCTTGAGTACCAGGTGAAGTGCAGGAAAGATTATGGCAGACCCCTCTGACCCTGAACACCATTTGTTTGAACCCCTTCCCTGCTAGTAAGAGGTTGAGGTCTATCAAGACCAAAAGTTCAGGCCATAAGACCTGTTTCTACCCCATGGCAGTGGGACTCAAAAACACTCCCTATACCCAACTGTTTAATCATATGCATCGAGAAATTGTATACAATTATTATATAACTTACATTTCTAATAAATTAGTCTACAATCTAATCATGACCTCAATCTTACATTCAGGAAAGTAGGCTTCCATACTGAAAACTATTGCATTAGTATTCCCAAAGGTGTGTTGTACCCCATATTCTGCAAACAAACTCAAATACAATCATCATGTCTACTCACTGTTGCCTTCAGGTGCTGCCAAAAACTGTACATTTTTGCCACATGAGCCACAGAAGACTTGAACAGTCCCCAGATCTTGGCCACAGAAAGGACAAAACATGGCAGCCTGGAAGACAGGCATTGATATGGTTTATTATTTAATATTAACACAATTATAGTATTAACATTAATACTAACACAATTATAGTATGGAACCCCAGCCAGGCTGATAACCCTCCGTCGCGGGAGGGGAGAGTGCCTCAGTCGGCTGTGAATTCCCAATAAAGAATCCCTCCACTGCACAAGCTTCTACGAACCCTTCGTAGGGTGTAGGGCATAGAATGAGCCCTTCGGTTTGAAATACAGCACATGTTATCTGCAGACATAAATAAGAAATATAATATGTACCTTTTATGTCGCCTCTTCACTCCACAACCTCTTCAGAACTGCTTTTCGGAACTTCTTCAAAAACACGTCTCCGGTCCGTTCCACTTATCGTTCCCCCCCAGAACACTTCCGTTGTGAGAACACTTCCGTTGTGTTGTGAGAACACTTCTGTTGTGTTGTGAACTGAATTGCAGCGTTTTCTACACTTCCGTTGTGTTGTGAGAACACTTCCGTTGTGTTGTGAACTGAATTGCAGCGTTTCTCTATATGCATCGCGTTTCTCTATATGCTGCGCGTTTCGGTATTTGCAGCGCGTTTGCCCTTGTCGGTTTCTCTATATGCAGCGCGTTTCTCTATATGCAGCGCGTTTCGGTATTTGCAGCGCGTTTGCCCTTGTCGGCCACCGTAGATTTATGCATGACCGTGTGAACAGCGCAAGTCACATGAAATCCGACTTTTTAAAATCCGACCTGGGTCGCGTTCAGAGGTGGTATTATTTAAATCCATAGCTAAGCATTTGGCTCTCTTTTTCCTCATCCTTCTTCTTTTGACCACTTGCTCATATCTTTGCCGGCTTCCGCTGCACAAAAACTTGAAAATGAAACCGGTTGTAAACGTTATCACGTTATCCATGGTTACTTCTGTAACAGTGCGCTGCACGTGATATCCTGAGGTCATTGTTATTGTCCTTCTGCGCATGCGGGCCTATTCGGGGCCGTGGAATATTCACACGGGAGTCAATGTAGGTCAAATATAGGTCACATTTTAAAAGTAATGTGAACTGCCAAACAAAGGCTGTTTCACTCTGTTTCATCTCTGTCCAGAGCGTCTGGTGATCTGGGCTACTGGTTTGATCAGTGACGACGGGTAATGGGAAGTTGATGAATTGAAAATCAAGGACCCCAATTGAAATAAGCCAGTGGCTTTCTTGGGTTTTTATCCTTTTAGTTGACCTTGTATGTAATATGTACTTTCATGTACCTACTTCTGCAAACATTCTAATAAAGTTTTCAATCAATCAATCAAAGTTAAGAGGCGAGCAGGAAGAGACTGTGGTTTCACCAGAGAGTACAGAGAGGGCTGACCAGTGGCGTACCGCAAAATCCCGAGGCCCCCCCGCAAGGTGGCGGTGGCCTTTCGCAACGGAGGTTAAAAAAAACTGCGTTATTGACGTTGCGAAATTTCGCAATATGCACTCTACATTCTAAATGCTTGACTTAGCAAAAGGTACAAACAAGTGAGAGCAATAGCCTATAACTAAAACCAAATGGTAGACTACATCAGTAGAATGTATTATAAGTAGAAAAGTACAAGCTTTATTTCTTTTAACAAAGTGTGGTGTGCACAGCAGTGCAATATCTGATACAATCTGTAGACTCTCCGCTAAGGGTTGCCAGATGGGATTGAGAATTTCCAACCTAACCAATCTAAAAACGTCTAAATCCACCAAAAACCAGCCCATCTGGCAACCCTGTCTCCGCTGCATCAGAGTCTACTTGTTGCGCAAAATAGGCCAGGGTTTGTCAAATCCTTTGTTGGACATCTCGTTTCTTAAAGTCCTGGTATATTGTGGCATTTCTTTACTGTTTGCCATCTGGTCTAGGAATACCCAGGGAGACGCAGACAGCAGAAGTAGAATAGAAAAAGAAACAGCTATAACCATGCTGAATTATGTACCTGTATGATGCACTGACAGTCTGTGACTGTGAACCTTGCCGGACCCTACCCTTCTGCCTGAGTTTGAGTATGATGCATTGTATTGCTGCCCAAATAAACGTTATTGTTTAGTGCTGTACGCTTTCGTGGTATTATATTGTGTGAATTATCATCTGTATGTTGTTTTTCTTTCACTCGACTAACCGCCGAGATAATACTTGAGACATGTACTTCCGTAAACATTATTATTTTTATTTGATTTTTTTACAATATCGGACCGACAGTCCCACATATAGCGGCTATAATGTCCGAATAGAGAATCTACCGGTTTACACGATCCCAACTCAAGTACGGTCCTCTTTAGCATAGGATCCGTTAAATCAACTGGGAAATTGGCTCTGTCTGATGGATAGTGTTCACCTGTGGTTGTTGTTGTGTTCTCTAGATTAATAATAGCATCCTCAGACTCCTCGCCTGGTTGATCAGTGGGAGTGCAGCTAGTAGACTGGTCAGGTGGCGGGTCCTCGTTGTCGTCGGCCGGGTCAGCCTGCGCCATGCTGCAGTAACACTGGCCTCCACAGTGGTGCTGCTAGCAACAGGTGCATCAACGACGTTTGTCCCTGACCCAGTGCTAATCGCATCCCTACCCGCGTTAGTCTCAGAAGCTGCATTGGGTAAAAGAAAAGATGACATTTTTCGCTGAATTTTGTTCCTTTTTATAGGAAAGTTCCCGTTTTTGCGCACCGCTGAGGTATTTTCACTTGCTCATTTTCCTTGTGTCTCGCTGCCAATTGAGCGTGTGACGTCAAAGTCATGTTGCTATTGGATACGGCTAAATAAATACGGCTTTTTAAATATAGGCCTATATATTAAAATTAAGGTTGACACAATGAAGGGCCACTTATTTTCTTTGTTTTATATAAATAAATAAAAAAGTTTGTATCCAATGTTAGTGGGGCCCCCGCGGTGCGTCGCTTGCGGGCCCGTCCGCTACGCCACTGGGGCTGACCAGATCTGAGCACTGAACACTGGTGCCGTGCCACGTGGGACACCCTGTGTAGGCAGCGCGCTGTGTTGTGGTCTTCAAAATGGCGGACCGTGTGTTTGAATGCGGTCTATTGTTCCATAAGAGCCGAGAACATGTACTCTTTAGGTGGTTAGGGGTGTAATGTTGAAGTGCATAACTTGGTAGTCTCCCCCCTACTTTCAGTTGGTTTTTCGTGCTACATACAAACATCTCACAGTACATTCAATTTGCAGAGCCTTCTTGGAATAAGACGAATATGAATGTGTCCTTGTTATTGACCAACACTGCAATGGCAGAGTAGGCCTACTTTAACCAGCCTCAGAGTTACAAGGTGAGAGTCTTGCACAGGCAACAATAAAACCAGACCAAACCAATAAAAACAGTCGTCATTCTATTGCCGTCGTCTATTGCAGATCGCAGGTGTTTGTGCTGCAGATTTACGCGTGCATTTCATTTTTACTGCAGTGTTTCCTGGAGAAAAAAGAGAGATAAAGTTAAAGCCTGTTGATGTAGAAACTGGTGGTACTTTGATGTCAATTCAGCACAGATTGTGAAACTGGCTGGGGTGGGGTGACTCATCTAGATTCATCTAAATCACTCATACACTCCACCCACAAGTCAGGTGTACATTCCCCTTATCTCTTTCTAGATAAGCACAGAAGATCAACAGTGTGCTGCACCCGTTGTGTTCGACAAGATGGGCTATACTCGAGTAGTGGAGCTCGATAGTGAACTGAAGTTGACAAACACAAAAAGTCAATGGAATGCCCCATTAAGCCTTGTAAACAACAAAGAAGTCGGTTATTGACCTTGTTGAGCTTTACATATTTTTGCAAACATCTCCATGTTAATCCTTTCAGAGTTTAGTAAATAATTATATTATAATTATTAATTATTGAATTATTGAATGGTTATATATATAATATTGAATACGGTGTATTTTTTTTAATGGAAATATGCTTTTGGTTGATATGATGTAGGCCTACCATTTTTATTCTTGGCCTTATTTATTTATTTATTTATTTATTCATTATGTTGTAATAACTTTCATCCTCAGGCTATTGGGCTACTTTATAGTAATCCAGCAATAATTTTTATCAACAACAATACTCCTGTATTCTGCTTACACGTTGTGGTTATTTTCTTGCATTCTTTCATATGCAAATATAGTGTTAGTATATTTTCTGCTGTACTCAAAATATGATTATCAATCGCAATCTATTTTCATAATACTTAACATTTGAGAACCTCCCACCACCTAATCATACATTTGTAAATGCCTTTGTGAGGAATGCAGTTAATAACACATTGGAAATGTCTAACGTTGCAATTTCAGCCCCTCAAGTTTGATGCAGCACCATTGTTATGGCCATCCCTCTCCGCTAGAGGGCGCCCTCTCCACAATAACTGGAATTAGGAATCAGAACGTGAGACAGAGGGAATCAGGATGCATGAGCAGAAAGAGAAATGCTGACGCACAATCAATAGTAATCAGTAGTTGTCAATGATCAGGACATGGTAACAGATGAAATGCAATCAACCTATTAGTCAGTTTTAGTACATTCATAGTTTTGGATTGTATTTGTAAACAATCACTTTGGCATTTTACCACTGATGTGTAGTAGGTACTCAGATACTCTCAGATTACACTACAAAAACAACTACAAACCCTATATCCTATTAAAACCCTATACCCTATTTCCTGTTTCATATTTACAGTACTACGGTAATGATATATAATCTTTGATATCACGATAACACACATACCAATACATGATTTAAGAGAATGATGATATTCTGTGTTCAGTCATACACTTAGGGATGGTGTGTGGGCCTTGATGATGGCGCGGTGTGCTTCCTGTGAGGTTTATATGTCAGAGAGAGAAACGGCAGTAGCCTACTTCGTGGTTGAGTGATGACGGTGTCACTGCAGAGATCTGTCCTGCTGCTCTGTCTCGCTGTCAACGCCGTTACAACTACAGGTCAGTCAAACTGTTATTGTTGTCAATATCTGTTAACGCTGTGTTTCTATGTTTTTTCAAATGACGTTGTTGTTGTTGTTGTTGTTGTTTTTGCACATAAATGAGTGTTCATTAAGGTGTGTGAAGTCTGCAGCAACAGCAGTCTGGCATCGTCATTTACTTTTTGAAAACTGTTGATTGAAGAAAAAACTGCGTCTAAAAACAAGAGTTCCTCCCTTAGAAAATTCAAAAAGCAAAATTGAATTTGTACTTGAAGAACTTTATTGATTCTCCTTAGGGAATAGAGCAATGAAGATTTCAATGTAAAAGTTCTAAGCTATCGTGCATTAGACAATGCACTGTTTAATTGACAAAGTGCTGTTTAAAATACAAAGATCCATTGATTGATTGATTGAAAACTTTATTAGAAGATTTGCAGAAGTAGGTACATGAAAGTACATATTACATACAAGGTCAACTAACAGGATAAAAACCCAAGAAAGCCACTGGCTTATTTCAATTGGGGTCCTTGATTCTCAATTCATCGTTACATGTAAGACAGACAAAAAAGCTAGTACTATCTACAAGATAATACAGACAAATAACTATTACTATCTACAAGATAAACACACATCCATCATGGGAAGAACAATACAACAAAACATAAGGTATGTACAGCGGGTAGGACAGGTGGGGACATACACCACAGGTGGGGGCGGGGGACAAAACACAAAGTATGTACAGTGGGTAGTTCGGGTCTTTTAATCTGATTTTTGATTTAGAGGGTCCAGTTACGGATTGCAGCCTCCTGTAAATGTTTTTTGAGAGTGGTTTTGAAGGTGGGCAGTGTTTTGCACTCCTTTAAGATTATAGGAAGGGCGTTCCACATTTTTACTGCATAGTTTGCAAACGAGTTTAACCCCTTGTTTGTGGTGCAACGCGGTTGAACGTGGTTCGTGGAGCTTCCTCTGGTGTTGTATGTGTGGACGTTGTTCACTTTTTGGAAGTATGTTGACAGGTACTTGGGTGTCTTTGTGGTGTAGCGTATCTTGAAGACCAGGCCCAGTGCAAGCTGCTGCACTCTGTCAACTACTCGTAGCCAATCAAGGCTCAAAAAATGAGCAGCGGTTAGATGTGTCCTAGGGTTGAGACCTAGCAGAAGCCTAACCAGTTTATTTTGGGCTGTCTGGAGTCTTGTTTTATGGGCCTTTGTGGTTCTATAGTACCATGATGTTACGGCATAGTCGAAGTGACATTGAATGAGAGCTCCTGATAGGGTCCTCAGTGTGTTTTTACTGACAAGTGAGGATATCCTGTACAAGAATCTAGTTCTATGGTTAACTTTTTTGATTACTTTTGCTGCCATTTTATCTCCGGAAAGATTTGCCTCTAAGATGGAGCCCAGGTATGTAATATCCTCTTTTCTTGTGATATTAATGTTACCCACTTTTATTTTAAAATTTTCAGCCTTTCTGAGTTTAGATGGGGATCCGTATAGGATGGTTTCAGTTTTACCTAGGTGTATTGATAGTTTATTGTCAGCTAGCCAGATGCAGATTCTACTCAGTTCAGTGCTTAGCGCTTTTTCCACCTGCAATATGTCCCTGTCAGAGACCAGCAGAGCCGAGTCATCCGCGAACAGGAATAAATTGCAATCACATGCTGATGACATGTCATTCACATATATTAGGAACAGTAAAGGTCCCAAAATGCTTCCTTGTGGAACGCCGCAGGTCACCGGGAGGGGGGGGGACAGTGTTCCGTTCACACTAACCACCTGTTCCCTCCCCTCTAAGTAGGATTGCATCCAGCTCACCGATGTTCTATCGAACCCTATTGCTTTCAGTTTATCTAACAATATGTGGTGATCTACTGTGTCGAAGGCCTTCTGGAGGTCCAGCATGACCATGCCGCAGTACTTGCCCGAGTCCACCTCATGGTTGATGTGGTCGTTCAAATAGAGAAGGCATGTGTCAGTGGAATGGGATGTTCTGAATCCTGATTGAAATTCATACATCAGCTTTTTTTCGGTAAGGTACCTATCGACCTGTTCATAAACTATTTTTTCCATAAGTTTCGAGATGGAATTAAGAATAGAAACAGGTCGGTAGTTGCCTGGGTCTAATTTGCTTCCTTTTTTATACAGTGGGGTTACCCTTGCTATTTTAAAGTCAAGGGGGACGTGTCCCTGTTTGATGGAGAGGTTTATTATGTGGGTGATGATTGGGGTAATGGAGGCAGCTGAATCTTTTAGAAATCTGGCTGGAATATTGTCATGGCCCGTGGCCTTTTCTGAGTGTAGAGCGCCTAGCTTTTTAAACACCTCACCCATTGTTTCCTCTCTATTATATTGGTCTCTAATTATACATCTTACATATGTAACATACCTCAAGACCTATTGCCCTGGTTTTGTACATATAATACTGTACATACCTAACCCTTAATCTCATGTATATTCACATTATATTCATTTGTTTATACTCGCTGTATCTGTATCTATCTACTACATTATATTGATAATCATCTCATGTATATCCACTTTATATTCATTTATTTATACTCATTGTATACTGTAAAAGCACGCAGTCTATCATGTTTGCACCTGGTTGGATGCCAGACTACATTTCGTTGTCTCAGTGCTTGTACTCAGTTTAATGACAATAAAGTTGAATCTAATCTAATCTAATCTATCCTGTAGAATCTATCGTCTGGGGCAAGAGCGGGGACCAGTTCACCATGAAGTGTTCTATCTCCCTAGAGGAGGACCAGGAGGAGCTGTTCCTCTACCGCGGTCTACCGTCTCCTCTACCGTCAGGCCAGTGGAGTCGGGACATGGAGGTGCTCTCCTACTACCACTATCATACAAGTAGCTTTATGACCCCCAGGAGACCATATGTGGACCGGATAGCAACACGGGGAACATTGAACAAACTCTCCATCACGATCACAAACCTGACCGTCAATGACACTGACGCATTCTGGTGTGTTTACCTCAAATTCAACATCGAGAAAATTAAATATGACTACACCCAGGGCAGCGGCTCCTCTCTCCTCGTGGTGAATGGTAGGTTTGTGTCTCTCTCCTCGTGGTGAATGGTAGGTTTGTGTCTCTCTCCTCGTGGTGAATGGTAGGTTTGTGTTTGGAACCTTTACCATGCGTGTTAGTGTTGTGTTATCCTCTACCTGATGTATGCTTAGTACCTGCATGTGAAAATGTTTAATTGTCTGTGATCTGGGTCGGCTTTTGTCCAGTCTCGGTCTGTGGATCAACTAGGCCAGTTGAAATGTACAGAATCGTTAAGCTTAAGACACAGTCAGAGTTCACTGGTGATTCCTCCCATAGAGAGAGAGAATCCATGTCCGTGGACCCCCAGTCCACCTGAAGAGGGGGTCCTGTGCTCCACCACCAGCAGCAGCCAGGCTGGCACCCCCAATCTGGTGTTCATGGTCGTCGTCACCGCCCTCGCCGTCCTGTGTGTCGCTGTCTACATCATCTTGTTGGCTGTGCTGGTGAGTGTCCTGTGGGTTCCCGGGGGTGACGGGTTATCAATCAATCAATCAAGCATTCAATCAATCTTTATTGTTCCGAGTCAGAAAATGTGTAGTGCAGTCGGGATAAAACAACAACAACAACAACAACAACCATACAACAAGATGGTCAAACAAACTCTCTTGTAACTAGTCGATGAAGGAATGTCGTGCCTGTGTGTGTGTGTGATCTCTGCCAGACTTCAGGGTCAGTGTCATGCCAAAATCGTTCCAGTGATTGGTTTGTTAAATTATTATTAAATTTTTTATTATTATTGGCCCGCTCCAACCACCTCCCTCTTTGGAGGACAACTTTTTAAATTGTTTTATTATGATTGAAAAAAATAATAATAATAATAATGTCACCTCTTTGAGGGAGGGAAATAACAAAGAGATGACAGAGTGAATAAACATAGGTTAGACCTAATAGGGAGCAGGGGGAGAAATAGGTACGTTGTGGTATGTTAGGAGCAAAACACATAAAACAGGAACAAAACTAAACTAAGGAGAAAGACAAACATAGCTTTGGATTAATCATAAGCATTGGTGATTTTTTAAAGTTATTTTTTCTGAGTGGGGCAGTCCCACTCATATTTTTCATTTTTTTATTGATAGATACAGTGAAGATCTAGACAGGAAGGATGGGTGAGAGAGAGAGGAGGGATGACATGCAGGGTATGTCCCCGGCCGGAATCGAACCGGCCGGGGATCCTGCGGTTACATGGTCAGCGCTTAACCTGCTACGCCACCTAAGCGCCCCAGCATTGGTGATAGTTAATGTTTATGTGTTGATGTAAGTAGCCTTGAGAACCGATGGTTCTCGAGCCTAATGGCTCAATAGGGCAGGAGCCTATCTCCTGTTTCCGTAGCGTGAGGCGGCCTGAACAAGTACACCCCCTGGACATGACGCTGGTATGTCGCAGGGTCTTACCCCCCAATGCTGAGTGCCAGGCAGGGAGGCATCGGGTACCATTTTTATAGTCTTTGGTGTTGATGTAGGGGGATGAAATTAGGGAGTAAGTTGATGAGAGGAAGAGCTGTGTGTGTGTGTGTGTGTGTGTGTGTGTGTGTGTGTGTGTGTGTGTGTGTGTGTGTGTGTGTGTGTGTGCGCGCGAGTGTGTGAGTGAGATTAACAGGCAAGTCTCAAGCGAAAAGTCTGAGGTTTGGTACCGGAGTGTAGTTTGTTCCATTGATGTGTGATGTATACTGTGTTTCTAGTCTTCCAATTTAAAAGGATAGTTGTCTTGGTGATCGTTAAGGCGACGACTATAGTATGGATCGGTGGGTTTTATTATTGAGAGGTGATTGAATGAATGGCTCGACATTCAAGTTGACCATCAACTCCCTGATGTCAGTATGACTGGTGTCCTGTAGACGTAGACGTTAGACGTGGAGTGGATCAGTCGTTGATGAAAAGAAAGACCCCTCGCAAACGCACAATTGTCTGTTTCCCTGATGTCTCCCCTAGATGAAGAGGTACTTCAACAACGGAGGGGACACCCCCCAGGTCTCCCCAGAGTGTATGTATGAAGTCATGAGCAGGAACCACACAGCAGCAGCAGCAGCAGCAGAGAGTGCAACACCAACTGTCCAGGTCTCCCCAGAGTGTGTGTATGAAGACATGAGCAGGAACCACACAGCAGCAGCAACACCTACTGTCCAACTTCTGCTGAGCTAGACCAGGCTGTTGGGTGTGGGTTTGGGCTGTGTGTGTGTGTGTGTGTGTGTGTGTGTGTGTGTGTGTGTGTGTGTGTGTGGGTGTGTGTGTGTGTGTGTGGGTGTGTGGGTGGGTGGGTATATGTGCACTGTGGACCATGGTGCTAGATCACTGGACCACTCCCAAGCCACTCATATGGTTTAGAAACATGGATTTTCTATATTTTTTTATCGAAATACTATATTATTTTTTTCTTGTCATTAAAAGTTTTCAGTGTCAATCTGGATTGTGTCCTTGTCCTGTAATCATAGCAATTATTCGGACATGATTATATGCAACCAAACACCTACAAACACCTTTTGTAAGCCAGGTGTGAGTTCATAGGAGAGAAACGTCTAGAACTCAACCCTCTCCTCGGGGACCCCCAGCCGCTCCACATATTTGATCTGTTCCACCACCAGCACACCTGATGCAACTAATCAAGTACAATATTTGAATTATTTGAATCAGGTGTGCTGGTGGTGGAACAGATCAAATATGTGGAGCGGCTGGGGGTCCCTGAGGAGAGGGTTGAGAACCACTGGTCTAGAACAAAACCTTCTTTTTCTAGCTCGTCCTCTCTCCCCCTTGGTGACTCTTCACCTTCATTAATCCCAAGTCTCTTCACCTGCGCCAGAGCGCTTTGACAGGTCATTTAAA
Organism: Nansenia antarctica; assembly: GCF_963989245.1. Lineage (NCBI taxonomy): Eukaryota > Metazoa > Chordata > Actinopteri > Argentiniformes > Microstomatidae > Nansenia > Nansenia antarctica. Next base: position 25,888,291 of record NC_137675.1, on the reverse strand, counting down.
GAGACAGTACCCCAAAACAAGAAGACATTATGTGTCACAACACTAGGAAAATAATAACAGAAAAACACTTATATATATATATATATACTGTATATACTAATAACCATTTAGGGTAGGCTATTAGTGTACAACAACAACACAGTACATCAATGTGGCTTTGTCACAGATCCCCAGCCAGCGGCATGTGGGGGCGGAAACCCAAAGTACGGCTTCAGGTTGACTACATTGACTGTGTCTTCTGTCTTCGCTTGGCCCCCCCCTCTGACTCTAAAGTTAACTGGTCCTAGTTTCTTCATCACTACAGCTGGACCTGACGATCTAGGCGGCGCTAGCTTGGCCGAAAACTTTGCTGCTGCATCAGACTGGGGATGTGCCCTGACCCAGACTAAGTCACCCTCAAGGAACTGCGCTGGTCTCCTCTGAGCATTATAGTACTTAGCTTGTCTTTGTCTAGCCACTCCCATTCTGTGTCTAACCTCCTTCTCCATCTGATGTTGTCTTTCCATCATAGAATACTGCGGATGGTGGGGAGGAGGGGCGTTGTCGATGAGACGTTCTAGGGGCCCTTTCAAGTTCCTTCCCAGGGCTAACTCGGCCGGCGTCCGCCCTGTCGTCTCATGTTTGGCGGTGATGATGGCAAATCTGAACTCTGGTAGCCATTTGTCCCATTCCTGGTGTCGATCTCCCACAAACGAAGCCATCATGGTCTTGAGTGTGCGGTTGACACGTTCGGTCAGATTGGTTTGAGGATGGTAGCTGGTGGTGAGCTTGGGTGTCACTCCCCAGCTGTTGTAAAGTTCCGCCAGGAGTTGGCTGGTGAATTGGGGGCCTCTGTCAGACAGGATGTACTTAGGCACGCCCCAACGGGTGAAGATGTCCCCTCTGAGAACTTGACAAAGCAGCCGGGTCTTGCTGTCTTTGAGGGGAAACAGCTCTACCCACTTGGTGTAGTAGTCAACGACCATCAGAAGATACACATTCCCTTTCTTGCTCCTTGGAAGGGGTCCCATGTAATCCACTCCAAGCATTTCACCCGGTGCTTCTACCTGGGTTTGCTGGATAAAACCCTGGGGTTTGCGGTTTTCTGGTTTATACACTGCTGGCATACTGAGCAACATTTGACATGTGTCAGGTGTCCTTCCGGACAGTGGGCCACCAAGCCACCTCCAGAATCCTCAGCAAGGTTTTGAGATGGCCCAGGTGGGCACCTAGTGGGTTGTCATGGAAGTAGTTCAGGAATGGCCTGATAAGACTTTCTGGGACCACCAGCTGGTATCGAGCTCCTTGATCTTTGACTGGTATGCTCCGATACAGCACATCCTGGTGTATCTCAAATCCAATCCGGTCGGGTCTGTTTGTGGATGCTTCTGCTTCTGCGCGCCCGTTGCTGGTTCTCTCGTCATTTTCTTGAGCACGTGCGATTTCTTCGAGAGAAGTTGGCAAGTCGGTGGTGTCTCGAGCCGTCACGGCTAGGCATGGTGCAGGAGCTTTTGGATAGTCTCCTTGGGACGAGGTCACCGATCTTGAGAGTGCATCAGGCACCGTGTTCAGACAGCCTTTACGGTAGTGGACAGTGAAGTTGAACTGCTGCAACCGTAAGGTCCATCGAGTGAGGCGGGAAGAGGTTTTTGGGCTGTTGAAGGCCCAGGTGAGGGCTGCGTGGTCTGTGTAGACGTCGAACTCTGGTCCCTCCAGGTAATGGCGCCATTTCTCCACTGCCCAAACCACCGCCAAACACTCCTTTTCAGATGTTGAGTAGTTCTTCTCTGCTCCTTGTAACACCCTGGAGGCATAGGCGATCACCTTCTCTCCTTCCTCTTCGGTGTTTTGCGTCAGTACGGCTCCCAGACCCACTTCACTGGCATCAGTCTGCACCTGGAATCGTAAGGTGGGATCTGGTTGAGCCAGAACTGGAGGGCTCTGGAGAGCCATCTTCAGTTTCTCCATACTTTCCTGACACTCCTTTGTCCATACCCAGCTCACGCCCTTCTTCTTTAAATGATTCAAGGGGGCGGCCAGGTCGGCAAAGTGAGGTACAAACTTGTGGTACCATCCCACCATACCTAAAAACCTCTGCAGGGTCCTCAGGTCGCTTGGAGTAGGGTAACTGACGACAGCTGCCATCTTCTCCGGATCAATCTCCACCCCTTTCTTTGACACAATGTGTCCGAGGAATTTCAGCTGATCCTTAAAGAAGTGGCATCTTCATGGTTATCCACTTCTTTTGAGAACATGAGGTCATGATCAGAGATCCCAAATATCTCCATGGAGTGAAGGGTGGCAATGTGCTCATCCAACTGAGTATCTGTGTGCCTTTGTCTGGAGTGCAGTGACTGCAACTGCAACTGTGTTGATGAAGATCGCGTGTCCTGCAGTGTGAAAAGTTCTTTCAAGTCTTGTTTGCTGAAGTACCGGAATGGATTTTTCTTGTCCCCGGTGGTCTGTCTGATCAAGGAGTCTTTGAACACCTGCCGTCTGTATATCTTCTCCTCCACTGTGCCACAAGTGATCAGTCTGTCTGGGGCAGTGGATACGAGTCTTTCTTGGGAGCGCTGTTCAGCAGTCTGTAATCCACACAGAATCTCATTTTCTGGCTCTTTTTTTTTGTTGACCATTACAACCCCCGAAGCCCAGGGACTGTCAGAGGGTTCAATGATGCCTGCCCTCAGCATCTCCTCAATCGCACTGTCGGCAGCCGCCTGATATGCCATGGGAAGACGGCGGGGACGCATCTTGATGGGCCGAGCATCCCCGGTGTCTATCCCATGCTGCACCAGATGTGTCAGTCCCACTTCCTCCTCTGTCAGGGCGAAAATGTCTTTAAATTCAGACAAGGGAGCGCACATCCTTCTTCAGCCCCCAGAGTAGCTGGTCTTGGGTCATCCTGCCGTCAACTGTCAGACCCGTGAGCAGAGGAGAACAGATACTAAAGTACAAACCTTGGGTTTTTGAAAGGCGCTATATAAATTAAAGTTATTATTATTATTATTATTATTAAACCTAACAACATTTCGAAATTGTTATAGTGACAAAATTAAACCCACGTTACGTTTCTTAGGCTGCTAGCTACTCACGCACAGTTTTTATTTTAAAGCCGGTATATGAATTCAGTCCAACCTTTTTTCAAATCTTTAATCTGCAAAGCAAGTTCAAATTGGAAAAGAAAGTTATCTAGCTATTAATTTTACTGGCCAATAGTGTCTTCTATGGATGCAATGCAGTTAGTGAAGTAGTTTATTCACGAGAGAGAAGTAAATAACACCAACTAAAGACATGTATTTTGGCAGTGGTTTTTAAGCCGCTGTTCTCACACTTGAGCTAGTGACCTAGCATTTCAATTGACTTCCGCTAGCTAGCTAGCTAGCTAATTAGCGCGAATATGGTGCATCTGTCATCAAAATTGTACGACAGTTACAGCTTGTAGAATACTAACTAAGCTATCTATTCATATACGGTTGTTCATTTAGAATTGACTACGCTCAGCCAAATTAGATAATAATAATAATTATTATTAGGCTATTATTTACCTTCCAAAAAGAAGTTAAATAAAGAAGCATGAACCAGTCCTCCACAGTGACTCTTTGTAAGAGTCTCTAGGCACAGAGGGAGGTCGACACAGAGGAACAGTTGCAGAATGGATTTTTATTTCAGTCCCGCACAGCTCAGCACTGAGCGAGTCTTTTCCCTGCCCTACTCATCTCCCGAGGGAACAAACACACACAGGTTAAATAGACCAGTGGGACAACGAGTCTGATCACTGACACCTGTCCGTAATCAGCCCATTATTCCCCTCCAACGGCAGTCTGGCTCCCTCTGCAGGCCAGAACGCGCCATGCTCCCCACACATCCCCACCGCCAGTTTCGAGGCCGGGGACATAACCGGCCGATAGCCTACTCCCCCCCCCCCCCCCATCACGGGAGAGGAAGTCGGCCACGACCATCTGCGCCCCCGGCCTATGAACCACCGTGAAGTTGAAGGGTTGCAACACGAGGTACCACCGGGTGATCCTCGCGTTGGTATCCTTCATGCGGTGGAGCCACTGTAGGGGAGCATGGTCAGAGTAGAGGGTGAACGAGCGCCCCAGCAGGTAGTACCGGAGGGCGCCGACCGCCCACCGAATGGCCAGACACTCCTTCTCCACCGTGCTGTACCTGCCCTCCCGCTCCGACAGCTTTCGGCTCAGGTACAGCACCGGACGGTCGAATCCCTCCACCTGCTGGGTCAGCACCGCCCCCAGCCCTCTATCCGACGCGTCTGTCTGCAGAGAAAAAGGAATGTTAAAGTTAGGAGCATACAAGACTGTCTCCCCACAGAGGGCGTTCTTAATCCCATCGAACGCTACTTGGCACCGCTCACTCCATTGGACCGGATCTGGGGCCCCCTTCCGGGTGAGGTCGGTAAGGGGGCTGGCACCCCGGCACAAACTGCCGGTAGTAGCTGGCCAGTCCCAGGAACCGCCTCACGTCCTTCCGGGTCCTGGGCCGTGGGGCGGCGGCTTTTGTCCACCTGCGGTCGCACCTCCCCACCACCCAGGATGTACCCCAGATACCGGATCTCCCCCCGCCCGATCACGCACTTCGCCGGGTTCGCTGTCAGCCCCGCCTGCCTCAGCGACTGTAGTACCGCAGCCACCCTCTGCATATGCTGCGGCCAGGTGTCCGCATAGATAAGAATGTCATCTACGTACGCCGCAGCATACGCAGAGTGCGGCCGCAGAATATGGTCCATCAGCCGCTGAAACGTGGCCGGGGCCCCAAACAACCCGAACGGAAGCGCGGTGAACTGGAATAACCCCCGCGGGGTAGAGAATGCCGTTTTTTCCCGGGATACAGACGATAATGGTATCTGCCAGTACCCCTTCGTGCAATCCAATGTCGTGTAATATTTAGCCGTGCCAAGCCGGTCCAGGAGCTTGTCGACCCGGGGCATAGGGTAGGCATCGAATTTAGACACCGCGTTCACCCGTCTATAGTCAACACAGAAACGTACAGACCCATCGCGCTTTGTCACCAGCACGATGGGGCTGCACCAGTCGCTGTGCGACTCCTCGACCACGCCCAGTTTTAGCATAGAGTCTAATTCCCGGCTCACCACATCTCGTTTGTGAGCCGGCAGCCTGTATGGCCGCGTACGTACCGGATCACCCGGTCATAGGCGGAGCGTAGAGTGGCGTCGCGAGACTGCTCGAGGGGGAAGTCGGCTACTGGAGGGAACGCAGGCGACGGATCTGCAGGTGCCGGACCCACCGCCTCCTCCGGCTCCTCGGCAGCGTCGGACGCCCTCGCATCAGCGCAGAGCACCGCGCACGCCTCACATTTCCCTGTCGGTCGTGCACGCACCCCCGTGGTTTCCCCTAATACCTGCGGAAACCCAGCCCAATCTAAACCCAAAATTAGGGGGTGCATGAGGCTCGGACTAACCGCCGCCTTGACACTAGTGTTGTTTCGATACCGATACTGGTATCGGCATGGCCACCGATACGCACAAAAATGCTGGTATCGGTATCGGCGAGTACTAACACATAATAACACCCGATACCAAACGTTCACTATCGCGGAAAAACAAACACGCAACTGTGGTTGTCGAGGAGAGGAGCGGTGGAGCGGCGAGGCTCACCTCAGGTAACCTGCTGTCCCTTCCAGCTGCTCAGAGCCCAAGCTAAGCTATGCTACCGGGGCAATGTTCGGAAAGTCCCCCTGAGAGCGCCGGAGCGCACACTGGGCTCCGACGTCATAAACGGACCGAGGAATCCGATTGGACAAGAGGCGTTCTACGAGTGCCGATCAGTTTCCCAGAGCGACTTTTACCAACGCAGCCCTCAGACATATAGACTACGCCACTCCGCTTAAAGCGATACAACCCACAGCCAAGATAGGACACATTTTACAGGAAAAAAATATCGACCTTAATCGATATTTATTTCGGTTGCACAGTCTAGCACCGCCACCGGCGTGCTGGAGAGAGTTCAAATAATAATAATAATGTCCGCGCGGCCGCTTCTCCGAGTCCCGCCCAGCTGTTCCCCTTTCGGGATAGTTCTCGGCTCCGTCTCCGCGCCACACCCCCTTTCGGGATCTGCTGTTGTCGCTCTCCGTGTCTCTCTCTCTCTCCGTCTCTCTCTCTCTCTCTCTCTCTCTCTCTCTCTCTCTCTCTCTCTCTCTCTCTCTCTCTCTGTGTCTGTGTCTGTGTCTGTGTCTGTGTGTCTCCGTGCGGCAGGTACTTCCTGCCTCCTTCCTTCTCCCGAGGAGAAGTTTTCTCTATGTTTGTTTGAATTGTTTACATATGCAGAACACAGAACACACATGCATTAGTGGTGCAGGAAGGCCTACTGTCACAGCGGAGTGTGTGCGACTCGCTGGCCAATGGGAGAAAGATCATCGGCCACTTCAAGCATTCCCCACTGGCCACTTCACGTCTGCAAACTGTACAGACTGAACTTGGAATGCCTAAAACTTTTTTTTTTTTTTTTTCTTCCAAACGCCGTGGTATCGGATCGGTACTCGGTATCGGCAAGTACTGCACGGTCAGGTATCGGGATCGGTATCGGGATCAAAAAATGGTATCGGAACAACACTACTTGACACTATATTTTTTTCCCCCCATAACGAATTTCGATGGGGACCACCGGATACTGGTGACAATCCCCATGTATACACAGTATCCCAACCCGCGATGCCTCTAACAATGCCCCGGGTCGAACCAGGCGCTGGTGGATCATGGTCTGTCCGGCACCAGAATCCAACAGCGCCTGGTGCGTCTCGCGCTGTACCCTTACTGAGATGTAAGAGTCTCTAGGCACAGAGGGAGGTCGACACAGAGGAACAGTTGCAGAATGGATTTTTATATCAGTCCCGCACAGCTCAGCACCGTCACCGACGTGCTGAGCGAGTCTTTTCCCCCCCCGCTGCTTCTCCCTCCCGGGACCCGCTCCCGCTGTCTCTCCCTTTCGGGACCCGCTCCGCGACACGCCCCCTCTCGGGACTCGTTCGCTCCCGGCAGAGCCCTCGCTCTCGCCCCGCTGCTCCTCCCTTTCGGGACCCACTCCGTCCGCCCGGCTCCCCGCACCTCACCCCCTTTCGGGATCTCGTGCGTCCTCGCCGCGTCTCTCTCTCTCTCTGTCTCGCAGTGTGTCTCCACGCGGCAGGTACTTCCTGCCCTACTCATCTCCCGAGGGAACAAACACACACAGGTTAAATAGACCAGTGGGACAACGAGTCTGATCACTGACACCTGTCCGTAATCAGCCCATTATTCCCCTCCAACGGCAGTCTGGCTCCCTCTGCAGGCCAGAACGCGCCATGCTCCCCACACTCTTCAATCCCGCACAGCAGACAGACGTCATTATCATTAATTTTACTGGCCAATAGTGTCTTCTATGGATGCAATGCAGTTAGCGAAGTAGATTATTCACGAGAGAGAAGTAAATAACACCAACTAAAGACATGTATTTTGGCAGTGGTTTTTAATAGTGCAATATAAAGTGCAGTGCAGAGTTTTTACAGTGAGTCCAGTGCATATTCAGTCCTGGGCAGACTTGGGGGCGGGGGGGAGGGGGAAGCCAGAGTCATTTATCAGCCTGGCGGCTGAGGGGTAGAAACTGAGCCTGTGGCGGGCCTTCAGTGCCTTAGGCAGCCGCAACCTTCTTCCAGAGGGAAGCAGGGTGAGGAGGCCGTGGCCGGGGTGGAAGGGGTCTGCCATGATCTTCCTTGCAGATCTGTCTGATCAAGGAGTCTTTGAACACCTGCCGTCTGTATATCTTCTCCTCCACTGTGCCACAAGTGATCAGTCTGTCATCAGTCTGTCTGGGGCAGTGGATACGAGTCTTTCTTGGGAGCGCTGTTCAGCGGTCTGTAATCCACACAGAATCTCATTTTCTGGCTCTTTTTTTTGTTGACCATTACAACCCCCGAAGCCCAGGGACTGTCAGAGGGTTCAATGATGCCTGCCCTCAGCATCTCCTCAATCGCACTGTCGGCAGCCGCCTGATATGCCATGGGAAGACGGCGGGGACGCATCTTGATGGGCCGAGCATCCCCGGTGTCTATCCCATGCTGCACCAGATGTGTCAGTCCCACTTCCTCCTCTGTCAGGGCGAAAATGTCTTTAAATTCAGACAAGGGAGCGCACATCCTTCTTCAGCCCCCAGAGTAGCTGGTCTTGGGTCATCCTGCCGTCAACTGTCAGACCCGTGAGATGAGCAGAGTAGAGGAGAACAGATACTAAAGTACAAACCTTGGGTTTTTGAAAGGCGCTATAAAACAAAATCACAGATGTCTGCTAATGAGACAAAACTGTACAAATGTCAAATTAAAACATTCTCATCACAGGTCTTTTCCTGCCATGTTTGGAGTGAAAGGAAAGCGACGGTGCCTCAGAGGGCCTTCCAACCACTGCACACCAGTCAGAGAGTTGCAAATAACATTTTACCTTTTACCAAAAATTGTTGAGCGCACTCCTAAAAGTGGTACTCGTACATCTTCGGCGACCCGACAGACTTCTCTGTGGCCTCCAGAAGCTCGATCTTCGTCATTTTGGCAAACTCCCCGACCTTCTCCTGAGGGAGGAACTGGCACAGGTTGCTAACTTGGATGCGTAGCGCCTTCACCTCCTCCTCCACGGCCCTCTGGCCACTGTGCCTCCCGTTCATCATCCACACAGACTGGTTGTTGTCCACGTGGATCTCTGTTGATCACCAGGTTCCCTCCGTTCTTGTACAGTTCAATCTCAACGGATCCCTTGTTGCAGCCACGCTTCACATACAGCCCGATCTTGTCCCATCTGCCCAGGATAGCCGTCTTGCCTGCCAGACCCAGACATATGGCACAGACGATGCTGGACTTCCCTGTTCCATTGGCACCCACAATCATGTTCAGGTTTGGTCCTGGGATTACGACTGAGTGGTCGTAGGTCAGGAAGTTTTTCATCGTTATCCGAAGTATGGATCCTTCGACAAAACCATCTTTTCCGCCATCTCCAGAGGCACTTGGTTGATCGTGTGAAGTGGCGAAGAGGTGACTTACTCGTTTTCTTTTACCAGAAGCCATGACTCTCGACAGAAGTCCAACAGAAGACGCAACCAGACGGCTCTAAACGTGCCTTGAGCCAGGGAACAATAATGAACTCCCTCACAGGAGTAGACAGCTCAATAGCGGGGATATCTGTAATGCATGGATGTATATCAAACAAACATTAGCCTACTAAACCATGTGCACACTGCCGACTGGGAAACCAAGGGAGACGCTGCATACCTGTAGTCAGAATGTAGCCGTGTGTAATCAGTAGGAGTGGCCACAGCTGGTAACAGAGGAGGAGGGGAGCAAGACACAGGCACTTGTCACAGGTAAGCTATTTATAGAGAATATGCCAAGTGTGCGTGATTTACCAATTAACCCCACTGGTTACACTTGGAATCATTTATCCCAAGTATTACACTAACATACTGAATCATTAGAATCAGTTCATTGAAAAGATTTGTTCACCGAATTGTTCAGTAGGCTACTTGTTACCAGAGCTCCGACGAGCCATGGCGAAAACGGCTTGTAGTAGGCTAATGTAGGTAGCTAGCTATCATTCCAGTTAATGCGCTAGCCAGCTAGCTCTACTAAGCTAGCCAAATAGCTGCAGCAGTAACAAGCTCAGCTGCTCCATGTTAACAGCTACAGTTAACATGTTAATCAGATCTAGCCAACAGCTACGGTAGTACTACCACTTGTGTAACGTTAACAGTCAAAAGGCCGGTAAAATACATGGTAACCAGTTGATATTTACCGTGTTTGGTGTCCTTCCCTCCATGATGACGAACTGAGCTCAGCTTTACTGGCGGGAGTGGGTGCGTTGTTTAAACTTCCTTGGGTACGTTAATGAAAGGTGCTGATTGGCCGGAAAAAAAAAACATCAGCGCTCGATTGCTCTTCCTTAAGTCAAGACCTGATGAAAGACTTTTGGATTTCCAGAGAGGCCCTGAGTGTGCTTCTGGGCATGCAAAAGCACCACTGCTGGGTTCACCTCTGTCCAGCTGCAGGCCATCTTTGAAAGCGATGGCAAGTTCATACACACCTTAGTTGGCGACCATGACACAAGAGTTTCATCCTGAAACAGTCCTCAATTTACGCAAAGTACTCTCCTGATGGGTACTTCATGGTAGAAGATACTGCATACCTCTGTATGGAGAAGCTGGTGTGTATCCTCATGCCCTCATGCCGTTTAGCGAGCCAGTGGAGTACAGCGTGGGGGGGGGGGGGGGGGTTCGGCATGATGAAGACGAGGTGGAGGAACTCGAAAAAAGAAAACATAATAAATAAATAGATGTGTGTGTATATATATACATACTCTTTATTAGGAAAAAAAGTACACCTTCTCATTCATTCAGGTGGTGTAATGGTGTGGGGAATGTTTTCTTGGCACACTTGAATGCCACCGCCTATTTGAGTATTGTTGCTAACTATGTGCATCCCTTCATGGCCATGATTTACCCATCTTTTAATGGCTACTTCCAGCATGATAATGCACCATGTCATGTCAGCAAAAGCCATCTCAAACTGGTTTCATGGACAATAAACTGAAGTGGTCTTCAGTGGTCTCTCCAGTAAAAGGATCTGAATCCAATAGAACACCTTTGGGATGTGGTAGAGCAGGAGATTCACAGCTTGAAAGTGCACCTGAAAAATCTGAATTGTGTGATGCAATCATGTCATCATGGACCAGAATCTCAAAGGAATGGTTCCAACATGTTGTGGAATCAATGCCATTTACTGCATGTACAATGTCTCCACTTCCACTATACTGTACTATCCATTTATTAGGACATGATCCACTCTTTGGCCTCTATAAGCAGCTTTCAAATCAATAGGTGTGGTGCTGTCATTTAGCTGGCTTTTCAAGTCCAGTTGTATTTTGCCTAACCTCATCCAGTTAATTCATTCCCACGGTGAGGTCACTGTCCTATATTTGTAGTTCTACAGTAAGGCGGTTGCCCCATGTTTATTCCAATCACTCTTGTACTTGTACAGAGTATCCTCATTGTCATCATGAGTCTAATGGAGAGTGTTCTAGGTTCTTTCTAGTGTTCTGAAATCCTAACTGATTTGTCAGTCGGAGCTGGACAATTTCTGCTGTGGTGTTCTAAACTTGTTGTTTTTTGTTTGGTGGATCCAGGGGCCTGTAAAACAATCAAGAGTCATAGACTTGACTGAGGAGGAAGAGGATGACGATGTCGTAGGTGAGACTGATATCCCTATCCATTCCTCTTCTTTTTGGAGATAGAAAGTTTGTGGTATTTAATGTGTATACTATTCAAATACATGTAACTGTACAGAAACTGGATGAATGAATGGACTTTATTGTCATTGCTACAGTACAGGTACCAAACAACGAAATTTAGGAAGGGTGGCTCCCCTGGTGTTAGGAAAGGGAAAAAAAATACACTTTTAGAAGAAAAAAAAAATCACAAGAAGGTAAGGAGCTGGTTTACATAAATAAAGGCTATGTACACAATCCACTGTACTATACTGTACAGATAGTCAACTAGGGTTGTCATATTGCACAATAGTATTTTTTCACGTTATTTAAAGTGTCACAGTTTGCAGGCTTGAAATGTACATGTTTGTGCCTCAGCACTACACCTGATTTTTTCAGTCCAGCAGCTGCCATACAATCCGTCCAGACTGTCCAGGGCCCAGAACTTAGGTCTTTGCTGTGTTCAGGGCCTGGACGGCCCTGTGGTAGAAGCAGTTCTTCAGTCTGTTTGTCTTAGCGGCCAGGGTCCTGAACCTCCTTTTCGAGGGCAGCCTGGTAAAGTGTACGTGCCCAGGGTGGGTCGGGTCCCTGGAGATCTTTGAGGCCTTCCTGAGACAGCGTGTGTTGTACAGCTCTTCCAGAGAGGGGAGGGGGGCGCCGGTGATCTTCTGTGCTGTTCTCACTACTCTCTGTAGCGCATTTCTCTCCACTGTTGTGCAGCTGGAGAACCAGTTGCAGATGCCGTAGGTGAGGATGCTCTCCACTGCGCCGCGGTAGAAGGCCACCAGTATCTCCTGCTTGTTGTGTTCCTTCCTGAGGCATCTCAGGGTGTATAGCTGCTGTTGTGCCCTCTTGATGGTGCCTTTTGTGTTGTCCTTCCAGGTCAGGTCATCCCGCATGTGATGTCCCAGGAATCGGAGGGTTGAGACTCTCTCCACGCTCTCTCCGTCGATGAGCAGGGGCTGGATCTCGGACTTTTTCCTCCTGAAGTCTACGATGAATTCCTGGGTCTTTGACTTGTTCAGCAGCAGGTTGTTAACCTTGCACAGCTTGCTCAGTTTCTCTACCTCATCCCTGTACGCCGCCTCTGATGTCCTCAGATGGTGTCCTCTGAGACTGGATAGTATCCTCTGTGTTGTTGTGTGCAGTGACTGGTGTACAGAATGCTCCGGTGACTCTGTCTGTAGCCTCTACCCCATTGACTGGTCAGCGAACCACGTCTGCACCGGTGCAAACTGGCACCTTGACTGCAGTTGGAAAAGAGACTGGTAAGCTGCATTTTCTGCCAACAATGTTTTTTAGTCCTTTGGATCTAAATAAAACATTGTCTATTTTATACTTCCATGATTATCTTCTGCAGTGAGATCTCCTGGTATGAACACTGCTGGCGGACCTTTGCACACTGTTCATCATCGCCCTCTGCAGGTGAGACATGATAAAAAAACAAATAGTATTAACCTCTATCAACGACATTGACGAAAGAAAGGCCCAGATAATAACAACAACTTAGATTAGATTCAACTTAATTGTCCACAGATATAAATTAGAGGCTATATCAAAAAAAGAGGTATGTACAAATCTGCAAAGATATGGTATGTGCGAAGGTAGTAAGTGCAAACAGCAGTTGTGGAAAGTGTAATTGAATGTTCACAGTGACCAGGGGTGTGTGCAAACAGTAGTAGTGCTTAAGGTGACTTCAGGTGAAAAAGGTCTCAGAGAGACTAGTTTCATCTGTTCATCATCATCTCACAGGGGGGCTCGCCGTCCAAAAACCTCTCCTCAACAACGACGACGACGACAGCGCCGACTACCACCACATCGCCTTCTAAACCTTTCTCCCTGCCGTCTAACGTCCCCCAGTTACCTGTCTTGTCTTGTGCTCTGAAGCCACTGCCCCCAGCCGCAAAGGGCACCCTCCTTCCCCAGCAGCCTCAACTCAAGCTGGCCCGGGTCCAGGACGAGAATCAGAACAGTATTGTGCTTTCCTGGTCTCTGGCCAAGATAGACCAGAACTGTGCTGCTGTGGACTGCTACTACCTATATGCCTACCAGCAGGTTGCCTCGGCCTCCAAGGACTCAGCCCCCTCGTGCCCCTGGAAGAAGCTTGGCGAGGTGAAGGCTCTGCCCCTGCCGATGGCCTGCACCCTCTCACAGTTGTCTGGGTCAACGTACTACTTTGCGGTGTGTGCCAGAGATTTGTACGGATGCTGCGGACCGTTCTGTGAGGTGTACTGATGTTGTCACGTCAATTGCTGCTCTGGTGCAGAACGTGGAATTAACAAAAAACAATGTCAAGCAATAAACCAGACAATTTTGACCACCGTTATTTTCACTTATGTTATAGGTGGAAGAGTTGGTTTAATGGTTACGTTTTTTTTTTACCAAATACACTTTCCTGTTCGTATTTAGTTACTTAGTCCTATGCTTTCTTGGACTGGATGATTGTTTGTTTGTTTGTTATCTTGTTATTATTTAAAAAAAAATACTATGTTTTTATAATTTATTGGGCCGGTTTCGGAGACAAGGCTTAAGCCTAGTCCCAGACTAAAATGCTGTTTGAGCTGGCTTAACTGAAATTCACTTGCACAGACGTAGCTTAAAATAGTCGTGGATTAAGCCTGTTCTGGATTAAACAAAGCCGATTGCAAAATTGAGGATTAGAGCTACTCCAGGACTAAATTGGACTGAATTGAAGCTTAAACTAATCTGCCAAGGAGGCAGGTTTAACTCCCGCTTAGTAGGCTAGGCTACTGTTTGTGAAACTGAGCTTGGATTGTTTGGGAGCATGGACTATTTGGAATATCTAAATGAGGACCAACATGCACGACAAAGGCCAGCCAGACGAATACTACTGGATAGGAGTGATCCATTGAATCAGTTTGATGAAATAACTTTTCGAGACCGCTTTCGTATGTACAAGGAAAATGCATTGGAGATAATTACTTTGCTTGAGCCTAGACTTTCCTCTCTGTCTCAAAGAGGAGGGCCTGTGTCCAATCAACTGCAAGTTCTGATCACTTTGAGGTTCTTGGCATGTGGAATCTTTCATCGTGAAACTGGTGTTCTCTTTCATAGTATTCGTTTCGTATCTCACTATGGGAACGCCCCCTGCGTGACCTCATCAGAAACTGAATTACACTGCGCCAGCCCATTGGCTGGCCCAGGCGACGCTTGTGTCACGAGGGACGGGACCCTCCGTCTATATAAGACGTACACACGGCGTCTGTCGTCATTCAAAAACCTTTTCTCGCTTCTCACTGGAGCTGACAACAACTGTGCGGGTGGCTAGAGCTAAACAGTCCACAGATACGAGCCACCAAACTCGTGCCGACGGGCTCTCTGCTGCTAAACTGCACTTTCGTTGACGTTCACAGGAGTTGAAATACTTCTGTTGAAGAGTAGGAATACTCTGACTCGGGGTAGCGATACCCCGTGTTACGATTCGAGTAGCAACACTCGCCTTGCTCGGAACGAAAATAGTAGCGATACTCCTCGTTCTGAACGACGCGTGTAGCAATACTCCCTGTTCTGCGAGTAGGAATACTCCGAACGGTTACGGGTAGCAATACCCAGTGTGAGAGACTAAAGTAGAAATAACTTTATCTCTATAACGCACTGCTAGCGGGTAGATAGTAATATCCCTCCCCTGGCCCTTCTGTTTTTCCCTTGATAGCTGACAAGCTAACGGGTGAAGTAGCGAGGCCTGCTAGCAGCTAGCCTACAACCCTTAGCCAGAAATGGCTAACGTTGAGGCTAGCGGACCTAGCACAGCCGAGACTAGCCGGAAGACATGCCCGTGCGGCAAGTCAATGGCTAGCTGGGACACTCACTCTAAGTGTGCAGTGTGTCTGGGATTAATCCACGCCCGGGCCGCTGTTATCTCTACCGATGAGTGTATCCACTGTGCAGTGTTCCCCAAGAAATCTCTCCGCCGACGGCTAAGTCGCATGGCTAGCCTGTCGGGAGAAGATCCGCTTCTGTGTAAGGCAGCCGAAACGCTGCCACCACAGTCTAACGCGGACATGTCTCCAGGTTTACCGACACCATGCTGGGCGGACTTAGTGCCACATAGCCCTGACATCGGTTTCCCGGTACTGGATGACAAGGGGATGGACAGCTTTACCGCTGCTCGCTATGAGAGAGACTCGGACAATGATGAGGGAGGGTCGCGTGACTCAGACCTCATTCTGTCCACCGATGATGAGGAAGACTCCTCATTATCAACCGGTAGGCGCGGAGCTGGAAAGCCCCCCACGCCTGACGGAGGTAACCAACCCTCCGCCCCGTCTCCCATGGACTGCGACATGCAGGACATGTGCAAGCGAGCAGCGGAGAGGCTGAATATCCCCTGGCCCGTCGCCCAAACCGAAACTGCTATGTCACGCTTTGACGGCAAAAGACTGCAGACGGCGGCTAAGACGGGGAAACAAGTTATGCCGTTCTTCCCCGAGCTACTCGATGAGATAGCAGTTACGTGGAAAGAACGGCCATTCAGCGAGAAACACCCAATAATCGGGGGTTCTCGACTGGATTGTGAGGGGATGGACTCCCTCGGCCTCCGCCACATCCCACCGGTCGAGCCGGTGGTGGCGCGCCACCTGCACCCGAAGACCCCTGTATCTTCGGCTGCCCCGTCCCTACCCTCCAAGTCGGACCGCTTCCAGGCTAGCCTTACTGACAAGTGCTACAAAGCAGCGGCACTGACAGCGAGGGCTCTCAATGCCTCCGCACTCCTATCAGCCTACCAGGCTGAGCTGGAGGAGGATATGACCGCTAACCCAGACAATATGCCTACCCTATGGGAGGAAATCTGCGTTATAACGGATCACATCCTCCGTCTCCACAAGACGGCCATTCAAGCCACGGGTAAATCCATGGCTCTCATGGTACTGCAGGAGAGGGCGCGTTGGCTCGGTCTCACCAACCTGTCGGCGAAGGAGAGAGAAGAAATTCTCGACACCCCTATCGTACCACAGGGTCTCTTCGGTGCAGCAGTCACCTCAATGCAGAACAGATGTGAGGAGAAAAAGTGAGAGGATGAGGCTATGGAGCTGTGCCTTCCGAGAAGAGCACAGCCCGCAGCGCCCGTGACCCAGCCACGGCAGTCATATGCGCAGGCTATCTCTCGCCCGGCCCCTGCCTTCAAGATCCCCAGAGCGGCTAGACAGCAGGCAGCGCCCCAGGCACCCAGAGGTCCCAGGAAACCATGGGCCAGAAAACAGGCTCCCCGGGACAGACCTCAGGCGTCCCCGCCCCCTCCCCCGGCCGCCGAGGAAGAAGAAGCGGGTGATCTGACAGCCTCTCCTCGGGAGGAGAGCGAGTCCAGTCGGCCCCCCTCGCTGACCGCCCTGTACCCTCCCAGCTCCGTTCCAGAGCAAGTTCGGTACGACATGTTCCATACAAAGTGCAAGACCACGGTCGGCGTCCGTGTTCACACGCCTTCCGGGGGAAAGCTGAGAGACTGTTCATACTACAAAGTTGTTTGTCACTCAAGCACGTTAATGCACAATGTATTAAAAATGTCCCGACAAGCGCATCCAGGCAGAGTGCCAAGGGCGTTGTTAACAATGTTGAAAAGCATAAAAATAAAAGATGTTGAAAAACAAATCTTTCTCTGCCATAACGCAGACCGTGGGACTAGCCCGTCCCGCGGCTGTGATGCAGAAAGCGGCCCGACCGCGCACAGCGCGGGAAGGCACGCTAGGCGGCTGTTGCGCCAACAACTCGCAGGTGACGGTGTGGCCAGTCAGCCCGCTTTCCACGCATCAACGGGAATGGGCAGACTGCACACAGTCAGACTGGGTGTTGAGGACACTACGAAGGGGCTACAGGCTCCAATTCTGTGTCGCTCCACCCCCATTCAGAGAAATACTGTACTCTCGAGCTCAGGGCGAACGAGCCAATATTCTCCAGGAGGAAATCTCCATTCTAAAGGAGAAAGGAGCTAACAGTTGTACCTCTCGAGGAGACCCACAGAGGTTTCTACTCGAAGTATTTTCTGGTCCCAAAGAAAGGGGGGGGCATGAGGGCTATTCTAGACCTCCGTGTCTTGAATCAGCATCTCAGAAAATACAAATTCAGGATGTTGACACACTCTTCCCTGCTAAGTTTCATACGAGCAGGGGATTGGTTCACATCAATCGACCTGAAGGACGCTTATTTCCACATTCCGATATATCCTCCACACAGGAAATATCTGAGATTCGCTTTCCAAGGGATAGCGTACGAATATGTGGTCCTTCCCTTTGGCCTGTCACTAAGCCCAAGGGTGTTTGTAAAATGCACCGAGGCAGCAGTGGCCCCTCTCAGACAGAGGGGTATCAGAGTGGCCACATATATCGACGACTGGTTAGTGGCGGCCACCAACCGCGAGGAGGCGGCGCGTCACACAGCGGTCATTTCGAAACACCTAACGAATCTGGGGTTCCGAATAAACATGGAAAAGAGCATGGTGACACCCTCCCAACGCATCGCGTTTATAGGGCTCACACTGGACTCTATCCGAGCCAAGGCGTTTTTGTCTCCAGAAAGAGTGGAGACGATGCGCGCGACTATAGCGCTGTTTCGCAGGGGCAACATAGTTACCCTCAAACAATGCCAGAGGTTGTTAGGCTTGATGGCCTCCGCTGTGGTGGTCATACCCCTGGGGCGCCTGTACATGAGAGGCATCCAGCGCTGGGTGGCCTCTCTGGGCCTGGACCCCCACCGCGACGGTCACCGTCGTGTGAGGGTCTCCAGGGATTGCTCACTGGCTCTGCACCAGTGGAAGGACCCAGGTTTCATAACACAGGGTGTTTCTATGGGACCTGGCCTGAACAGAAAAGTAATCACCACGGACGCCTCTCTGAGAGGCTGGGGTGCCACTTTCGAAGGGAGAACGATAAACGGGGGTTGGGACCCGCACTTACGTTCTACCCATATAAACGACCTGGAACTGCTAGCTGTTCACTTGGTTCTGAAACATTTCCTCCCGTGGTTGAGAGGACATCATGTTTTGGTGAGGACAGACAACTCCACGGTCGTTGCCTATGTAAACAGACAGGGGGGACTGAGGTCCCACCAGTTACACACCATGGCACACAGACTGATAGTGTGGAGCAGTGCACACATGTGGTCGCTGAGAGCAACCCATGTACCGGGCGTTCTGAACTACGGAGCAGATTTGTTGTCCAGGAGCAACCCACTGTACGCAGACTGGAGACTTCACCCCGAAGTAGTGAAACAGATTTGGTCACGATTCGGTCAAGCGACCGTAGACGTTTATGCTACGGCAGAGAACGCCCAGTGTCCCCTGTTCTTCTCTCTGCGCGATCGGGGAGCCCCGCTGGGAGTGGACGCATTAGCGCACGAGTGGCCGAGGACCCTCCTGTATGCGTTCCCACCGGTGGCACTCATTCCCCCGACTCTGGCCAGAGTGAGGGAAGGAGATCTGTCCATGGTGCTGATAGCCCCGCGTTGGCCGGGAAAGCACTGGTTGGCGGAGATTTTTCATCTCCTATCCGGTCCGCCATGGCAACTACCGCTGCGCAGGGACCTGCTGACCCAGGCGCGGGGGGAGATATTCCATCCCCACCCAGAGAGATTGTCTCTGTGGGCCTGGCCCGTGAAGGGATCAACCTTGCACTAGTGGGTCTTCCCCAAGGGGTGATCGACACTATTCAGTGCGCCAGAGCCTCATCAACTAGAAAGTTGTATGGGCATAAGTGGCGTGTGTTCGAGACTTGGTGCTCAGAGTCACACGCTGTCCCTTTTCAGTGTTCTGTGACAGTTATTCTGTCATTTCTACAGGACTTGATTGAGAGGGGTAAGGCTTTCTCAACCGTTAAGGTCTATTTGGCAGCTATTTGTATTACCCATTTCATTAAGTATGCCCTCGAGTCAGTCCCAGTGTCAAAATGACATCTCCATGGCAATTTTGAATATCAGGTCCCTATCGAACAAAAAAACATTTATCATAAATGAGCTCATTTGTGATAGAAAACTCGACTGTATGCTACTCACAGAAACCTGGTTAGATACAAATGGAGCAGCAGCCCTTATTGAGGCATCTCCCCCCAACTACAGTTTTTTCCAATCAATCAGAAATGGAAAAAAGGGGGGAGGAACAGCTACCATAGCTTCAAATAACCTAAACTGCAGGAGCATATCCTTTGATATATTCTCCTCCTTTGAATATCATGCCACAGTTATGGCATGCCAACCACCTATTCTTACGGTAACTGTATACAGGCCGCCGAAACCAGCCCCTACTTTCCTACCTGACTTCTCTGAGTTCCTATCCATTATCCATCCCAACTATGATAGGATTATTATCACTGGTGATTTTAACTTTCATGTTGATAATGGGGCTGACTTGAGGGCTAGGGAGTTTATTGACCTCTTGGAATCTATGGATTTTGTCCAACATGTCAATGAACCCACTCACAATCATGGCCATACCCTTGATCTTGTGATTACAAAGGGTCTTGAGGTCTCAATATCAGGTATCAGCGACCTGGCCCTCTCTGACCATTTCTGTATTTTCTTTACCATTGTAACACGTAAAGCTGAAAGCAATGCTGAACGTGTTGTTAAAAAACGTTATCTTACCCCTGCAGTGGCTGAGAATTTCAAAGCTTTAATGAACAGTAATCACACAACTCCCACGTTGTGTGAAAACGACTTAGTAATTACCTTTAACAATAAAGTAAAAATGGCCCTAGACTCCCTGGCACCTACCAAATTAAAAAAGGTTGGAGCCAAGAGGAGAGCACCATGGCGAAACAGTGAAATAAATCTCCTAAAGAGAACATGTAGGAAAGCTGAGCGCAGATGGAGAAAGAGCAAATTACAGATTGATCAGAATATTTTTAAAGAACATCTATCTGCCTTTAACTTGGCAATGCGAAATGCTAGAAAAAATCACTTCTCAAAGATAATATCTACAAACAAGAATAACCCCAGGGTCTTGTTCTCGACAATTGATTGCCTTGTAAACCCTGCTCCTAAAACTCTAGACGGCGCAGCCTCTGTCACCAAATGCGAGGAATTTGCAGCCCACTTCAGGGATAAGATAACAAATATTAGAATGTGTATTACTCAGGAAAGACTAGGTTTGTGTAGCACCACAGATCCGCCGCCACAGAACATGACTATGAGCATGTTCACCATGATTAGTACGGAAACATTAGGTAAAATTGTGTCACAGCTTAAACCGTCTACGTGTCCTCTTGACCCTATTCCTACCACCTTTTTTAAGGAAATTTTTGAATCTGTGTCTGATGACATACTAGGCATTGTAAATCACTCCCTACTTAAAGGGATATTTCCAGCGGCGCTTAAAACTGCCCTGGTTAGACCCACCCTGAAAAAAAGTAACCTAGATCCTTCTGATCCCAAAAACTGTAGACCAATATCAAATCTCACTTTTCTAAGCAAAATTTTAGAAAAGGCAGCGTATAGACAGCTTCATGAATTCTTAGTCTTAAATAATAGGTATGACCCACTTCAGTCAGGTTTCCGATCATACCACAGCACAGAAACCGCTTTGCTTAAGGTAACAAATGACCTTAGGATAAATGCAGACTCGAAAAAACTCTTGATTCTTGTACTCTTAGACTTAAGTGCAGCCTTTGATACGGTAGACCATTCCATACTTATTGAGAGACTTGAAAACTGGGTTGGCCTCTCAGGTCCGGTCTTGAACTGGTTCAGGACTTACCTGGCTGACCGAGACTACTTTGTAGCCCTTGGTGACCATAAGTCAAAAAATTATAGCACAACCTGTGGAGTTCCCCAGGGGTCCATTTTAGGACCGTTGCTCTTTAGCCTATACATGCTACCCCTCAGTTCTGTTATCAAGAAGCATAGCGTTAACTACCACAGCTATGCTGACGACACTCAGCTTTATATCTCAGTAACTCCCAACGACTACAAGATGATTGACCACCTGATAGATTGTATTGCCGATATTAATATTTGGATGACACAAAACTTTCTCCAACTCAATCAAGAAAAAACAGAGGTATTGATCATTGGCGAGAAAACTGGGAGAGAGAAATTATCTGCACACTTGAAAACACTAGCTCTTAACACTAAGTGTCAGGCCAGGAATCTTGGTGTCATAATTGACTCAGATCTAAATTTTGAAACTCATATTAATAATACTATTAAAACATCCTTTTACCATCTAAGAAACATCACTAAGGTACAATCATTTCTCTCCCAGGCAGACACTGAAAAATTAATGCATGCGTTTGTTACTAGTAGGCTAGATTACTGTAATGCTCTCCTGACAGGTCTCCCCAAAAAAATGATAAATAGACTACAAATGGTTCAAAATGCTGCTGCTCGTGTCCTTACTAGGACCAAACGAAGAGCGCACATCACACCTGTCTTGAGATCACTACACTGGCTCCCTGTCAGTCATAGAATAGACTTTAAGATCCTTTTACTAGTTTATAAATCACTTCACTGTGATGCACCCAATTACATGGTGGACATGCTCATAAGATACACACCAGCTAGACCCCTACGGTCTAGTGGCACGGAACTTTTAATAGTGCCAGAGGCTAGGACAAAGAGATTTGGAGGATCAGCTTTTAGCATATATGCTCCTAGATTGTGGAACACCCTACCTGAGGGCCTGAGGTTGTCTAAAACTCAGGACATTTTTAAGCGTGACCTCAAAACCTACTTATTCAATGTCGCCTTTTGATACTACGGGAGACATTGGACATTATAGAACTAGGATCACTAGGCCATTACACCATACTCGTGTTTTGAGATTTGTGTTGACAGGAAAATGGACCCGGGTGCTGATGAGGCACTCTCAGCTCCAAATAGCACCTAGAGCAGTACTGGAACCGGTACAAGGGTGTACCAGGACCACCATCAGGTTGTATTGCTGTCATCTTTATTGTCTTTATTGTGTTGTTGCATCATAACTATGCCTAAGATTCTCTTTTGGCAGGACCTGTGACCATCCGGATGCAGAACGATGCAAATATAACACTAAATTTATGGACAGAGTGTACGCCGATAATATGCAAGGAATTTTTCCTGGATACATGGTGTACAGGTTTTTGCCCTTGCTTGCTTGCTTTGTGCCGGTGGTCCTTGGCCTCCCCTTGGGGACCGCTGGGTACTGGTAGGCAAACTGGCTAGTAGTCGCTCTATTGGTAGAGGGCTGCAAGGGAATTTTTTCCTGGCTACATAGTATACAGGTTTTTACTTTTGCCTGCTCGCGGCTCTGTCAGTATTGATTGATTGACTGATTGACTGAACATTTTCATTGTGTGAAGCGCATTGAGTTGCATCTTGTAAGAAATGCGCTATACAAATAAAATTTGATTTGATTTGATATTTCGGCTTGTCATATTGGCCTGGGTGGAAAGTCGATAAGCCAGCACCCGTTGGTGTGCCAGTTTATGAAAGGGGCCCGAAGGAAATTGCCTACGTCTAGGCCGTTAGCTCCTTCATGGGACCTCCCTATGGTACTAGATGCTCTCTCCTGCCCACCGTTCGAACCGCTGGAACAGGTGGAGGTGAAAGTGTTAACGCTAAAGACGGTCCTATTGCTTGCTTTGGCTTCGGCTAAGCGCATAGGTGAAGTCCATGCGCTCTCGGTGCACCGAGAGTGTACAAAGTTCTCCCCAGGGGACTCTAGGGTCAGTCTGATGCCTAACCCAGCCTTTATTCCGAAGGTTATAGGCTCTTGCACCCCTATAGAGTTGGCTGCCTTCTATCCCCCGCCTTTTGCCTCGGAAGAGCACAGGCGGTTGCATACTTTATGTCCTGTCCGCGCGCTGCGTGTTTACATAGACAGGACTCCGGGTTGCAGGAAAGGTGACCAGTTGTTTGTATCCTGGGCGAATTCACACACGGGAAAGCCAGTGTCGAAACAACGCCTTTCCCATTGGGTAGTGGCGGCTATGGCCTTGGCTTACTCTAGTAAGGGTCTACAGCCCCCCGCGGGCTTACGTGCGCACTCTACTAGAGGTTTGGCGACCTCCTGGGCACTCTTTAAAGGGGTGTCTATTCAGGAGGTGTGTGCGGCGGCGTGCTGGGCTTCGCCCCACACGTTCGCTAGATTTTATAGGTTGAATGTTACGGCTCCAACGCTATCACACTCAGTCCTCAGTTTGGGTTCCTCTTAGGACGTAGTTCCTAGAGTGTGAGGGTCCATTCTGGGACAGTTGTCGTTTTACAGGCAGGTCTGGCAATACGGGAGTAAGTATATTCCCATAGTGAGATACGAAACGAATACTGTGAAAGAGAACTTTAGGTTATTTACATAACCCCGGTTCTCTGAGTAGTATTCGTGAGTATCTCACCGGACCACCCTCCTTGCTTTAGAAGCGAGAAAGAGGTTGCTTGTTTTGAATGACGACAGACGCCGTGTGTACGTCTTATATAGACGGAGGGTCCCGTCCCTCGTGACACAAGCATCGCCTGGGCCAGCCAATGGGCTGGCGCAGTGTAATTCAGTTTCTGATGAGGTCACGCAGGGGGCGTTCCCATAGTGAGATACTCACGAATACTACTCAGAGAACCGGGGTTATGTAAATAACCTAAAGATTTGTGTGGTGTCAGTGAACCAACTGTATGTAGAATAGTTCACAAAGTCTGCAGTGCCATTTGTGAACTGAGGAGTCTTTACATCAAGTTCCCTGATGCTGCTGGGCAAGCCAACTATAAAGTGCAATTCTATGAATATGGGCACTTCCCAGGAGTGATTGGCTGTATAGACGGATGTCATGTTCCCATCAAGTGTCCATCAACTCCTGATGCAGAGGAATACAGGAATCGTAAGAACTGGTTTTCAATCAATGTTCAGGGTGTATGCACTCCTAATTTGGAGTTTTCAAACATTGTTGCCCGTTGGAAAGGTGCAACCCATGATTCAAGGATTTTTCTCAACTCTTCATTGTGTGCACAATTTGAGAGAGGACAACATAGTGGACTACTACTTGGTGATAGTGGATATGGTCAGAGTAACTATTTATTCACACCACATCTAAATCCCACAACAGCTGAGCAGCAAAGGTACAACAGAGCTCATATCCGTACTAGAGGGATGGTCGAGCGTATGTTTGGAGTATGGAAAAGTCGATTCCAGTGCTTACGAAATACGCTTCGTTTCAAGCCAAGAAGATGCTGCAAAGTGATCATTGCTACATCTGTGCTGCACAACTACCTGAAGCAGCATGGCTGTCCTGATCTGCCAATGGAAGATCAGGATGATGCAGATGTGCCCATGGCAGAGGCAGCCAATGACCAGCGAGGACTTGCACACAGAGCTGCTTTCACAGTGCAGCACTTCAGCATTTAAATATGGAATGTATTCATTATGGTATAGTTTTGCTTGCATACTGTTTCTGTACAAAATTACAATAATGTAAAGCAAAATTAAACGAGTGAACCAAGGCTGGTTAAAATGTAGTTTTTGATGATTAATACTCACTCACACTCACATGCCAAATGACAATACATTTATTTTTATTTTTCACAATTCTTCATATTCACCTTGGCTACTGGTATGCAGAATTCTTTTTTGGAGCATGGCCCTCTGTCCCAATTTCATATCCAGTTCAACCTCTAGAATTCTCATTTTCATTTCATGTTCTTCTTTTAAATATGCAATTTTATGCTCATGAAATTCTCTGGCTAACTTTTCATGCATAGTTATCTTTTTTGGTCTCTGTTGGATGGTAGCAGCTTCATCTCCCAGGGGTGCCATAGCAGATGTGGAGGGTTCAGGCTCGTTGTGAACTGGCTCTTGATTGGTTTCCTCTGGAAAAAAAGACCACTGTTACAAACTCAAATAAACTAATATGGTCCTGTAACCAATTTACTTCCTGAGGTATATTTACCATTTGTGCTAAGTTCTCCATGTTCACTGTCCAAATGGTCATTGTCTGGTATACCATCCAGAGGTTGCTGGTGCTCTATTATACCAGACAGCAAGTCACCCAATTCATCAGATGTGTCCTTTATTGGTGGTCCACCACCTGTAATAAATCGCTCTCCTGCTTGCGGCATTCTCTTTTTTTAATCCCAGTTTAATGTTCTTCCATAGAACCTATGAAGGCAGATATCATTCATTAGTTTTCTTTTTTGATGTGACAAAAATAGTAATATGGGAAATCTGAAATACTGGTACTGATAAGGCATAATAAAAATAAGTGTGTCTCCTGATAATTTAGGTCATGGTGGAGAAATGATTTTATTTTATATTTCTTTCCCCCTCACATAGGTATGGATCTTCCTTTGTGCAACATATCTTACTCTACCACCATGTTTAACATTCATATGGCCCCTTAAAATAGGTTACTATCGTTTTAAAACAGGATATTCATTCAATGTGAATGCTACAAGCAGCAGGAGTATTGTTACAGTATATGAGAGCCAGATATGAGAGAAACAGATTGAACTTGACATAAATGTCATGAAATTATTTGAGTAGGGCATAAATAAGCAGGGTATAGGCAACAGGAAACAAACACATATTTTTGTGCCTAATAATGAAGATTAACTCACCTGCAGTTGTTGTACTGTTCTTGTGGTGACATCTTCATTTGCATTGAATTCATTGCCAATTGCAGTCCAAGCACTTCTTTTCTTCTGTTCAATAGCAGCAGTATGGATTTTGCTTTCAATGACTGGATGGTTTGATACAATTTGTTTTAGTAGTGTTTTTTCATGCTCACTATAATTTTTGGAGCGAATTCTCTTTGCCTCTGCCATTGTCTTGTCTCAAAATTCACTGCAACAATGGTGTTTTATACTCCATTTCGGGTTTTCATGAGCACAATTGGACCAACAGCCTGTGCTCCCACTTAGTCTAATGAGGCTTGAACTAGGTGTTCTCATTAAGCTTACTCCAGGACTCCATAGTCTCAGACTAACTAAGCCAAATTTAAGCCATGTCCATGCAAGCCACTTAAATAGCCAGGATTAACTAGTCTGATTTAGGCCTACTCCTGTCTTAATTTAAGCCCTGTCTCCGAAACCGGCCCATAATGTTTAGTGCATTTTAGTGTGAAAAGTTAATTAAAGCTATTGACAAGAAATACATATTTGCATTTGGTTTATTAGTATAACAATGCATTTCCTGTGGTCGGCCACTTACTAAACTAAACAGCTGTAATTTAACCTGTAAGGGGAAGATGTTGCACTGTTTGGATTTCAACACTTTGATTATGTACTGTATTTCACGGAGTCCCTTTCATTGTGGATGCTATTCAGACCTATGTGCTTATGATTGTGACATAATTTGATTGTTATTATTTACTGTAGACTAGACTTCATGTTGGTCTGCTCTGTGTTATTAGCCACATGGGAGCAGCATTGTACCAGTCAAAGGTAGGTTTGGCAGGGAACAAGACCTCTTTAGTGCATATTAACCTTCATAGTATCATAAACATGCACTGAAATGGCCTAATACTGTGCCAAGTTGCTTAACTATAATTTAAAAACTCTTCATCCCTTTTTAGTAAAATAGGCAGGTACACCTGATGGATATGCTGAAAAGGTGATAATAAGCACTTTATTACATTCCAGCCGATTGATGTATGGTAGGCCTAGTCAATAGGCGCCCGCGGGCCACATCCGGCCCACGGAGGATTTTTTTCTGGCCCTTTGATTCATATTGATATTATTAGAACATTACACAGCAAGCATATGGCTCCTAGTAAAGATATTTTTCTGTCCATTCCCGATTGAACGCCGTTTTGGGGCAAGAATTGGCTCTGTCAATGTCCTCCAGTAAGAGGCTTTATTAATAAATAAAAAAAGATTCCCTACGCTACGTGCCTTGCGCGCATGGATACGTTTGTGCGCGCCACAAATAAACGACTTTTCCTCAGTCAAGCGTTCAACCGCAGCTGAGCGGCATTTAGTGAACTAGCTAGAAGACAGACCTCGTATCATTTGAAAATGTCGCTGTCTACTCTGAAAAAGAGGAAGATTGACAACGAAAATCGCCAGTTCAGTAAGGAATGGTGTGACGGCTATGAGTAGCCTGGTTGTCTGTCTATGTTTGTGTCTGTAGTAGTGTCTGTTCTGGTTGTCTGTGTCTGTGTGTTTGTGTGTGTCTCTTTAAAACATAAGTAGGAGATGAGTCCAGTCCAGGGGATCCACGCCCCCTTGATAATTGGCCAATCAACTCCAGCAGTGGCCAATCAACTCCAGACAATCAACTCCAGACAATCATCTCCAAACCAGCCAATCATCAGAGGCCACACCATTCAAAAGACCCTGAAAGAAAACCAGCAGCAGCTGTGTGATCCATTCACACAGTTCCCACCATTTTGTTTTGCCTTGCTGGTGGTTTAGTTGTTAGTTGTATTCTATGTTTAGTTGATCTTGTTTAGTGATACCTTGTGAGAGATTCTGTTGTTATTATTTAGTTGATACTTTGTGTTTTGTATTCTATAGTCACTGTATACTTTAAGGATTTGTTAGTAGTGACTTTTTGGTTTATTGTTTTAAAGAACCATCCTCGGGATGTGTTTATTCTTTGTTTTGTTTTGAGTCATTTGTTTGTAGTTCTAATTCTGTTTTAATCCATACCATAAGACTTTTAATTTGTCTTGGCCTAAATAAATATCTTTGTATTACTTAACAACTGTAATTTTGTTACTTCTTCTTCTCCCTAGCGAACTAGAACGTAACAAGTGGGGGCTCGTCCGGGATCTAACGCCGTTAAAGGGTCCGGATCTAAAAAGGTATTTGGCTGGGGTAATTAATAGTCTATAAACATCATGGCAATGGAAAATTTGAATTGGAACAGTTTATGACCCAGCCCTCTATAGAACAACTTAATGAATGCAAAAAGGCAGAGTTAGTGGAAATAGCCACTCACATTGGTCTTTCCTTTGAGAAAAGGATAACAAAGAAACAGCTGAAACTTCTTCTGGTGGGGGAACTGGTTGAGAAGGGTGTGGTTAAACAGGCTCAGGATGAACATTCTGGGGAGGAGGAGTCTGGGAGCCCTCTACCTTCAGGGGGAGAGGAGCTTCTTCAGACGCCCGTCCCAACCTTTAAGACACCACTGAAAGTGGATATAACTTTGGAGCAGTTTGATCCATCTTTTATTGGTAGTGCCAGTACTGGGGCTCGCGGAGAGGAGGCGAAACAGCAGTTCCAGTTAGCCTGTCTCCGACTGGAGGCCCAGGAAAGGGCAGCCATCAGAGAGGCTCAAGAAAGGGCTCAGGAGAGGGCTGAGGCCCGAGGGGCTGAGGCTGAGGCTCGAGAGGCTCAGGAGAGGGCTGAGGCCCGAGAGGCTCAGGAGAGGGCTGAGGCCCGAGAGGCTCAGGAGAGGGCTGAGGCCCGAGAGGCTCAGGAGAGGGCTGAGGCCCGAGAGGCTCAGGAGAGGGCTGAGGCCCGAGAGGCTCAGGAGAAGTCTGAGGCCCGAGGGGCTGAGGCTGAGGCTCGAGAGGCTCAGGAGAAGTCTGAGGCCCGAGAGGCTCAGGAGAGGGCTGAGGCCCGACAGCATGAGCTGAGGATGTGAGATCGAGTCTGCCAAAGTAATCAAGTTACGTCAGCTAGAGCTTGAGAGTCCAGCTCCCAATCAAGCCCTATCTCCCAGTGCCACCCCAAAACCTTTTGATGTCAGTAAGCATATTTCTTTGGTGCCTCCTTTTAAAGAGACTGAGGTGGATTCCTCTTTTATTGCGTTTGAACGCACCGCTGCCGCATTACACTGGCCCGAAACTGTTGCATTACTGCTAATAATAATAATAATAATTACTGCAAGTTGCAGGGAAAAACTCGGGAGGCAGTAACTGCGCTTCCCGTTGCTGATAGTTTAGATTACTCTCAGGTTAAGGCCGCCATTTTTCGCGCCTATGAGTTGGTTCCTGAGGCATATAGACAGAAGTTCAGAAATCTTAAAAAGACCCCCACCCAAACGTTTGCGGAGTTCGCTAGGGAGAAGGGAATTGTATTTGATAAATGGAGCAATGCGTGTAAAGCAAATGATTACCAAACCTTGAGAGAGTTAATTCTTTTAGAAGAATTTAAGCAAAATGTGCCTGATCGCATTGTGGTGTATTTAAATGAACAAAAGATTCCCTCTCCCTTGTTGTGCGCGCAGACGAGTATCTGCTCACGCACAAAATACATTTCCCTTCTGTTTCTGCTGAGAAGCCTCGTAATGCGCCGGCTACTCAGTTTCATTCCGTGAACACTTATTCCTTTAGGACGCAGAGCTCGAGGAAGGAAGATAGGGAATGTTATTACTGCCACAAACCAGGACATGTAATTGCCGATTGTTTAACCCTTAAAAACAAAGATCAGCAGTTGTCTAAGAAGGGACCACACGTGCACGGTGTTGGATTGATTAGGGCGGAATCATGTTCTAACATTGAGATGAGCACCACCACCGGCACTGAAAGTGATAAATGTTTTGATCCATTCATATTTACTGGCTTAGTGTCATTGACGGGCGAACTAAAAGATCAGTGTCCAGTACGTATTTTACGAGACACCGGGGGGTCACAGTCCGTAATTCTATGTGGATATCTGGACACCTAAGACTTTGTTCATACAGTAAAGTTTAGATTCAACTTTAGATTCTAATCTGAATTAATTAATCTATTAGATTTTCACTATCAACATACACATGTTTATTATTACTTTGATAATTCACCAGTGCATTAGGACCGACACATAATTAATTGGCCGATCATTTGCGTCTCTATTACAGTGTCATAACCCCCCTGCACTGTTTCTTCTGTGCCATAAAAAAAACATCCTTCTTCTATCTAGCACGACGACTGCCAATGGCCCCAGGCCTAAGCATAGGTTACTTTTTCCTGCTATGGCTAGTGGATAGTTGATTCACTTACTTAGTCAAATGTATTGATTTTAAGTCGCTTTGGAATCAGGTGTCTGCTAAATGCCAAAAATGTAAAAATAAATAAATAAAATAAATGTCATTCGGTGTCAAGGTCTATTCATGACCACCCAAGTCCGTAACAAGCACTCTGTTTGGCCAAGAACTTGGCACACGCCTAATGACAACTAGTCCCCTGTGGCTCAATTGGTAGAGCATGGTGCTATCAACGCTTAGGTTGTGGGAGCGATTACCGCTGGGACTGTGTGTACTGAAAAGTTTACGCACTCACTGCAACGTGAGTTGCTTTGGATGAATGCATCAACTGAATATATTATTATTATTATATATGAATGAAAACCCAATGTTTCCTTATAATAATAATAATAACTTTTATTTGTATAGCACTTTTCCTGCAAGCGTTGCAGCTCAAAGTGCTCCAATCATTATAATCATTTAATAATTTAGTAATTTAAAGGCAATATTAAAAATAAATATGGGTTTTTAGTCTTGACTTGAACATATTTGCTGAGTTTGCATACCTAATGTAAACTGGCAGTGCATTCCACAATTTGGGTGCATAAAATGACAATGCAGCCTCACCAAACCTCTTTACTTCTTTTGTACATGTGGTAGGCTACACAGAGAAAACCAGCCTCAGAAGACCTGAGAGCTCTATTGGGCTAATATGCTAGCAAAAGGTCTTTCAGATATATTCTGCTGCTGTGCCAGTGAGAGCTTTATAAACAAGCTGGTTCACACTGTGTGACCTATGTTCCAGGGTCACTGAGTCAGGACGGTTCGAGTGTGACGTACCGGCCCCTGAAATACTGCTCCTTAGAGGGATCTTCGGTGACCATGTACTGCACTTACACAGTACCTGAAGGCCACACGGTCACGAAAGCCCTCTGGTTCAAAGGTCAAAACCCTGGCGTTACGCCTGTGGATCTGATGTTGGACCCGGAGTATAGAGGTCGCGTAGAGTACCTCGGGGACAGTGACCGCTTCTGCACGTTGAGAATCTCAGACCTAAAAGACAGCGACTCAGACATGTATAGCTTCCTGTTTGCGACTGACATCGCTCCAGTGAACCGGATAGGGAATCCAGGAGTTGCATTAACTGTGACAGGTAAGGGGAGAGGTCTTTAATCTTTTGGCAGTATGGAAATATGTAGAATTACATTTTGCTTCATCGTACGCTTCTGTTTCTTTAAGAATCATTTGGTAGAGAAGTATTTGAAGTATTATAGTAGTATAGAGAAGTATTTGAGTCCTATTGATTGTTTTTATCTAGTGTGATAGGACATGTATGCAACATACATGATCTCTTGGTCTATTCTAAATCTTTGCAAAAAGCTAGAGTTTCCTGTGACATTTCTGACAGACAGTTGAAGGCTTACCATGGTTACCTCACATTCATTAGTAAGATACTTGAGAAGGAAGTTTCACTACAAATAAACTCCTTTCTCAATAAAAACAATGTCATGGAGGAATTTCAATCAGGTTTTAGAACATATCACAGCACTGAAACTGCTCTTACTAAAATAGTGAGTGATCTCAGACTAAACTCTGATGCTAATAAGGTCTCAATTCTCGTCTCGTTTAAAAAAATAAAATACAATTTAAAAGAGACACGAACCCGAACAGATCAGTGAACAGTGAAGCCTGACCAATTAGACCCGCGTGAGGCTTATAAAGGCTTATCTAACGAGCAGAGTGTTAAGGCCAATGCACACGGCGTGCGATTATGTCGCACGACAACATTCGATTCTCAATTCTTTGAATTGTTTCAATTGGTGTGAATGGAGAATCGAATGTTGTCTTGCGATAATATCGCATCGCACGCCGTGTGCATTGTCTCGAATTCGGCGGTGCGCCAAAATCGGGGCCGTGTGCATTGGCCTTTATAGACCTTTACAGACCTGACAGACTGTTGATGTTGATGTGATGCCACACTCTCAGTGGTCAGAGATGTTTATCGGGTCCAGTCCAATCCGCTCGGGGATATCAGCTGTAGTATCATACCCGTGGCAATCAAGCAATACCCGATCCGGGTAGAGACCGTTGAAGACCTCGACTGTACCGGTACATAATATCAACCACTGTGCATCTCATTCTCTCCACCAGATGGCCCCCAACACACTTCAGTGTCAGTCAAACCCTCTGGTGAAATAGAGGGCAGTTCAGTGACTCTCACCTGCAGTAGTGACGCCAGCCCACCAGCGGACAAATACACCTGGTACAAGAAAAACGACAATCCGGAACAGCTCTCTCCAATTGGATCAGGGCAGAGTTACATCATCACTAGTGTTACATCTAAGGACAGCGGACAGTACTTGTGCAGAGTTGAGAATAGATATGGACGACATGAATCGGAGCCGATACATGTCAGTGTACAAGGTAATACAGTATACAGCAGCACATGTAGTCAGGGGTGAAAACTGGTGATGGCCCAAAAAGGTGACACTTTTTGAGCACTAGCGGTGGTAGATGGATAGCGCTAGCACTGATGGTGGTCTCACCGGCGGTCCTAACCTTAACAACCTTAAAAGTAGGGGTGTAACGGATCACGGATAATCCGTGATCCGTTCGGATCGCCCTCCACGGTTCGGAACGCATGTGTACCGCGGATCAATAGCAAAATCGTTTTTTTTTTTTTTTTTTTTCCTTTCCTAACACCAGGGGAGCCACCCCTCCTAAATTTCGCTGTTTGGTACCTGTACTGTAGCAATGACAATAAAGACCATTCATTCATTCAAATGTAACCGGTAGAAAAACAATCATGTGCGCTTTATTCTCACTCTCTGCATGTGTACTGAGTTGACAACAACATTCATTCACTCATCTCTGTCCCAATTATATCACGTCATATCACCCGCTAAGCAGCCTGGGTGATTGTGTAAACACACAAAAAAAGTACTCTGTTACTTTGCAGCAGTGATGTTATATATATGTTGTTATATATATGTTGTTATATATAGATGTTATATATATATATATATATATGTGATATATATATCAGTTTTGACATCTTGAATGTTGTTTTTTTGTTTCACACATTAAAAGTGGTGTTTTTACAGAATTCAAGGAAAATGTTGTTTTTATTAAAAAAAATATATGTTTTGTGTTGATCCGAAAAATGATCCGATCCGTGACTCAAAATCCGTGACACGAACCGATCCGTGAGTTAGGTGATCCGTTACACCCCTACTTAAAAGTATTACATAATTTTTCTCTCCACCTCCTTCAAACCAACCTCAAGGACACAATCTTCACAAACTGTTACCCTTTTTATTGTAGTCCTCAAATAAACTGTAACGATAAAAACAACAAGGTGGTAACCATAATAATATTTAAAATTGTAAAAGAACAAAAACATTAGACTGTAAGAAATTAAATTAGATTGCCATCTTCGATGCCGTCCCATGTGTCAAAACGTGTGTGTAGCTATTGCATGTCCTTATTTGGGCGAAAAGAGAGAGGGCAGAGGGCCTCTGGGAACAAATTTGTGTTTGCAATTGTCCAGAAACCAATCAGGAATTTAGGAGGTTCAGGATGGGGCATGGCCAAATGGGGGAGAGCCAATCACAGGCTAGTGTTAGGTCACCTGAATGCACAGATGCAGAGGGGGACAGGGGGACAGAGAAACCAATCAGGCTTGGCATTATTCTACTTAAGCATCAACATTTCATAGTTAATAACAGTCTCTCTGGTGAAGTATAGAGCAGCCTGCAGTAGAGATGCACATCAGTAAGCCCTGCTGCGTGCACGTATACACACACACACACACACACACACACACACACACACAGGAGGGAAAGAACGAAAGACTGTGTTCCAGGCATAGAGTTAGAATAGATAAGAATGGGGTATTACCATTCATTTCTAAATTCCATGGTTCCAGGTGTCTTCAAGTGCCCTTCGAAGCTGCTCCTCAATCCCTAACGCCTGCTCCAATAACTACACAGAGAGAGAGGGGAGAGAGAGACGAGGTATGAGAGAGGTAAGGAGAGGGGGGGGGGGGGGGGTTTAAGGACCGGTACAGAGAGAGTCGGAGGGATTGACATGAAGGGTCGAAGAGATAAACGATTGAACGGATCCTCAGAGAGAAGTGAGGGATGTAGACAGTCAATAACAGAAAAAACAGAGAGAGTGGGAGGGGCCAAAGAAGTGGGAGGTTAAGAGAGGTGAGAGATGTGAGATAGAGATGACAGAGTGAGAGACGACAGAGTGAGAGACGGCAGAGAACCAGACAGGAACTGAATGGAACTAGGCAGGTGGATTTGTGATGTCATGTACTTTCTCAAGGTGGAAAAGATGAGATACACATTGCAGGGATCAACTGGGAGGTTTAGTGCAGTGTGGCAGCCTTTCATTTCTTACGTGGAACGTCTAACAATGCCTCTTACTTCTTAAAAATGGCTTTGTATTATATATGAGAAGTACTCTGTGAACTGTTATTTATTATTATTTTTGTTTCTGTTTTTGTTTTGTTGTTTTCGTTGTTTTGTCTGTGTGCTTATGTCTGTTGCGTACTGTAATGTCTCTGAAAACTAAATAAAAAACACAGAGTAAAAAAAAAAGAAACTGAATGGAAACTTACAAAAAAAAAAAAAAGTTCAGCCGGCCTACCTTGAACCTGCGGGCCAGGAACTTGTTCTTGATCTCCAGGAAGTTCCCTCAGCTCATCTCCCCTTTGAAGGGCTCGTTGAGGATGGCGTACTTGACGTCGTTCTACACGTCCTGCCAGCGCGCGTAGCCGTGTCTTGAGAGGCGCCGGGGTCAAAGGGCATAACTAACCAAAAGTCAGCAAATGGTGACCAAACACAATCTCTGACCGCTCACTTGCGTGTGTTCAAGTCAGTATTCGTTAAACTCTCTACCATTGTTTTAAACCGCATTTCTATCTAAAGGCCATTCTCTTCCTATATGTGAAGGTTGTACTGTAAGTGCGCACACCAGAGGATAGTAGCATAGCATCATTGTTTTGGATTACAGTGCTGTGTACATGTACGTTGTATGTATTTGTACCACAGCCACTTGAGCCCAATGTTAGACCCCAACTCTGCAACAAGCAAGGTGAAAGGATACTGAATGATGCCAGCCAACAGCCAGTAGTCGTGACGATGGTGCCAGATCTCAAAGGTCTTCTTCGTGACGGTGGCAGCCCTCTCCTCGTTCTGCCACAGAGAGTGGAGCTCTGGAGAGAGAGAGAGAGAGGGTGGTATGGGTTAATCAAGCAACAATTGTTCGACTTCACAAACAAAATGATTAATTCATCTTCTGCCCCTCAGCACTACGTCTCCTAAAGACACCCGCTTTCCCCTCTACTGTGTCCCTAAAAACTTGCCCCCCTTGTTTTCTCTGTTTCTCCAATGTAATATAAAAAATAAAAAAAAGGTAGGAGAAGGTTTTTCCTTCTATCAACGGCCCCGGGCCTGAGCTGGATTACTCTTCCTGCTACGACTGGTGGATTGATGATTCACATGCTTAGTATTCAAATGTATTGATTGTAAGTCGCTTTGGAATAAGGCGTCTGCTAAATGCCAACAATGTAAATCTAAATGTAAATTCTATAAATCCTGTGTGTGTGTGTGTGTGTGTGTGTGTATGTATGTGAATGTGTGTGCGTGCGTATCTGTGAATCCTCCATCTGCAATGTTGAACATGAACCTCTGTTTGGTAGCTTTCTTCTTCTCTTCGCTCACGTTCACTACGGCTGTAGCGGCTGCTGCTGCGTCTCTGGTGGCGTTCTCTCCGTTCTGCAGCTTACCAGACTCCTCCGTCTTCACCCCATCAGTCTCCTCTTTTTGTTCTGAAAAAAAGGGGAAAGACTGGATAAGTATCTTGTTTTTTAAAGTAAATTTTTTTGGAGTGGGGAGTCCCACTCATATTTTCATTTTTATTGTGACAGAGACAGTAGAGATTTGACAGGAAGGATGGGTGAGAGAGAGAAGAGATGACATGCAGGATATGTCCGCGGCCGGAATCGAACCGGGGACCCTGCGGTTACATGGTCAACGCTTCGTCCGCTACGCCACCTAAGCGCCCCTCACACTGGATAAGTATCTTGGGGGAGGGAGGGAGGGAGAGAAAGAGAGAGAGTGTCTGTGTGCGTGTGTGTGAGTGTGTGTGTTACCTTTCTTCTCATCTGCAGGGGCACTGATCTTCTCCTGCCGAGCTCTCTGACCCTTCACCCTTGACCTCTGTGGAGTCTTCTTTCTTCTTGTCCTCCGCAGTGGACTCTGAGGACTTCTCGTTCTCTTCCTTCTCCTTTTCTTTCTCTTCTGCTGGCTCCTCCTTTTCTTTCTCTGCTAAACCACTCTCCTTGTCCTTCTCCTCCTTGGTCGTGGTGGCGTCTCTCTCGCTCTCCTTTTCGGGACCGTTGGTTTTTCTGTCTCGTCTGGGATCTCAATGATCTGGCCAGGGGAGGTCGGAGGTCGGGTTCAGATGAGGAGTTCAGACATGTGCAAACAACATCAATCTATTTGCTGAGTACTATTGTACTCTTCATTAGAGAGAGAGAGAGAGAGAGAGAGAGAGAGAGAGAGAGAGAGAGGAGAGAGAGAGAGGAGAGAGAGAGAGAGAGAGAGAGAGAGAGAGAGAGAGAGAGAGAGAGAGAGAGAGAGAGAGAGAGAGAGAGTGAGAGAGGAGAGAGAGAGAGAGAGAGAGAGAGAGAGAGAGAGAGAGAGAGGGGACAGCACTCACCTCAGGATCCTCGGTTGACTTGTTGGGTCCTTTGCCCTCCTTTTCTCCCTCTCCTTCCTTCTTTACCTCCGTCTCCTTGGCAATGTCTTCAGACTTGGTGAGGTCCTCTGTGAGAACAGTGCAGATAGAAGAGAGGAGGAGGATGAGTTCGAGAAAAAAATAAAATTCTGTGTTTGGACTGGTGCGCGTGCGTACGTGACTGTGTGTGTGTGTGTGTGTGTGTGTGTGTGTGTTTGTTTAACTGTGTGTGACTGTAACTGGCTGCTGTTGGCACACACGTGTGTGTGTATGTGTGTATGTGTGTATGTGTGTGTGTGTGTGTGTGTGTGTGTGTACCTGGGGCAGGGGTGTTGGGCTGCGTGTCTGCGGGGGTGCCAGTAGAGGGCGTCTTGGGGTCGTCTCCCAGAGCCCACGCCGCCGCTCTCTTATTCTCCTCCAGCTCCATCATCCAGGGCATCGACCACTGGCCGTTCACGTGCTCAAACTCCTGCACCTGTCAATCAAGCAATCAAATCAAGTCAACACGAGGGATGTCAAGAGCGTCAACCTTACCACACAGATAGATATTGGGACATTCCCATGATGTTCCAGTCAGCCAATCCAGAGCAGGACAACCACATGCCTTCTTACCTTCTTCCTGATCAGTGACATCACGCCAATGCGGGTGAGCACGTGTTGCCGTGACAACCCCTTTCTCGGAACGCCGTCGGCGAAGGTCTCCGCGCCCCCGGCTCACAGAGGTGACGCAAGAAGAGAGAGACGTACGCCCTGGGAGGGAGAGGAGGGGGGGGGGGGCGTTCACCACAGAGCTCATCACAGATAGAAAACATATGTGAATCCTTCTATGTCTATGCTTTAACTTCCACAAATACATGAATACGAATGCACACGCAAAGCCAGAGTAGACACACATAGTAGTTGTGACACAG